>NW_028318365.1:0-600000 GCF_062004578.1 Staurois parvus
TGGATTCCTAGTCCTTCCAGATAACATTTGCTTCTTGTGTGGAAGGAGCACCCTAAAATGTCTTCCCTTCAATTCCACCTATAGCCGTACTTTAGGTTATGTTGCCCCTCCCCCCCATATCTGTAAGGGAAAGCCTCAATTTCTCCCAATACTCCCCTGGCCTTCCAGTGAGAAGAAACATTTTCTCTGGATTGGAGATGCTTTATGCAGTGAGCCCTTCATAGACGGGATGGGGAATCTAAGATAAGTAAGATGAACCGATGTACTGGAGTCATGGATCAGGTAACCAATGACACCATTGATGTTATAGCAGATCTGACAGCAGAAGTGGCTCCACCACCTAAGGTGGTGTCACAGAACTGCATGGCAGCTGACTATCTCTTGGCAGACCAAGGTGGAGTCTACAAATGGTGTCAGATGGAGAGTGTTGTACGTTTATATTAGATAATGAGGATCTCAGAAGGGGATATCTACACAAGGTAAAGGAGTTCCAACAGGAACCTGGGTGGGAGGAGGTGGGATCCAATGTTTTGGGTGGGTTTAGTTGGAACCTGGTTGAGTAATATGGTGGGTTTGCTTCTTAAGCCATTATTTTCTACCATAGTTTTGATTTTGAAATGTTATATATTGCTGTATTTTCTTTCACTGCCAGAGTTTATTTTGCTTTTGTTTTTAGTTAAATTCACATTTTAGGCCATATGATTAGTTAAACCCCCAAACATTTCTTTTATTATCTGAAAGCAGAGACTGGAGAATATAATGGTGGTAGTTGCCATTTTTCATGTCACAGAATATTAGTACAGCTGTTTATCAAATACATATTTTCTGTAAAAAACACTAAAGATAATGTTAGTTCACAAAGAACACAATATATGACCCAATTTGTTTGGTGAAATATAAAATATGGGGTTGGCATCAAGTATATAGATACCAAACATGTCAAACTTTACAAATTGTGTGTACTTGTGAAATGGTGACAAACTTCAGAACCAAAAATTGTTCAAAGATGACACTTTAAGAGCCTTTATAGGTTATCAGTTCAGATAGTTATCCGTGAACGATGGCCTCAGAATGATTGTTCTCACTCTCACTTGTGCAATGATATGTAAAATGTGTCGTGTGATTTGTTTTGTGGGTTTTTATTTTTATAGTGTTACTTTAATTTTTTTCAGCTCTTTTTTCAGTCTCTTTAAAGAGACATCAGAACATTACTAGAACCCTAATGTCACCTCTGTACCCCAAGAAAGATGGTCAAGCACAGATCATGCCTAATCAGCTCCTTCCCAAACCATAGTGACTGGAGAATGACAGCGCTGAACCCAGAAATGACATAATCTCCCACCTCCCACATTCATTCACTGAAGGGGAGATCAGAGATCAGATGTTTGCTGATCTCCTTCTGCCCTCACCACTGACACCCACCATGCCTGTCTTGGGCTTGCAGGAGGGACAGTTGAGCCCGGTATACATGGTGGGGGGAGGACCTTCAGTGCGGCTGAATCACTTCCACCAGAAAGCTGACAGTCGGCCTAACAAATGTAGACAACCCCCGGGTGCTGTAGCTATAAGGCCGTGCTGCTGCTGATGGAAACCTTACATTGGCCGGAGTGAAAGGGTTCCACTAATGTACATCTGCTAAATCCGTATCTGAGTAGACCATAGAAGCAGCATTAGAAAGAAATGTGAGCATGGCTTCAGTCAGGCGATGGTCCTGGTGGTCCTGGTCTTGTTCTCCTTCAGGTCCTCTCACCTTGTAGATGGTGACATGGACTTGTGTGGGAATGAGCAGGAGGGGCTCGGGGTTCTCTTGTACTCAATCAGCTTGTTATGGATAAAAGATGAAAGTGTCTTCTGGGAATTTACAGGGATTTGGATGTTTACAGGGTCACATAAGTGGGCGGGGCTGGTATTAATGAGGGGTGTGGCTTGTGTTAATGAGTTTCTTAGCATAGATGATATAAATGGTATAAATAGATCCTTGAAATGTAACCGATTTATCTCTTTTCTTCTGTTGTTAAAGTGTCACATATATATGATTAATAAAGTTGAATTATAATTTCACCGCACAATACCGTGGTCTGGGTTCTTCTACAACACATCCCCCCAAATATGTCCTCTTCCAGTTATAGGGGTCTGGTGGAATGGGACACCAGCTGATGGTATCTCTTAGACCCCTTGTACATGGGGGGTCCAGCCCCTGTGGGTGCAATGCTGGCATTATAATACACCTGGTAGGCACAGGTACAGCGTCCAGCCCCACTGCCTGCAGCCTGTCAAAGTCTACACTACAGCTGGACGGGGCTCAATGCTGCACCACGTTTACCTCGTGTTTAGGGCGCTCCGTGTTCAGGGAGAAATGACCGCCATCCTGATCAGACAAAGCATAAAGAAGATGTAGGCCGTGCAGTCTGTTTTCTACTGTAGGGGGCACCCAACCAGGGGGACATCCCAGCCTGGAGAGGAAGTCGGGGGGCACTTGGTTTCTCTGTGGTTTCCCAGTTCCTGGAGACTGTGTGGAATGAAGGGGTCCATGGAGTCCTGGAGACATTTTTAATTTTTTTGTTTACATGTTTTAAAAACCATTTATACCTTAAAATTACTTAAAACCCCCAAATATTATATATATTTCTTCACAACAGCAGACACACTAGAGGATACATTTTAGTAGTTCTGATGTTTTATGAGTTTTATTATTTTACACAATATTAGTGCAATGATTTATGAAAGGTACAATTTCAGTTAAAAATACAGTAAAGTTAATTTCTGGGACATAAATGTCATTTATTATCTAAGGTTTCAGTAAAATATAAAAGATACATTTCCCCGCACTGAATATAATGGGATCCCACATAACAGTCGCTGTTCATATTCAGAACTCCTTTCTTACAATGGGATCTTGTGTCCGGATAAAATCTTTTATAGATCCCTTGTGACATTGTGTTCTCATTGTAAAATCCTAGATTTGTAAATCTGTCGCTGATATTTATAATGGTTTTGTCCAGAAAAAGAATGGAGTGATGTGGATAGATGGAAACATATGTATAGATGAAAGATTGGTCTGTTGACTCCCCAGAGCTCCTTTCCATGAGAGATGTTTGTCCTCCCCCAGAACTGAACAATGGTACGTTCCTGAATGGCCAGGCTGCTGGTTTGTTGAATCCAGAGTCTACATACAAGATGCCTCCACAGTGTACATTGATGGGGCTGGGAAGGCTGGTACATGTTGTTCATTTGCTCCGGGTGCAGGAGATAGGACAGAATCCCATTGTTGCCGGGTGTCCTCGCTTTCCTCAATTCTGTACTCACTTCATTTACAAAAGCAAACTATGTGAGTGGAGAAGGTGATTGTATCCGGCTGGAGCTCAGACCTGACAGGGACTCGGGATTTTGGGCCTCTTACGTCTAAGACAAATATAGTCTGAGTTGGAGAGAAGATAAAATATCATTTCTTCTCAGAGACATTCTGAGGGTTTTCCACAATTTGTAATTGCTGACAATTCTTTTGTGGACATTCAGCTGTCAGTGGGGAAACCTGCCGACAGATGAGGAGTCATCGGTTAGGGGTGTGACCGCCTGATTTGCGGCCAATCATTAACAACCAGATATATTTCACACAGAATTTAGATCAGTCCATCTATTATCAACAGATGAGAATTCTAGAGAATTCAGAGAAAGCTCCACCCTCATTCATTCTCCACCAATCATGGATCTCACTCCAGTTACCCAGTCATCGTGGGCATGATTTCCTTGACATCCATCATTGGTGTCAGTGAGATAAAATAAGCCCCATTGTTGGTGTCAGTGAGAACAAAGTGTACACCCAGCCCAGCATTGGTGGTCAGTGGTGGTACTTACCTGATCCCACCCTCCCACTACCTCTCTGCTGATGTCACAATTATACTTTCACTATAGGAAAGGAGATGCCGGCTCCCAGCAGTCGGGTATAATTGCAGTGCCTGGTGATGGAACCCAGAGAGTGTTCCGCTGTCATCACCTCACTGTCACTCTGAAGAGACCTGGAACCTGCCAGACATGGACATGAACACTTGGAAACAACAAGATTCAAACTTTAAGACATTTCTTGGAGCTGCAATTCCTCTGAGCTCCACCACGTGATCTCCCTTCTACCCAGAGAGGAAGTGATGTCAGGTACAGACAGGAAGTGATGTCAGGTACAGACAAGACGTGATGTCAGGTACAGACAGGAAGTGATGTCAAGTACAGATGGTAAGAGACGTCAGGTAGACAGGAAGTGATGTCAGGTATAGACTGGAAGTCATGTCAGGTATAGACAGGAAGTCATGTCAGGTATAGACAGGAAGTGATGTCAGGTACAGACAGGATGCTCTGGGTGAGAGGTGAGTCAATTGGAAGTAGAGATAAGACATTGCTGTGTCTCACAGCAGACAGAAGATGTCAGTAATGAGGCTCCACCTGATGCTGGCTGCTGGGAATGTATATAATCCCCCCCATAGTTTTCATCAGTGCCTCAGAGTTCTTCCTGTGAGCCGCTTCCCTGCTGGATCCTGCGTCCTGTATCTTGTATACTTTCCCCTGATTCTGGTTTTCTTGCATCCTGTTCCCCCATCTCTGCTCCCCTGATTCCCAGTCCCGGGTCTGCCCAGTGTATGTCAGCTTCCCTCCATTTGTACACAGTGTATTATAGTCAGGTTGTTGGGTTGGTTATTTGCTGTCACATTTATTAGTCACTTTTGCTTTGTTTATGATCTGTGGGTGTCGGAGGGTGTCGTGTCCATTAGTAAACTCCACTTAAAGTGATTGTAAAAGCAACATTTTTTTTCTTTTAAAACAAACATGTCATACTTACTGCTGTGTGTGATGGGTTTGTACAGAGCAGCCTGGATCCTCCTCTTCTTGGGTTCCCCACATGCGCTCCTGGTATCTTCTCCTGTTGAGTGCCCCCACAACAAGCAGCTTGTTATGGGGGCATCCAAGCAGGCTCGGGAGCGAGTCGCTGCTCTGTGTCTCCACAGAGTCCCCTCTCCCTCCTCATTGGCTGTGATTGACAGCAGCAGGAGCCAATGGCCCCTGCTCTTGTCTCAGCCAATGAGGAGGGAGAGTCCCCAGACTGCCAAGGATCTTGTGCACATTGCTGGATCAGGATGGGGCTCAGGTGAGTATTGGGGGGGCTGCTGCACAGAGAAGGGTATTTACCTTCATATATAGAATGCATGGAGGTAACAAACCTCCTGACTTTACACCCCCTGTAATCACACTCCTCCTACTCATCTTATTCCACATTTCTTAGGCATAGCCCACCGATCTGGTCATCCCGGCTGTCGCTGGATACCTGCATTCCTTACAAGGGTTTATATTCTTCACCAGTGTACTCTGTATACCGGGCTGTATACCACAAAATCCTGACCATTGTACTATGCATGCTGGGCAGTATATGACATACTCCTGACCACTGCGCTCTGTACACAGGCCTAAGATATAATCCTGACCACTGCACTCTGTACACAGGGCTGTATATGATATACTCCTGACCACTGCACTCTGTACACAGGGCTGTATATGACATACTCCTGACCACTGCGCTCTGTACACAGGCCTAAGATATAATCCTGACCACTGCACTCTGTACACAGGGCAGTATATGACATACTCCTGACCATTGCACTCAACACAGAGGCCTAAGATATACTCCTGACCACTGCACTCTGTATATGGACCTAACATATAAGTATATGACATGTTCCTGACCACTGCACTCTGAACACAGGGCGGTATATGATATACTCCTGACCATTGCACTCGACACAGAGGCCTAAGATATACTCCTGACCACTGTACTCTGTACACAGAGCTGCTTATGATATACTTCTGAACACTGCACTCTATACACAGGGCATGTATAGGACATGTTCCTGACCACTGCACTCTGTAATCAGGCCTAAGATATACTCCTGACCACTGTACTCTGTACGCAGGCCTAAGATATAACCCTGACCACTGCACTCTATACACAGGGCTGTATATGACATACTCCTGACCACTGCAATCTGTACACAGGGCTGTATATGATATACTCCTGATCACTGCACACTCTAGACAGGGCTGTATATGACATACTCCTGACCACTGCACTCTATACACAAGGCTGTATATGACATACTCCTGACCACTGCACTCTATACACAGGGCTGTATATGACATGTTCCTGACCACTGCACTCTATACACAGGGATGTATATGACATACTCCTGACCACTGCACTCTATACACAGGGCTGTATATGACATACTCCTGACCACTGCACTCTATACACAGGGCTGTATAGGACATACTCCTGACCACTGCACTCTATAAACAGGGCTGTATATGACATGCTCCTGACCACTGCACTCTGTACACAGGGCTGTATATGACATACTCCTGACCACTGCACTCTACACAGGGCTGTATATGACATACTCCTGACCACTGCACTCTATACACAGGGCTGTATATGACATACTCCTGACCACTGCACTCTATACACAGGGCTGTATATGACATACTCCTGACCACTGCACTCTGTACACAGGGCTGTATAGGACATGTTCCTGACCACTGCACTCTATACACAGGGCTGTATAGGACATGTTCCTGACCACTGCACTCTATACACAGGGCTGTATATGACATACTCCTGACCACTGCACTCTATGCTGATGACCTGGGAAGGCTCTCAATGTGTCATCTATGAACAATTTATGATGAAGACGTTTGTCACTCACAACACAATTTTGTTTTTTCATTCAATAAACTTTTTATTGTAATTATATTTTTAACAAGATTGTAATCATAGAATCAGGAAATAACAAAGGAAGGAATCTGATTGGTCAGGAAGATCCCTTGTCTGGAATGTGGGGGCGGAGTCATTATTATTGGTGTACAATACAATACACAACATGTTCCATTATTATAACAAAGTATTGTAGAAAAGATCCCAACATAGAAAATGGGGGAAAGGAGGAAATAAAGGCGGATATGAAGGGGAATCTGTGTACGGGGAACACCTTAACAATCACCACCATTGTATTCTCCAGGGCCTCTGATGTCACAGAATAGATGTTTGGGGGTTTATCTCATCTTCAGGACCAAAATCTACATTTTCCCATGTGTGCAAAATCATGCAGAAACAGCTCTGGCAGTGAGAGGGTTAATGTGGGCTAGATGGGATCACTCTGCTGGGGTGACATTAGAGCTCCCCCTAGCTGCAGCCTGGTAATAACATTGCTGGGAGGTCTCTTCATTTCTCTGCTCCATACTTCCCGTCTTTATAGAAACGTCTCCTGACATTTGGGGGTCTATTCATAGAATGTTTGTACAGCAATTCCCTCAGTGAGAGTTCATGTCCATTCCTCCTGTGTGAATGGGGAATGGTGAATGTTAGGAGTCTATTTGCTGAGCGGGATGAATATTTCCCATTGATTTCAAATGAAACATGTTGCCCTTGTACACTAGGTGGAGCTGATTACTATGATACTTAGCGCCATCTAAAGGCCAAATGAGGAATTTTGGGTTTTCTATCAATGGTTGGATTATTGATATGGTTTTATTTATTTATGTTCTTCAACTCATAAATGTATGAGAGTGATCTCCGGTATTTGTATGACACCCCCCCTCACATAGTACACTAATAATATGTCGGGGGGGTGTGATCTCCGGTATTTGTATGACACCCCCCCTCACATAGTACACTAATAATATGTTGGGGGGTGTGATCTCCAGTATTTGTATGACACCGCCCCTCACATAGTACACTAATAATATGTTGGGGGGTGTGATCTCCGGTATTTGTATGACACCCCCCCTCACATAGTACACTAATAATATGTTGGGGGTGTGATCTCCGGTCTTTGTATGACACCGCCCCTCACATAGCACACTAATAATATGTTGGGGGTGTGATCTCCGGTATTTGTATGACACCCCCCTCACATAGTACACTAATAATATGTTGGGGGTGTGATCTCCGGTATTTGTATGACACCCCCCCTCACATAGTACACTAATAATATGTTGGGGGTGTGATCTCCGGTATTTGTATGACACCGCCCCTCACATAGTACACTAATAATATGTTGGGGGGTGTGATCTCCGGTATTTGTATGACACCGCCCCTCACATAGTACACTAATAATATGTTGGGGGGTGTGATCTCCGGTATTTGTATGACACCGCCCCTCACATAGCACACTAATAATATGTTGGGGGGTGTGATCTCCGGTATTTGTATGACACCGCCCCTCACATAGCACACTAATAATATGTTGGGGGGTGTGATCTCCGGTATTTGTATGACACCGCCCCTCACATAGTACACTAATAATATGTTGGGGGGGTGATCTCCGGTATTTGTATGACACCGCCCCTCACATAGTACACTAATAATATGTTGGGGGTGTGTGATCTCCGGTATTTGTATGACACCGCCCCTCACATAGCACACTAATAATATGTTGGGGGGTGTGATCTCCGGTATTTGTATGACACCGCCCCTCACATAGCACACTAATAATATGTTGGGGGGGTGATCTCCGGTATTTGTATGACACCCCTCCTCACATAGTACACTAATAATATTGTGATCTCCGGTATTTGTATGACACCGCCCCTCACATAGCACACTAATAATATGTTGGGGGTGTGATCTCCGGTATTTGTATGACACCCCCCCTCACATAGTACACTAATAATATGTTGGGGGTGTGATCTCCGGTATTTGTATGACACCGCCCCTCACATAGTACACTAATAATATGTTGGGGGGTGTGATCTCCGGTATTTGTATGACACCGCCCCTCACATAGTACACTAATAATATGTTGGGGGGGTGATCTCCGGTATTTGTATGACACCGCCCCTCACATAGCACACCAATAATATGTTGGGGGGTGTGATCTCCGGTATTTGTATAACACCGCCCCTCACATAGCACACTAATAATATGTTGGGGGGGTGATCTCCGGTATTTGTATGACACCGCCCCTCACATAGCACACTAATAATATGTTGGGAGGTGTGATCTCCGGTATTTGTATAACACCGCCCCTCACATAGCACACTAATAATATGTTGGGGGGTGTGATCTCCGGTATTTGTATGACACCGCCCCTCACATAGCACACTAATAATATGTTGGGGGGGTGATCTCCGGTATTTGTATGACACCCCTCCTCACATAGTACACTAATAATATTGTGATCTCCGGTATTTGTATGACACCGCCCCTCACATAGCACACTAATAATATGTTGGGGGGGTGATCTCCGGTATTTGTATGACACCGCCCCTCACATAGTACACTAATAATATGTTGGGGGGGGTGATCTCCGGTATTTGTATGACACCGCCCCTCACATAGCACACTAATAATATGTTGGGGGGGTGTGATCTCCGGTATTTGTATGACACCGCCCCTCACATAGCACACTAATAATATGTTGGGGGGTGTGATCTCCGGTATTTGTATGACACCGCCCCTCACATAGCACACTAATAATATGTTGGGGGGGTGATCTCCGGTATTTGTATGACACCGCCCCTCACATAGCACACTAATAATATGTTGGGGGAGGTGATCTCTGGTATTTGTATGACACCGCCCCTCACATAGTACACTAATAACATGTTGGGGGAGGTGATCTCCGGTAATTGCATGACACCACCCCTCACTCTAGTGGCCATAATGAGGTATTACTTCCAAAATGCCTCAATCAGGAAAAACAGTTCCATACCACATTATGGCCACTAGATGGAGACAATGATCATAGGAAATCACTTTATGAAAAGACCAACATGTGACATGGCTGAATGAATGCTGGTCATATTAGTTCATCTATTCTCTAAGTGGGGCGGTATCTATTGGGCCAATCCCTTTTACAAACCACACATAATATCGCCCTTCAAAGTGAAAACAGAAACGATTTGCAGAAAATCAAAGAGTAGAAATATTTTCCGGTGGATCCCCTCTACCCAGACCCCATATGTAGACATAGAACAACAAGCTGTGTTCCCTCTCATGCCGCACTCCTCCAACCACCCAAACCCACACAGAAGCCAAGGGAAATAATGAGAGGAAAGTTCCCCCCTAGTTTGGGGCGGAGTTCTCCTTCCCTCCTGTTGGGGGATGGGAGAAGGATGGACTGAAGACAGAGAGATGCTTCGGGGTCACCACTGTTCTGTAGAGCCTTGAAATGAAGGACATCAACTTCAGAAGTTCTTGTTGTCTGTGTAAAGTTCCCCGATAACGAGATGTGGGCTCTCCCGGCTTCTAGCTCTGTAACCCGCTATATCATTATCAGGAAACGCAACTCCGACACCCAAGAAGGGCTGAAGTTGTGTCCTTCATTTCCAGGATCTACTGACCACTCTGCACCCCGACATTTACTGCACTTCATCCATGTCTTTGGGGGCCTCTCATCTCCTTATCAACTGTTTCTTCCATGATGAAGATCAGCCATGGAGTATATCTGAGGTGTATATCAGGGTGTGCTTCTTCCCCACATGAGAGCTGGGATGTCCAGCAACATTCATCTAGAAGACATTTCCCGCACTCAAGGCACTAATACACCTCCAGGGTTGTGTGGGATCCCTGATGTACAGGAAGACAGGACTTCAGTGAGGAACATTTTCCTCACTCAGGACAGGAAAGTGTCTTCTCCCCATGTGAGATCTCTGATGTTTATAAAGATTGGATGTCTGTGAAAAACATTTCCCGCACTCATGACAGGAATACGGCTTCTCCCCTGTGTGAGATCTCTGATGTTTGTGAAGACTAGACTTCTCTGAAAAACATTTCCCGCATTCAGGACAGGAATATGGCTTCTCGCCCGTGTGAGATCTCTGGTGTGTGTAAAGATTGGACTTCACTGAAAAACATTTGCCGCACTCAGGACAGGAATATGGCTTCTCCCCCGTGTGATATCTCTGATGTCTGTAAAGACTGGACTTATCTGAAAAACATTTGCCGCACTCAGGACAAGAATACGGCTTCTCCCCCGTGTGAGATCTCTGATGTGTGTAAAGATTGAACTTCTGTGAAAAACGTTTCCCACACTCAGGACAAGAATATGGCTTCTCCCCCGTGTGAGATCTCTGATGTGTGTAAAGACTGGACTTGTGTGAAAAACTTTTCCCGCACACAGGACAGGAATATGGCTTCTCCCCCGTGTGAGATCTCTGATGTGTGTAAAGATTGAACTTCTGTGAAAAACTTTTCCCACACTCAGGACAGAAATACGGTTTCTCTCCCGTGTGAGATCTTTTATGCACATTAACATGGTATGTAGAACAGATCCTCTTGCCGCACTCAGTACGGGAGAACCTCTTCCCTGTTGAAAGGCCGGCCCGGTCCCGCACAGTCTTAGGTTCCTCAGTATATGAGGAATCCGATGGTCCATCTACACTGGGTGGTGCCGGATGGACATTGGAGGGAGCCGGGTTTTCTCCTGGACTATACTGTGTGATGTCCTCATCTTCTACTTTCCAGTCTGGAGACAAAGTGAGACAATCCTCGGAGGTTTTCCTCATCTCCCGGCCATGGACTAAAATACAAAGACAAAGAGGATTACTAGACAGGAGCTGATTGGTTCCCCCAAACCAGGACTCCGCCCACATCAGGCAGCTTGGTCTCTGAGGAGCTTACAATTCCACCCTCAAGGGAACTAGGAAATGGCTCCTCTGATCTCCTACCAGGTCATTTCTTTATTCATGGACCTTAGTCAGAGAGTGAGGAAACAACCAGAACTGTCTTTTATAGGAGGGACAGTGATGAGGGGATTATAGGACGAGGGTCCCCACCCCCTCTATCACTCATCGCCATCTTCCCAACATAAGAAGTACTGCACTTCCTTATTTACTCCATGATTTAGTCATGAAGAACAGCGGGGCTGAGCCCCACCAGAGGTCAGAGAGTGAGGATGGGGGGAGAACAACCAAGATGAAGACTGGACTGATCCTGAAGACCACCATCATTGGGGTATTGACTCCTTCCTCATTATCACTTTCTGTTTAAGGGTCCAAAGTTGGAGGATGTTATCACATTATTATCACCATGTAAAAGTCTGTGCTCCAATCACATCATCCGATATAAAA
Organism: Staurois parvus; assembly: GCF_062004578.1. NCBI lineage: Eukaryota > Metazoa > Chordata > Amphibia > Anura > Ranidae > Staurois > Staurois parvus. Next base: position 12,109 of record NW_028318365.1, read on the forward strand.
TGTCCAGCTGGGAGGAAATGGGTGTAAGAACAGAGAATCCATATTATGTGTATATATAGCAGTGGGGGGAGGGGGAGAGCAGAAGTCAGGAGTATGTAATGTACAACATAGAGTATATAGTGCAGAAGTCAGGACTATGGAATGTACAACACAGAGTATATAGTGCAGGGGTCAGGAGTATGTAATGTACAACATAGAGTATGTAGTGCAGGGGTCAGAATTATGTAATGTACACCATAAAGTATATAGTGAAGGGGTCAGGAGTATGTAATGTACAACATAGAGTATATAGTGCAGGGGACAGGAGTATTTAATATACAACAAAGTATATAGTGCAGGGGTCAGGAGTACGTCATGTACAACACAGAGTATATAGTGCAAGGGTCAGGAGGATGTAATGTACAACATATAGTGTGTAGTGCAGGAAAAGAAGTATGTAATATACAACAGAGTATATAGTGAAGGGATCAGGAGTATACAATGTACTACATAAAGTATATAGTGCAGGGGTCAAGAGAATGTAATGCACAACATAGAATATATAGTGCAGGGGTCAGGAGTATGTAATGTACAACAGATTATATAGAGCTGGGGTCAGGAGTATGTAATGCACAACAGAGTATATAGTTCAGGGGTCAAGAGGATGTAATGTACAACATAGAGTATATAGTGCAGGGGTCAGGAGTATGTAATATACAATATAAATTATATAGTGTAAGGGTCAGGTCTCATAATATTGTTATTCAGTAATCAGTGGAAGCTTAAATGTTTACTGTAGACAAGTTGCAGAGATCCCACACCGCTGCCTCCCATCTCCTGAGACTGCACTCAGTGACTTGGGTCTGAGACACTACAGACATATCCCTCCACCCGGCACAGCCAGCAGACTACAGAGCAAGGAACCCTGGGAGAATTGTCCTGTCAGAGATCTTACTAGACCCGGGCATGGAGTAAAAGACTTAAAGCACACACCCCAAGTGCCTAAGGGTCCAAAGTTGGATGATGTTATCACATTATTATCACCATGTAAAAGTCTGTGCTCCAATCACATCATCCGATATAAAATGTCCAGCTGGGAGGAAATGGGGGGAACAAAACAGACTCCATATTATGTGTATATATAGCAGTGGTGGGAGGGGGGAGAGCAGAAGTCAGGACAATGGAATGTACAACATAAAGTATATAGTGCAGGGGTCAGGAGTATGTAATGTACAACATAGAGTATATAGTGCAGGGGTCAGGAGTATGTAATGTACAACATAGAGTATATAGTGCAGGGGTCAGGAGTATGTAATGTACAACATAGAGTATATAGTGCAGAGGTCAGGAGTATGTACTGTACAACATGGAGTATATAGTGCAGGGGTCAGGACTCATAATATTGGTATTCAGCAATCAGTGGAAGCTTAATTGTTTACTGTAGACAAGTTGCAGAGATCCCACACCGCTGCCTCCCATCTCCTGAGACTGCACTCAGTGACTTGGGTCTGAGACACTACAGACATATCCCTCCACCCGGCACAGCCAGCAGACCACAGAGCAAGGAACCCTGGGAGAATTGCTCTGTCAGAGATCTTACTAGACCTGGGCATGGAGTAAAAGACTTAAAGCACACACCCCAGGTGCCTAGGTAGAGCAATGCCTATGGTGAAAATAAACATTTTGCTGCCAGCTAAGCCCCAGAACCTCCATAAATCCAGTCTAGATACATAAATTGTGTCTGCAGCACAGAGAAGGAAGATTATCCGAGATAAATCCAGGAATACAGGACGGGGAACACAGCTCAGGAAAGTGACCAGGGGATTACAGGCTGATATCACCCAGTCCCCGCCCTACTCTGGACCAATCAGTGAGCAGTATGGGTGGAGGAATGGATTTAGTGTTCATGACCCACCTGTGCTGATCTCTGTAGGAGTGTCCTCCTCTATAAATGTCCCCGTTATTCCATCCTCCTCCATAGACTGCTGATCATCCCTCACATACGCCTCTTCTTCTTCTGCTTTACCCTCAACTTTTATATACATCAGATCTTCAACCTAAAACAAAATAATAATAGAAGAGTTCATTTGTAAAACATGAACTCCAATATTGTGGCATCACAAAAAAAAATCACTTCTATGAGTCCATGTTCTGAATGCTCCATCCCACCAACCTTGTAATGGTGAGGAATGGTGTGACCTTCCTGTGTGGAATCCCGGGAATACAGAGGACGGGGACATCTCTCTGGTGGGTTCCTGGTATTAGGTGGCTCCATCATATCCTTGTGTCCTTCTGAAAACTCCTCCATCACTCCATACTCCTCATCCTCCTCTTTATACTCTTCTTTAACATCAATATTATCATCCCCGAGGATTCCACTCTGAAAGATATAATAAAACATTCATTGTAACAAACATGCTGTGTATAAATCACAACTACCAATAATTGTCATCATCTACCTGATGATGGTGAGGGATGGTGTGACCTTCCTGTGTGGAATCCCGGGAATACAGAGGACGGGGACATCTCTCTGGTGGGTTCCCATGACTGGATCCATCTGTAGGAAACACACACACTGACTGAATCCATTGTTTCTATGTGTTTATCAGATGATGGGGGATCTAGGTGGATCCTCCGTACTGCTCTCTCCTTTACAATAAAGTCTCCTCTTACCCGGTGATGTGAGGGGCGGCTGATTGTCCATCATGACGTCCTTGTAGAGATCCTTGTGTCCTTCTAAATACTCCCACTCCTCCATGGAGAAATAGACAGTGACACCCTGACACCTTATAGGAACCTGACACACACAATGATACAGTCACCATCCAGACACATCCCTTGTCTGTTACTGGAGAATGTCCCAGAATTCCCGGCACCGCTCACCTCTCCTGTCAGCAGCTCCATCATCTTCTTGGTGACTTCTAGAATCTTCTGCATGTTGTGTCTCTCAGGGTTTAGGGAGTCACATGGAGGCACTGTGATGGTCATATGATCACCTGACTTCAGAAGAGGAAATCTCTGTATTGAGGAACCAATAGGAATATCATGTTAGACTCCCAGAATCCTCCTCACCTCTCCGGTCAGGTCTGTGTTTTATTAATAGAGATCAGAGTGATGTCATGTGACCTCCCAGAATCCTCCTCACCTCTCCGGTCAGGTCTGTGTTTTATTAATAGAGATGAGAGTGATGTCATGTGACCTCCCAGAATCCTCCTCACCTCTCCGGTCAGCAGGTAGATGATCTCCAGGGTGAGGTTTAGTATCTTCTCAGTCATGTGACTCCGGTCCTCCTCCATCCTCATTGGTGCCATCATGTGATCTATACAGGTCTCCTTGTAGACGGATAACTTTGGGAAATGAAAGTAAGAATGATTTGGATGGTATTGGTCACACAATAATAGGATGTGGATGTGAGGGGGGAATAGGAGGGTTGGACATTGAAGAATTACTCCCCCCATGGGAAGACATTTAGTTTGGACTGTTCAGTATTTGCTACATCTTGGAGGTCCGGGGACAATCTTGATCTGCCGAAGCAGGGATCCCCTTTTCTCTGTTGGGTTTGTTTGGTCTCTGAACTGGTTTTGATGAGTTTTAGATCTGCAGACAAGGAATGATAAATACGATCCTTCCTATGACTTTTGGTGAAATCCCCCTGCCATCCACAGGTGATAAATAAGATAAATGAAATATGCACGTTCAAGCTGCTACCACCCTTACCTTATACCAAAGGATGTACAATATATATAAAATAATGGTGAAATGCTATACATATGAAATAATCATAAATATACATGTAAAAAAAACATCAATAATAAACTGAGATAATTAAAAAGTGTAATATAAGTAAATAAATCAAATACATAAAAAGATAAACACAATAATAAATCACAGTGACTGGTGCTAATATTCCACACTTGTGATGGTGTGCAAACAACAGGTCTAATGACCTCACAAAATGTGCCAAAAAGAAAACCCCCCAATTACAATAGAGGGATATATAAGTAGGGTGTCACTCAATATACTCAATAATAAAGTGACTGGTGCTCATAAACCACAAAATTAATTAACATATAAATATCAAATGACAAGAATAAAGTCCACAATGTAGTGCAGACCAATATGTGCAAAAATTGGTGTGCAAAATATACAAATAAAGTGCTTCACTTTTCCACTCCAACCTCAATGCGTGGTCGTGAGACCCTCTAGTGTATCTATCCGTAAGTGTCTAGAGTGCCTCCTCACCTCCCTAACTCGACCCCTAGGGGCCACAACTCTAACAGCAGGCTCTCCACACCATAGGGGATTATAAACAACTGTCTCCAATGGCTCCATTAGTCTCCACTGACAGATCAGGTTCCCTCTCAGGTAATGGTCACCGTAGTGAAGCTGAAAGGTACATGGTATGTATCAGGGCCATAGAGGAGTAAACAGAAGAGACCTCCATAGTGTGATACTATTTACTGGTTTATAACAAATTAGAACGCCAAATGAACACTCACGTTTCAGCTGGTACAGACAAGCGGTTTCCCATGTGCTATGGGTGTACTGTGGGACACTGAGTGTATGAAGATGGCGTGTACCGGAAGTGTGTCAACCTGAAATGCGTCACCGCGCTCTACACGTTACTCCACGATTACCACGTGGCTTCCTCAGGATATCACGATTGGTGACATGGTCTTCTATTTATAATTCATTGACATGTCAATCAGCCCAAGTAGGGCGGAAACTCCTCTTCCATTTTGTTGTAGTCTAATTCCTAATCCGGCGGCCATTTTCCCTAGTACATTAAGCGCTCTCCTATGTGAATCTTATTATTCTGCAGATTAATGTGAAGTCCCTATATTTGTGTTCCTGTGGATAGCTTCCATGGATGTATAAAATGTATACATAGAAATGTGCATACACTGGAAGGAAATTCCTATACCCACAAAGCTGCATACAGTGGGTGATTACCAGAAGTATCAGACCTTACTCAATGTATATAAAATTGACATCTCATTGAATTATAAATAGAAGACCATGTCACCAATTGTGATATCCTGAGGAAGCCACGTGGTAATCGTGGACTAACGCGTAGAGAGCAATGACGCATTTCCGGTTGACACACTTCCGGTACACGCCATCTTCATACACTCAGTGTCCCACAGTACACCCATAGCACATGGGAAACCGCTTGTCTGTACCAGCTGAAACGTGAGTGTTCATTTGGCGTTCTAATTTGTTATAAATCAGTAAATAGTATCACACTATGGAGGTCTCTTCTGTTTACTCCTCTATGGCCCTGATACATACCATGTACCTTTCAGCTTCACTACGGTGACCATTACCTGAGGGGGAACCTGATCTGTCAGTGGAGACTAAGTGGAGCCATTGGAGACAGTTGTTTATGATTCTTTATGGTGTGAAGAGCCTGCTGTAAAAAGAGTTGTGGCCCCTAGGGGTCGAGTTAAGGAGGTGAGGAGGCACTCTAGGCACTTATGGATAGATACACTAGAGTGTCACACGAGCACGCATTGAGGTTGGAGTGGAAAAGTGAAGCACTTTATTTGTATATTTTTCACACCTTCCTATGACTTGTTTGCTCTGAGGAAGTGCTGTGAGGTCAATGTCGGCTCATCATGAGGTCCAGGAAGGGGATCTTGCTGACTTTTGGCCGGCGCTGCTGACTTTAATAGCCAGAACTCTGACTGCAAGGCTCCAATCTCTGGCAGTCTGCTGACTGACAGGAGTGATGTCACTGTCACTCTCTGCAATAAGAGAAGGGATTGGATTGGATAGCAGGAGGATGCTACTGGTGAAGTAGAGCGCTGTGGGGGAGGAGTCTGTTCTTTCCTCCAATGACAGCCCATCATGGGTAGGAGGAGAACAACATAAGGGAGGGATTAGTTCTCTTCATTGCCAAGTATACTGTAATATCCAGGACATTGTACAGAGTGGTGGTGGGTTCCTGGGGCTCTGAATTCCAGCACCGGGCACTGCCAGAGCCTGTGTCATGGGAGGTATTGGAGTATCTCCTGAAGATGTTCAGCACTGACCCCTGACTACCTTTTAGTTGATAATACACCAACAGACCTCCTCTAAGAATAAGTGTCCACCAAGGGATGAAGGATTGTCCTTTTTCATTCCACTTGGTATACTGCAAAATAATATTTGACCAGTGAGATGGTTAGAAGGTGAAGGTTACCTTCCATTCCTGGTAGGAGTTCAGTAAGGAGCTCTGGAAAGTAAATGCAGGTGGGAGAGTAATCCGAGACTAAGAGCCCCCCTCCCTACCTCAGAGTCCCCCTGAGCCTGACAACCTTCTCTTCCCTCAAAGCCCTGCTCCCCACCAACCCTATCCTACCAGATTCCTTCAGCTACTCTACCCCCTCAAAGCCCTTGAGCTCCACTACCCCTTAGGGGATCTAAAGTCCCTCATCCTCAGTAACCCCTGAGAGACCCCTCAGCTCCTCTACTTCCCTCAGACCCCTCAGTATTTCCCTCCCTTTGACACCAATGATGGAACATATTCTTCATGGCCGGCTGGGGAATGTTTTCTTCCTCCTGAGCAGCAATGTAAGGGGCTCTATGCTCCATACTCCTGACCCCGGCACTCCATCATTGTGTTGGCTGCATAGTGTAATGATTGCCCATTGGCTGCCTGTGTAGTGTCATCATTGCCCTTTGTAGGCCATGTATGGTCAGGATGGTCCTTGTCTTGTCTATTTATTGTCAGTGCTGTTTGTTTAGAGGACCATATTACTAGAATTTATCTCCACAATGAGGAGAATGTTCCGGCCCCGGAAGTGGGGGAATGTTCTGCCCCTGAAGGGGTTCATCTGGGTTCCCACATTATATATGTGTATCATCATCTGCTGGAGATAAAAGACGTCACAGTGACTATGGAGGAAGAGGACAGACATGACTATGGAGGAAGAGGACGGACGTGACTATGGAGGAAGAGGACGGATATGACTATGGAGAAAGAGGATGGATGTGACTATGGAGGAAGAGGACAGACATGACTATGGAGGAAGAGGATGGACATGAGAGGGGTTACTGGGTGTAAATAGGAAATAACATCTTATTACCTCCTCTGCTGCCACTTCCACCAACATCTCCTTGCCGATTTCTAAGGTATGGAACTTTCTGTCTTTATTCCAGATGACTACCTGACATCACTTCCTGTCTGTACCTGACATCACTTCCTGTCTTTCATAGAGACTTCCTGTCTGGGTAGAAGTGAGATCCCCACCTTGTGGAGCTCAGAGGAACTGCGGCCCCGAGAAGCGTCTGGTAGTGTGACCCCGGCCTTGTGCTGGGTGTGTATGAACTGTAGATCCTTATAGAGGGGTCACCTCCACTCCCACCAAGGGGGACAGAAATATATGACTGCTCGGGGGAGGGGTTTTGGCCCCTTTGATTTTTCAGTAACATTGATTGCAGATTTAGTCCTGTAGAACATCTGGTATATGGATACAAAGCCCCCCAGCCCATAGAGAAGTCCTGTCTGGGGAGAAATGAGATCACCATCTTGTGGAGTTCAGAGGAACTGCAGCCCAGAGAAATGTCCCCTAATACCCATTCCTGCATTGTATCTACCTTACAGAGATACCAGGGAAGATCAAAAAGAACTAAAAAATGTAAGAAACAATAAACCTAACTCTTATGCAACCAACTGTTTATATAATATATTTTACTACAGATAGAAAAGTTTTAAAGAGATAGAACACAGGATAAAAACAAAGGTATACCTAATAAAACAGAGACCTCCAAAACAGATCTATTTGGGTAAAAAAAAGGCAAAAATACATCCTAAAGTATAAAAATATCTATCAATCCACTCATAATGAAGATGTTAGACATAAATGACAAGGATGTAATGGTCACAGAGGAATGGTGGTGGAGATCTCTCACAGTAAGAACACTTCCTTGAATGGTTCTATAAATAAAGAATGAATCCTGGAGGGAATAAAGCTGTAAAGCAATAAATAATATATAAACTGGGCCATCCACTTCATCCATAAAGACATTGTGATTGAAGATCTTCTAGATCACATAGAAGGAGGACTCATCCATGATTTCATACATTTGTTTGGAAGGATAGAACAATCCTCAGAAGGGAACATGTAGGATGACAGGAAAGGCTCCTGACTGGTGAGATCCTCCAAACATAATGATGACATCCATGAACTGGAGCGAGCTCGTTGGGGTGATAAAGCCAATCTGGAAACACTGTGTAGACGTTCTCCAAGAACTCAGCACACTCCAGGTGTGGAGAAAGTCTCCAGGTGGGTTTAGCCTGTCATTTATCATAGGTAGAAATGTCCACACATGGACTTCCACAGGGACCCCGAGACTACATATAGAACCTGTACAGTGTCCCCTGTAATGAATTGCTTCCCCCCAGGCCTATAGCAGAATGACAGCTGAGCGGGATCTCTCCCATCCTGGGAGGACATCATATGAAGTCCTCCAAGTCTAGTGGTTCTGCTGTATCTTGATATGTCACCTGCTGTGTCCACCAGATGACAGATCATTGTACCAGGCCAGCCCAGTACCATGTGATTGCTATGACCAATCACAGTGATCACATGACAGTTGTACACAATGAATGGCTTTCATTCATAGCCATCCATTGTGTACTATTGTGATGGTCTCTGTGATTTGTCACTGGCTCACTACCTCTACTGGAAATTTATTCCAAGCATCAACTACTCTTTCAGTAAAATAATACTTTCTGAGATTAGTTGTGAACTTTCCTCCAGTTAGTTGGAGGTCATGTCCTCGTGTTCTTCATGTTGGTTTCATATTGAAAATCCTGCCCTCCTGAACCTTCTTCACTCCCTTGTGAGGTCTCCAGAACTGGACACAGTATTCTAAATGAGGTTGCTGGTGACCCCTCTAGTGATAGAAAGATCTATATAGAGGAATCAGGACCTCCTTCCTCCTGCCGGTGACCCCTCTAGTGATATAAAGATATATATAGAGGAATCAGGACCTCCTTCCTCCCACCGGGAACCCCTCTAGTGATAGGATCTATATAGAGGAATCGGGACCTCCTTCCTCCTGCCGGTGACCCCTCTAGTGATATAAAGATCTATATAGAGGAATCGGGACCTCCTTCCTCCTGCCGGTGACCCCTCTAGTGATATAAAGACCTATATAGAGGAATCGGGACCTCCTTCCTCCTGCCGGTGACCCCTCTAGCGATATAAAGACCTATATAGGGGAATCGGGACCTCCTTCCTCCTGCCGGTGACCCCTCTAGTTATATAAAGATCTAAATAAGTACCCCAAATCCTTTTCTTCTGAAGTGCTGTCAAGCAACATAACCCCCATGTTGTATTCTCTCAAGGGATTATTTTTCCCTAGGTGCATTATGTTACATTTAGAAACATTGAACTGCAATTTCCACTTCTCTGACCAATTATCCAGCAATGCCAAATCCTGTCCATGTTACAGACACCTCCAGGGATATCCTCCTTATTACACACCTTGTGTGTCATCAGCAAAGAGACATCCCCTTACCCAACAACCCTTTACATCCCCTTACCCAACAACCACTTACATATAGATTACATAGAACAGCTCCCAGTACAGAACCTTGGGGTACACCACTAGTGACTGGTCTCTGTTCTGAGTGAACCCCATTTACAACCACACTCTGGTATCTCTCCTTTATCCAACTGCACATCCACTGAACCCCCCAAGGGTTAAGTCCTAGCTTGTCCAACTTCTGTATTAGATCATTATGTGGAACTGTATCACATGCCTTGCTGGAATCAAGATATTCTATGTCCACAGCACCACCCTGGTCCAAAACATTGGTGATATAGTCAAAAAGTCGAATCAGATGAGTCTGCCATGATCTGCCCTCAGTAAAGCCATGCTGCTTTGGATCCAGCAAGTTGTGTGTTTCTAGATGATCAATGATCCTTCCTTTCAGGAGTGATTCCATTAACATGACTACCACCGATGTTAGACTCACTGGCCTGTAATTGCCGGCTTCTACCTTGCTGCCCTTCTTGGATGGAACACACTGTGCACTCCATTACATGAACAACATTGGGAGTGCCGCAATCATCATCTGATCAGGATACAAAGGGGTATGAGCCAATCATAGATCAGCAGGTGCCTACAGGTTACCACCCCACAGGGTTATAAGCCATTGTAGATCAGCAGGTGCCTACAGGTTACCACCCCACAGGGTTATAAGCCAATTGTAGATCAGCAGGTGCCTACAGGTTACCACCCCACAGGGATATGAGCCAATTGTAGATCAGCAGGTGCCTACAGGTTACCACCCCATAGGGTTATGAGCCAATCGTAGATCAGCAGGTGCCTACAGGTTACCACCCCACAGGGTTATAAGCCAATCATAGATTACCAGGTTGGCGGAACTGTTCTGGGCTCACAGAATAAAACAGGCAGGCCTGAACTTATCATCTCTACATGGACATGCTGGAAGCCATTTTGTTCTGTATATTCTATTTCATGGATTCTGAACACAGATTCTAAGAGCATTCCAAGGTGGTTACAGCTTATGTTCCCAGGTTATAAATCTGGGGGGAGGTATGGTGGGATCAGACGGCTACAAGATGAAGACTAGACATGACACCAAGTGGTAAGATAAATGGATGAGTCCATGTCTAGATTGAACAAAGGACACAAGAACTGGTCACAATGATTATTTCCCATGATCCTCTGGAAAGAGTGCATATTATACCTTACATTGTATATGGTGTCATTATTATGTGACAGGAATATCTGATCCAACAATGTCACTTGTATTATTATTAGTATTACATGAAGTGAATGCTTGCTTACTTATGTTATCCAGGTTTATATTACTAGATTCCATTTCCATATACATATATTTATATGAAATGGTTTAACAATGAATACATATTGATATATTGGGGATATTCTGTTTGTAACATTATAAAGTATTAGTTTGAGTTCATTGTATGACAACGTTGTTATGTTACAGAAGACGTGAGATAAGAAGTCTCAGTATAATGACCTCATCTTTTTGTAGGATATTTAGGTAGATTTTTCTTCTCCAGAATCACTTAATACATTATTTGCGGTGACTTTGGTACAAGTTTGTCTGAAACCAACCCGTCAGAAAAGCCGTTATCTGGTAATGTAGTGATGTCCTTACTAGACAAGGTTAAAGGTCAACCCTTGTCATGTTGCAGAAGACATGTCAGAGAAACCCAAATCCTTCCCAATCCTATACTGCCCCCTATATTCCGATGATGTCAAACAGTAATACCGGAAGTGCATGGGCCGCCATCTTGGTATAGGATCATCACATATCCCAATAGAGATTTCACCCTGCAGTGTCCCAGGTGGACACTTTTAAATATGAGTTCATTATTATATTATTTTTATAAAGGTATTTTTTTTGGCAATATTACACTATTTGGAGTGTTCTTTTCTATGATATGGAGCGGAGTTGGAGAGTTTTAAAGAGCTGAGGGTGGTGAGCAGTTTGTACCAGTATACCTGCCTGGGTTAAAAGGGGAAAAATTCAGTATGACCTGGGATGCAGGACAAACCTGAAGGTGAGGGCAATAGTGTGTCCGGGGTGTATGCACACTGAAGGGTGACACAAGAGCCCTTCATCTGGATGTGAATGAGCAGGAATGTGATCACTGGTTATCACTTGAAGCACCGTGCAGGTAAAGGCACAGATCACTGTAATTTTGGAGGAGTATTGGACGGTGGATTGTGAGCACTGTATATAAAGGACTTCCCACGTTGATGCACATGAAGGACTATATTATGTGGAGGTGATTGGTCACTTGATAAATATGGTTTAGAAGATATATGGTTATATACTGAACAAAATATATATACGTGAAAAACAGAATGATTGGCCACATACAATAGTGTCTAAATCATATATAAATAATATATGCCATAAGTGAAAAAGACAATATCAAAAGTCAAAATCCAATATGGCCACTGCGTCCGGACATGCGTCACCAGGAAGTAGACTTCATCAGGGTGAAGTCACGACGCACGTGACGCAACGCGTCGGTTTGTCTACTTCCTGGTGACGCATGTCCGGACGCAGTGGCCATATTGGATTCCCCCAGGTGCATGCATATCTACCCACAGGCTGGGAAAAACGTTTTTTTATGGAGAGGAGCATGTGAGTGGAAAACTTTGTAACTTTATACTTTGCCTATTAAATCTACTACACTATGGAAGGCTTTCTTGTCTTTTTATGAGTTGCATAAGAGAGGAGGAGGAATAAGGAGTCTGCCAGAGGAACACACCACTGAGGTGGTAACTGCTTTGGGGCCCTGTGTGGGTCGAGGAAGGGAGGTGAGCAGGCATTGCTGCCATTTGAAGGAGAGTACTTGCACTTAGAAGTGGAGATCACGTGTGTGTTCCAGCCAAGCACAGTCACATGCATGGAATATTTTTTCACTTTTGATATTGTCTTTTTCACTTATGGCATATATTATTTATATATGATTTAGACACTATTGTATGTGGCCAATCATTCTGTTTTTCACGTATATATATTTTGTTCAGTATATTTGATATATGCACTATATATTAAGTTTTATAATGTGTGTTATTTAGTTATTTTGGTTGACACTATTTGTTCTTTCCACTAGAGAGAGTCAACACACATTTTTTATATATAGTGGTCACTTTGATTTAAAATTACACTATATGGAGATACATGATTGTATTCATGTAATACAAGCGCTTCACTAATTTTAATTTTTATTTTTGCACTTATTGGTATCAGTTAAGTGACAGCAGCTGTATTTTGTTAAATATTCCCATGAGCGCAGGAGGATCCCTTACTATTTTGGTTATATACTAATACATGGGATATAGGATATAGGTGTCAGGTAACCACGCACATCTATGCACATACGTTTATCACTTCTGACACAAGGTTTTGCACATATTGCATTGATTATACTCATTTGTATGTTCTATCTATTTATTTATATTATGGTATGAATACAGTTTGCTGATCATGCACATGTTTGCACATGCGTTCAACGCCTCACACTAGGTATTAGTACCACTGCATCTGATTGCTTCTATTTGTGTGCTGCATTTATATTCACTTACATAGAAGACCCTGTTAACACCCCTATATTGGAGGAAGACTATGCCCAAGAAGAAGACCTCCAATTATTAGTGACATCCAAATCTCAATTCAGTATTAGAGATGGATTACTGATAAGAACATCCAAAAATGGTGTCCAACAATGGGGGGTCCCCACTATATGTAGAGGACTCATGTTACAACATGGTCATGAAGCACCTACAGCAGGTCACCGAGGTGAGAAGATTCCCTACGAATTACTCCGGGATTTTGCTTTCTGCCCTCATATGTTGAAGAATGTTCAAACCTACTGTCAGGGTTGTCTAGTTTGTGCTCAGTTTCAGCCATCATGTCCAACTTCAGAAGAAGGGTTTCTCATTGCCATGGTCCAATTTGCAGATTGATTTTATTGGTCCTGTCACAAAATCATCTACAGGAAACAAATACATGTTGACAGTCACTTGTTTATTTACTAAGTAGGTAGAATGTTTACCGGCTCCCAATAATACCACTGAAACATGTGCCACGTCACTCATTAACTATGTATTTTCCAGACTTGGTCTTCCTCAAAGGATTGATTCGGATCATGGCAGACATTTTACAAGTGAGGTAATGTCTAAGATGTGGAAAATTTCAGGTGTCAAATGTAAGTTACACATTGCCTATCGTCCAGCATCCAGCAGAGAAGTAGAGTGCTATAACCAGTCAATCATCAACATCCTGAAGAAATTCATGAAAGAATCAGGTAAAGACTAGGATATGACGTTACCTTTAGTGCTCGTGGCTATTAGAGCCACTCCAAGTACCGCAACCAAGATGTCACCATTTGAGTAGATGATAGGTAGGAAAATGTACTTCCACAACTTCTGTTGTATCACACATCTGACCATAACCTGATCAATGCAGCCACGACACATCAATATGTTGAAAACCTTCGACAGAACCTACAACATGATTTTGCCTTTGCACAGAAGAATCTAGAGAAAGCCGTGGTAAGCAACAAAACGTATTACCATCTCAAAACTACCAAGAAGGAGCATAAATTATAAAATGTATTTATACAACTGTGCTCCAGATAGAGTCAAGGAAAAGAAATGTCTTCCTTCATGGAAAGGTCCGTATACTAATACTGACATTTCACCTGTGGTATATAAAATAAGAATTGTCATAAATGGTGATTGTGTGGACAAATGGGTTCATATTAATCGATTCTGTGCTTGTCATCCTAGGGCTCAACTGAGAATGATGCAAGGTAATGCAGAAGAAGATTTTGTATTTGTACCATAAGAGAATGTTACTATAATGATTGAACATTCTGATGTTTTTCTCTCAACATCCAGATGTTCATATCTCAAGTCCTATGCAGTTTTATTGGACATACCAATTACAGCACAATACCATAATAATGTGGCCAATCAGTTAATATCCAGCATAGCTAGAAAATGTAAATAATGAATTGATAATACATTACTTGATATATATTACTAGATTTTGTTTTCTCCAGAATCACTTAAAGTGGTTGTAAACCCAAATACTAAAAATTACATTTTTCCATAAATGAATACATTTTAATGTAAACATACATACAGCTGTGAGTGTACCTCAGAAAAATGCTCCTTTAGCTTGTCTCCGCCCTCCAAAATCTGCTGGTCCGTGGGCGTGGCTTAGGACCAGAGAATAGTAGGCGGAGATGTGATGTCACACAATCCCCCAGTTATACCCCCTCCAGCCTCAGCTCAAGAACAATCACTGGTGCTGATGAGTGCTGAGTTGTGGATCTTGTGAAGGCAGAGACCAGCATGGAGAGGACACCCCCTCCCCCACCCCTTGCAGTGTATTACATGGAGGCTCATACTGGTCTCATCCTCAGCACAGCCTGTCACTCACAGGAGAAGGGGAGTGGTGACACCATATTTCTGCTGGTGTCAGATTTATTCAGCTCAGAAGATCAGGTGGGATTTCTGGAGAAAGGGATTGCTTCAAGATACCAGACTAAGCTGAATGGCTCAGTAAAGGTAAAATCTACCCAACTGCAGGATTAGACTGATTTGTGTTTTTTAGGTTTACAACCACTTTCAGTAATACATTATTAGCAGTGACATGGGTACCAGTCTGTGTGACACCAAACCTGGCAGAAAAGCAGTTCTCTCTAATGTAGTCATGTCCTTACCAGCCGAGGTTAAAGGTCAACCCTTGTCATGTTCCAGAAGACGTGTCAGAGAATTCCTCATCCTATACTGCCCCCTTCAGGTCACTGAAATCAATTAGTAGAGAAAATAGCACCTAGTCTGACGTCATTGTGAGGAGAGATGAGCTTTGCCCGCCTAGGTTTTATTTGGAGGGATAAAAGTAAGAGACGGACAGAGAAGAGGACACATCACAAAACAAGACCTCACAAGACAGGAGACAAGGGGCAACAGACGGACACAGACACCCCCTGAAGTGAGCGCACTGAAAGCTGACATCACTGACACCATACAGTCCATATTGGGAACTAGAACTTTCATTTTCCTCAGATAACTTGTACTCCCCTTATATCTCCAGATACATTGTTTAGTCCGATAACGGTTCTGGTGAGCACAGGAGGGGATGTGACGTCATTTTACCTGCAGTATAAATTATTATCATTTCCCTCCTCTGGGGAAGATTGATTTTACATATCCCTGAAGCTGATTCTGGCTTCTAGTCAATGGTTTATCCGGATGTATACAGTATATATATGACAAGGTAGACTACTTCATGTAACATTACATCTTCATCTCAGATTGTAAGCGGATTGGATTGGCCTGTGTATGGGATTCCACATCAAGTCATGGCAAGGTACACGTTGAGCGTTGAATATCTGGGTGTAGAGAGATCACGGGGGGGATTTGTATATCTGTTGTCACATGTTGCTGAGTTACTGATTTCTTACACGACATTTCCAGACAGTTGGATGTAATTCATTAATATTTGGCAGTAATTGCTGGCTTGTATTTCTCCCCATTATTGTGGATTAGATCATTGTACTGTTATCTTGTATTGTTTATTATTTATCATCACCTATTATATTTCATCCCCATTTTGTACTGATTTATATTATTAATAAATATATATTTTTGCACATTATTGCGTTTTATTTTGTCTTCCAATTATCACAAATACAGAACTGGGATGTCGGTTACTTTGTGAGAATTAGTAGGGAATCTCCTTCATTCCAGATCCCGCCTGTTTCCATGAATTGTATACGGATTATTTCCTCACAGATAAAGTTCTGACAATTTGTACCGTTCTGGTGTTTTTGGTCCTCAGAAATGAGATCTGCCGTCATCAGACATGATGGATTTTCAGACATCTATCCCATAGTTTGTAGACTCTATAACTCTCCTACACACTGAATCATAGACACTGATTGGGGTTATTGTACCCAAGAAATGGCGCAGAATACACCTTTGTCTACATTTATAAGGAAAGACCATTTATTTGTAAAAACAAGAAAAATGGTAAAAAGTGGTGTTTAGTACCACCAAAATAAATATCTATTTGTGTGAAAAAATTACAAAAATATAATTTAGGTACAATGTTGCATGACTGTGTAATTGTCATTCAAAGTGTGAGAGCGCTGATAGTTACCAGTCGGCCTGGGCAGGAAGGGGGGGAAGTGTCCGGTATACAGGAGGTAGAAATATTTATTTTTAAACAGGCCTCTAAGTGTTTGTGAAATCTCCCACCACAAAATGTACTCAGCCAATCACAGGGCAGGACTCCATTTTTATTCTTCTCCTGCTATCAATGGAGAACCCGGTCCCACACTTCATCCATGTCTTTGGGGACCTCTGATCTCCTTATGAACTGTTTCTTCCATGATGAAGATCAGCCATGGAGTATATCTGAGGTGTATATCAGGGTGTGCTTCTTCCTCACATGAGAGCTGGGATGTCCAGCAACATTCATCTGCAAGACATTTCCCGCACTCAAGGCACTAATACACCTCCAGGGTTGTGTGGGACCGCTAATATACAGGAAGACAGGACTTCAGTGAGGAACATTTCCCTCACTCAGGACAGGAAAGTGGCTTCTCCCTGTGTGAGATCGCTGATGTCTGGAAAGATGCCAATTCCGTGAAAAACATTTCCCACACTCAGGACAAGAATATGGCTTCTCCCCCGTGTGAGATCTCTGATGTCTGTAAAGACTGGACTTCTGTGAAAAACATTTCCCGCACTCAGAACAGGTATATGGCTTCTCTCCTTTGTGAGATCTCTGATGTGTGTAAAGATTGGACTTATCAGAAAAAGATTTCCCGCACTCAAGACAGGAATACGGCTTCTCCCCCGTGTGAGATCTCTGATGTATGGAAAGATGAGACTTGCATGAAAAACAATTCTCGCACTCAGGACAGGAAAACAGCTTCTCCCCTGTGTGAGATCTTTTATGCACATTAAGATGGGATTTATAACTGAAACATTTCCCGCACTCAGTACAGGAGAAGCTCTTCCCTGTTGGAAGGCCGGCCCGGTCCCGCACAGTCTGAGGTTCCTCAGGATATGAGGAATCTGATGGTCCATCTACACTGGGTGGTGCCGGATGGACATTGGAGGGAGCCGGGTTTTCTCCTGGACTATACTGTGTGATGTCCTCATCTTCTACTTTCCAGTCTGGAGACAAAGTGAGACAATCCTCGGAGGTTTTCCTCATCTCCCGGCCATGGACTAAAATACAAAGACAAAGAGGATTACTAGACAGGAGCTGATTGGTTCCCCCAAACCAGGACTCCACCCACATCAGGCAGCTTGGTCTCTGAGGAGCTTACAATTCCACCCTCAAGGGAACTAGGAAATGGCTCCTCTGATCTCCTACCAGGTCATTTCTTTATTCATGGACCTTAGTCAGAGAGTAAGGAAATAATGATACATAAATTGTGTCTGCAGCACAGAGACAGTCATAGGGTTCTCTGACTCTGGATGGAGGGACATTGGGGGGAGGAGCTGTGAGGTCAGTGTGATGTCATAGGATTCTCTGACTCTGGATGGAGGGACATTGGGGGGAGGAGCTGTGAGGTCAGTGTGATGTCATAGGATTCTCTGACACCAGAGGTCAGAGAGTGAGGATGGGGGGAGAACAACCAAGATGAAGACTGGACTGATCCTGAAGACCACCATCATTGGGGTATTGACTCCTCCCTCATTATCACTTTCTGTTTAAGGGTCCAAAGTTGGAGGATGTTATCACATTATTATCACCATGTAAAAGTCTGTGCTCCAATCACATCATCCGATATGTCCAGCAGGGAGGAAATGGGGGGGGGAACAGAAGTAAGGCCGATGTAATGTACAACTTATATAGGATGCCTAAGGTTTGAACTATATAATATCAGAATGATGCAACGTACAAGAGTATATAGTGCAGGGGACAGGAGTATGTAATGTACAACATGGAGTATATAGTGCAGGGGTCAGGAGTATGTAATGTACAACATAGAGTATATAGTGCAGGGGTCAGGAGTATGTAATGTACAACATAGAGTATATAGTGCAGGGGTCAGGTGTATGTAATGTACAACATAGAATATATAGTGCAGGGGTCAGGACTATGTAATGTACAACATGGAGTATATAGTGCAGGGGTCAGGAGTATGTAATGTACAACAAAGATTATATAGTGCAGGGGTCAGGAGTATGTAATGTACAACATGGAGTATATAGTGCAGGGGTCAGGAGTATAATGTACAACATAGAGTATATAGTGCAGGGGTCAGGAGTATGTAATGTACAACAAAGATTATATAGTGCAGGGGTCAATAGTATGTAATGTACAACATAGAGTATATAGTGCAGGGGTCAGGAGTATGTAATGTACAACATAGAGTATATAGTGCAGGGGTCAGGAGTATGTAATGTACAATATAGAGTATATAGTGCAGGGGTCAGGAGTATGTAATGTACAATATAGAGTATATAGTGCAGGGGTCAGGAGTATGTAATGTACAACATAAAGTATATAGTGCAGGGGTCAGGAGTATGTAATGTACAACATAGAGTATATAGTGCAGGGGTCAGGAGTATGTAATGTACAACATAGAGTATATAGTGCAGGGGTCAGGAGTATGGAATGTATAACAGAGTATATAGTGCAGGGGTCAGGAGGATGTAATGTACAATATAAATTATACAGTGTAAGAGTCAAAAAGTTAGGAGTGTATTATCCTGTGCCTCTAATTAATGAATAGTGCAGACATATACCATACAATGTGATAAGTTATATACTATTAAAACTAGTTATAATATATAAATATTAAACATTATTTCCGACATCTATGGAAGTCACAATTAGACACCGCTATATACAGAGACAGACAATCTAACTGGGTGGGGTAAGTGGTACAAAAGGTAATAAGTCTGGGGGATGAGCTGATGGAAGAATTAAAAGTTTAGTTGTTAGTTGGAGGTGTGATAGACTTCCCTGAAGAGATGAGTCTACCTATGATATATTACAGACTAAATCCACCTGGAGACCTGATACAAGTTACATACGTAGTCTTAGGGGTCACTGAGGAAGTCCATGTGTGGGCATTTCTACCTATGATACACTATATTGCCCCAAGTATTGGGCGGCCTGCCATTCCACGCACATGACCTTTAATGGCCCCCCAGTCTTAGTCCATAGGGTTCAATATTGAGAGTTGGCCCCGCCCTTTCCACGCACATGACCTTTATTGTCCTCCCAGTCTTAGTCCGTAGGGTTCAATATTGAGTTGGCCCCGCCCTTCCCACACACATGACCTTTAATGGCCCCCCAGTCTTAGTCCGTAGGGTTCAATATTGAGTTGGCCCCGCCCTTTGCAGCTATAACAGCTTCTACTCTTCTGGGAAGGCCGTCCACAAGGTTTAGGAGGGTGTCTATGGGAAGGTTGGACCATTCTTCCAGAAGCACATTTGTCAGGTCAGGCACTGATGTCGGGGGAGGAGGCCTGGCTCACAGTCTCCACTCTAAGTCATCCCAAAGGTGTTCTATGCGGTTGAGGTCAGGACTCTGTGCAGGACAGTCAAGTTCCTCCACCCCAAACCGGCTCCTCCATGTCTTTATGGACCTTGCTTTGTGCACTGGTGTGCAGTCATGTTGGAACAGGAAGGGGCCATCCCCAAACTCTTCTCACAAAGTTGGGTGCATGAAATTGTCCAAAATGTTGCCTTAAGAGTTCCCTTCACTGGAACTAGGGGGCCAAGCCCAACCCCTAAAAAACAACTCCACACCATAATCCCCTTCCAACAAATTTTACACTTGGCCCAATGCAGTCAGGCAAGTACCGTTCTCCTGGCAACCACCAAACCCAGACACATCCATTGGATTGCCAGACACAGAAGCGTGGTTGGTCCCTCTAGAGAACACGTCTCCACTGCTCTAGAGTCCAGTGGTGGCGTGCTTTACACCACAAAATCTGATGCTTTCCATTGCACTTGGTGATGGAAGGCTTGGATGCAGCTGCTCGGCCATGGAAACCCATTCCATGAAGCTCTCTACACACTGTTATTGGGCTCATGTGAAGGCCACACCAAGTTTGGAGGTCTTTAGCTATTGACTCTGCAGACAGTTGGTGACTTCTGCGCACTGTGTGCTTAAGACCATGCTCTGTCATGTGACGTGGCCTACCACTTGGTGGCTGAATTGCTGTTGTTCCCAGTTGCTTCCACGTTGTTATAACAGTTGAGCGTGGAATATTAAGTAGCCAGGAAATGTCCCGAATGGACTTATTGCACAGGTGGACCACGCTTGGAGTCACTGAGCTCCTGAGAGCGACCCATTCTTTCACAAATGTTTATAGAAGCCGTCTGCATGCCTAGGGGCTTTATTGTATACACCTGTGTCCATGGAGGGGATTGGAACAGCTGAATCACATGATTGGGAGGGGATTGGAACACCTGAATCACATGATTGGGAGGGCGGGGAAAATACTTTTGGCAATATACTGTAGTATATTTGCATGAAATTTGCACTTTTAGCACTTATTGATAAAGATGTAGGTGCAGCATTTTTTCTTTAGTATATTTATAGTGTAAGGGTCAGGACTCATAATATTGTATTCAGTAATCAGTGGAAGATTAAATGTTTACTGTAGACAAGTTGCAGAGATCCCACACCGCTGCCTCCCATCTCCTGAGACTGCACTCAGTGACTTGGGTCTGAGACACTACAGACATATCCCTCCACCCGGCACAGCCAGCAGACCACAGAGCAAGGAACCCTGGGAGAAATGTTCTGTCAGAGATCCTGTTAGCCCCAGGATAAGGGGTAGAAGACCCAAATCACATGTCCCAGGTCAATCCACACTTATTGTGAACATCAACATTTTGCTGCCGGCTGAACCCCAGAACCTCCATAAATCCAGTCTAGATACATAAATTGTGTCTGCAGCACAGAGAAGGAAGATTATCCGAGAGAAATCCAGGAATACAGGACGGGGAACACAGCTCAGGAAAGTGACCAGGGGATTACAGGCTGATATCACCCAGTCCCCGCCCTACTCTGGACCAATCAGTGAGCAGTATGGGTGGAGGAATGGATTTAGTGTTCATGACCCACCTGTGCTGATCTCTGTAGGAGTGTCCTCCTCTATAAATGTCCCCGTTATTCCATCCTCCTCCATAGACTGCTGATCATCCCTCACATACGCCTCTTCTTCTTCTGCTTTCACCTCAAATTCTATATCGATTGGATCTCCACTCTAAATCAAGGAAATGAGAGAAAATATCATCTGTAAAATGTAAGGTCACATAAAATATCCACACATGACCTCTATGAGTTGGTAACAATGCAGATAATGTACAGATCCTAATGATACTATCAGTGATTGTTCCTCATCTACCTGATGATGGTGAGGGATGGTGTGACCTTCCTGTGTGGAATCCCGGGAATACAGAGGACGGGGACATCTCTCTGGTGGGTTCCCATGACTGGATCCATCTGTAGGAAACACACACACTGACTGAATCCATTGTTTCTATGTGTTTATCAGATGATGGGGGATCTAGGTGGATCCTCCGTACTGCTCTCTCCTTTACAATAAAGTCTCCTCTTACCCGGTGATGTGAGGGGCGGCTGATTGTCCATCATGACGTCCTTGTAGAGATCCTTGTGTCCTTCTAAATACTCCCACTCCTCCATGGAGAAATAGACAGTGACACCCTGACACCTTATAGGAACCTGACACACACAATGATACAGTCACCATCCAGACACATCCCTTGTCTGTTACTGGAGAATGTCCCAGAATTCCCGGCACCGCTCACCTCTCCTGTCAGCAGCTCCATCATCTTCTTGGTGACTTCTAGAATCTTCTGCATGTTGTGTCTCTCAGGGATTAGGGAGTCACATGGAGGCGCTGTGATGGTCATATGATCACCTGACTTCATAGGAGGAAATCTCTGTATTGAGGAACCAATAGGAATATCATGTTAGACTCCCAGAATCCTCCTCACCTCTCCTGTCAGGTCTGTGTTTTATTAATAGAGATGACAGTGATGTCATGTGACCTCCCAGAATCCTCCTCACCTCTCCGGTCAGCAGGTAGATGATCTCCAGGGTGAGGTTTAGTATCCTCTCAGTCATGTGACTCTGATCCTCCTCCATCCTCATTGGTGGGGTCATGTGGTTTTCTCTGTAGATGGATAGCAGAGAATTATCTGGACTGTATTGGTTGTACAATATCAGGATGGGGATATAAGGGGTTAATAGACGGGCTGCTCCCAATGGGAATTGGAACATCTAGATCGGCTTACTTAGTGTTTGTTGTGTTTCCTGCAAGCCTGTAGAAGGCCCCAAAATATTTTTTAAACCACTTGCCTACCAGGCACTTTCACATTTTCCTTCCCAGGCCAGTTTTCAGTACTGTCGCACTATGAATGACAATTGCGCGGTCATTCAACACTGTACCCATATAAAATTTTATCATTTTCTTCACATAACTAGAGCTTTCTTTTGATGGTATTTAATCACTGTTGGGGTTTTTATTTTCTGCTAAATTAACAAAAAAAGACCAAAAATTTTGAAAAAAAATACGTTTTTATTTGTTTCTGTTAATAAGGTTTGCAAATGAATAATTGTTCTTCATAAATTTAGGCCGAGATGTATTCTGCTACATGTCTTTGGTGACAATAACCCATTTTTTGAGACAGATGGAGCTTTCTTTTGGTGGTATTTAATCACCTCTGGGTTTATTTTTTGCTAAAAAAACCAAAAACAACTGAAAATTTAGAAAAAATAAGTTTTTTTCTCAGTTTCTGCTATAAAATTTTGTAAATGAGTAATTTTTCTCCTTCACTGATGTGCGCTAATTAGGCTGCAGTGATGGGCACTGATAGGTGGCACTGTTGGGCATTGACAGGCATTACTGTGGGCACTGAAAGGCAGCACTTATATATGTCACTGATAGGTGGCACTGACTTGAACTGGTAGGTGGCACTGTTGGGCATTGACAGGCATCACTGGTGGGCACTGAAAGGCAGCACTTATATATGCACTGATAGGTGGCACTGACAGGCGGCACTGATAGTTGGCACTGAAAGGCAGCTCAGATTGGCACTGATATGTGGCATTGATGTGCTCTGGTAGGTACTGATATGTGGCATTGATGGGCACTGACAGGTGGCATTGGTGGGGCTACACTGATAATCAGTGCCCTGATGATCATTGTAGATGTCCCCTCTGAGGATTGCCGATTACCGGCTCTCCTCTCCTCACGAGCAGTCAGTGTCACCGGCGTTTTCTTATTTACATGCGATCAACTGTGATTGGACACAGCTGATCACACGACAGAGCCAAAGTCATCGGCTCTTTCCACTGATCATGATCCCGTGTCCCAGCGCTGCGGTTAGAGTTAGACATCATGGGGTTTATTTACTAAAGCTGGAGAGTCCAAAATCAGACTCCCTTCTGCATAGAAACCAATCAGCTTCCAGGTTTCATTGCCAAAGCTTCATTGAACAAGCTGAGGTTAGAAGCTGATTGGTTTCTACGCAGAAGGGAGTCTGATTTTGGACTCTCCAGCTTTAGTAAATAAACCCCTATAAGACATCCTCCCAGAATGAGAGAACCTCCACATGTCCATCATTTCCTGATATGGAGGGCAGGAGATGGTTAATATAAGAAATAAAAAAGCTCATCTCTTGTCCTTTGACTGGAGACAGATACAGTGGGGCAAAAAAGTATTTATTCAGCCACCAATTGTGGAAGTTCTCCCACTTACAAAGATGAGAGAGGCCTGTAATTGGCATCATAGGGAGACCTCAACTATGAGAGACAACATGAGAAAACAAATCCAGACAATCACATTGGCTGATCTGGAAAGAATTTATTTGCAAATTATGGTGGAAAATAAGTATTTGGTCACCTACAAACAAACAAGATTTCTGGCTCTCACAGACCTGCACCTTCTTCTTTAAGAGGCACCTCTGTCCTGCACTCATTACATGTATCAATGGCACCTGTTTGAACTTGTTATCAGTATAAAAGACACCTGTCCACAACCTCAAACAGTCACACTCCAAACTCCACTATGGTGAAGACCAAAGAGCTGTCGAAGGACTAGTCCTTTATTAATAAACATGACTAGTCCTTTATTAATAAAAAAGATTTCCCCAATGTAAATGTCACGGATAAGGCACGCCCACGGTGACTAGCCTACCAAAGCGTGGTCCGTGACTGGGGTAAAGAGGGAGTGAGGGGGACTTACTTTGAGCATATAAGACTGGTCATGATACACTTTCACAGCCCGCACTACCTCTGGCCACCACTAGAGGGAGACTCCAATCCAATCTGGCTGATCACACACAGGCAGATATGAATCTTACATACAATCTGGTGCACTCTAAGGGTGGGGGTAGCAGTCTAGCAATTGGCACACCCTTCTAGGATTCCTCTAGCTATCCTAAAAGCTAGAACCCCGGCGTTAATCACTGTTCCTACTGTCTACACACCCCCTCACCAGATCCACACTTGGTACCTTGCCACGACCCAACAGTTTGTCCACAGACTAGTCTGCTTGGCCACCACACACACACAGATCTCTGTCCGGCCAGATATGAGCCCAAGCTTAGTACACAGAAGTCACTTATTATTTGTATGACTTAATATCCTGAAAATGGGCAGGGCATAAAATATGTACAAAGAAAAAAAGAGTTACAAAGAATACAAAAATACACACAATTGGTTATTCACTATAAAATAAAAGGGAATAAAAACAGAAATAAAACTTTTGCCAAGATTTATCCTGTGACTGGAGCAAGTCAATGAAAGTCTGCGATTCGCCAGCCAAATAGACTCGGCTCCATACGAATCACACTGTCCATATCTCAGGGTATACAGTTTATTGAAAAACGGATGGTGGGTGGAACTTTAACCCTTGGCCAATCAACTCTCAGGGGTGTTGTTGTACCAGCCCACAGGACGTTCTGTGTTTTGAAGTGCCCAATCTTGAATGGACCAGGAACGGTTCAGATCACTGAGTCAGGGATAGAATTTCCAACACCAGCGCATCAGTCCAATTGCGACAGTACCAATCACTGTTCAGCTATATCAGGCACCATAGAACCATTCTGTGCGTTTCTCTGGGATTCTACAGAGGCTACAAATACAGTTTTACATGTAGATGGATCCTACGGTGTGTCCAATCAGAAGGAATTATTTCCATCTCTCTGCAACTAATATTTTAGTGAAACAGATTCCTCTTATCTGTGAATATAAATCAAAGCTGGCAGACATTTCAGAAGCTTCTCCTGGTCCACTGCTGTTTCTAGCCAAAAAGGCTAAAGCTCTTCTTTTAAAATTCAAGGTGAGAACGGCTTGTCTACTTAGATAGCAAAGCTCCATTGGCATCCAGGTGACACCGCTAGCCTAGAAGCTACTCTGTCCTTCCAGATGCTGATTGGTGAATACTGTATATGTCTGAGACTGAATACTGAACACTTATCTGTAATAACATGGAATGAGACAAGATCTACAAATTACATATTTCTACTGATCACATCTTACTGATACAATGATTCTACTCTTACATTTACGTTACAGTAAATCCCTCGTCAATCATCCAACAATGCAGATCTACATCATAAACCAGTTGCCATCCAGCCAATAGCACCAAAGGCGGCGTGGCGAGCAGCTCATTCCTCTGGGTGGATGCCATATGGCATCCTTTCAGTCATGCGCAGTTTTCCTGCCCGCAAAGCCGTGCAGCAGCGCAAGCTGTCACCGGCCGTGTACTTCGGCCAGTACCATGTGACCTGCCAGTACCATGTGACCTGCTGTGACCAATCACAGCAGGTCACATGACAGTTGTATACAATGGATGGCTTCCTTTCATACCATCCATTGTATACTAGTGTGTCTAGCTATGAATGGTCACAGTGATCACATGCGCAAACTAGGCCAATCACAGCCCAACTGTGTCATGTGATTAGTTGTGGCCAAATCACAGTTAAGCATAAAAAAACCCTGAATGAATCGATGTCATTCAGGTAAATGCTTGCTTATAGCAAAGTAATTCTTTGCTATAAGAAAATTGTGTAAAAAAAATAAATAAATACTGATCACTTCCCCAAAGTAGTACAATGTTACTATGGTAACATTATACTACTTTGGTCATAGTGAAATATGAAAAAACATCTTAAAAATAGAGAAAAAATTTTTAATAAAAAATCATTTAAAAAATCATTTTTTTCCCATACTATTACCAGTCAGTGTCCCTGATCACCACCATGCCAGTTATATGATGACGCTGTACTGCACTGGTGACAGGATGTAACAAAATAGTGAAAATCATTTTTTTTATTTCTTCATTTCTGAAAAATTATGACAAAAAAATTACAACTTCAAAAAACTCGCCATGACTGTTATAAAATACCTCAGACTGTCTACTTTTCAAAAAGGGGTAATTTGGAGGATATCTGTACCGTTCTGACATTTGGGGGGGGGGATATCTGTACCGTTCTGACATTTGGGGTGGGGATATCTGTACCGTTCTGACATTTGGGGGGGGGGATATCTGTACCGTTCTGACATTTGTGGGGGGGGGGATATCTGTACCGTTCTGACATTTGGAGGGGGATATCTATACCGTTCTGACATTTTGGGGGGATATCTGTACCGTTCTGACATTTGGGGGGGGGGATATCTGTACCGTTCTGACATTTGGGGGGGGGGATATCTGTACCGTCCTGACATTTGGGGGGGGGGATATCTGTACCGTCCTGACATTTGGGGGAGGGGGGATATCTGTACCGTCCTGACATGTGGGGGAGGGGGATATCTGTACGGTTCTGACATTTGGGGGGGGATATCTGTACCGTTCTGACATTTGGGGGGGGATATCTGTACCGTCCTGACATTTGGGGGGGGATATCTGTACCGTCCTGACATTTGGGGGATATCTGTACCGTCCTGACATTTGGGGGATATCTGTACCGTCCTGACATTTGGGGGATATCTGTACCGTCCTGACATTTGGGGGATATCTGTACCGTCCTGACATTTGGGGGATATCTGTACCGTCCTGACATTTGGGGGATATCTGTACTGTCCTGACATTTGGGGGGGATATCTGTACCGTTCTGACATTTGGGGGGGATATCTGTACCGTTCTGACATTTGGGGGGGATATCTGTACCGTTCTGACATTTGGGGGGGATATCTGTACCGTTCTGACATTTGGGGGGGGATATCTGTACCGTTCTGACATTGGGGGGGGATATCTGTACTGTTCTGACATTTGGGGGGGGATATCTGTACCGTTCTGACATTTGGGGGGGGGGGTATCTGTACCGTTCTGACATTTGGGGGGGATATCTGTACTGTTCTGATATTTGGGGGGGATATCTGTACCGTCCTTACATTTGGGGGATATCTGTACTGTTCTGACATTCTTGGACCTCAAGAAATGAGATTGGCCGTCAGTACTTCAGGATTGATCAATTTTCGGATATCTCCCATAGTTTGTGAACTCTATAACTTCCCTACAGACTAAATAATACATCCTAATTTGGGTTATTTTCACCAAAGACATGTAGCAGAATACATCTCGGCCTAAATTTATGAAGAACAATTATTTATTTGCAAACTTTTATAACAGAAACAAAGAATAACGTGTTTTTTTTTTCAAAATGTTTAGTCTTTTTTTGTTAATTTAGCAAAAGATAAAAGCCCCGGCGGTGATTAAATACCACCAAAAGAAAGCTCTAGTTGTGTGAAGAAAATGATAAAATTTTAGTTTGGGTACAATGTTGTATGACCGCGCAATTGTCATTCAAAGTGTGAGAGCGCTGAAACCTGAAAAATGGCCTGGGGGCAGGAAGGGGGTAAAAGTGCCCGGTATGGAAGCGGATAATAATGAACAATGCCCAATGAAAAAACACATGCTGACCACCAACACGATCCGTTTCCAGCGACTACTCACCATGATTGATAACTCACAGTGACTAAGGATGGACATGACATTGGGATACTGGGTGTAAATAGAAAATAACATCTTTTTACCTCCTCTGCTGCCACTTCCACCAATGCCTTCTTTCTACTTCCTACCACATGGAACTTCCTCTCTATATCTGTCTGTACATGACATCACTTCCTGTCTTCCATAGAGACTTCCGTTTTGGGTATAAGTGAGATCACCACCTTGTGGAGCTCAGAGGAAATGCAATATGAGCAATCCCTGCTGAACCAGCTGAATTTCCATGGATCTATGGTCACCTTCAGTGACTTCCTCCCCTCCCCCTCATCTCCTTCATGATGGAAGTCATGCTGAGATCATCTCCCATTGGCTGAGCAATATTCTCATTTGTCTCTCAGCTCCTTCTTGCTATTCCTCATCCTGCCTGTTGTTTCCTTGGATTGATTTTCTGTGTAGTGACCCCGGCTTGGTCTCTTGGATGCGCTCGTCTGTTGCTTGCCCTGACCTTTCTCCTGATTCCTGGATCTCCTCCTCATCTCTCCTCCATATCCTCTTACACAGCTTTTCTCCACAACTGCAGTGACCCTGGGGGGAGGAAACTTGGCACCAGCACGCCGCCAAATCCATCCCCACCATTAGGGGCTCTGGAGACAATTGTCTGCTATTTACACTCCGTTCCTCCGCATGTCACCTGATCACATGACAGCTTACTTCCACAGATTCCGGACAGATTTCTGGATGGTAAAGGTCAAAGGTCACTCTTCAGTTTAGGAGAGGTAGGATGCACCCAGAAACTATGATTTGGTTTGCATGGGAGTCCCATACAGAGGATCCCTCAAAGCTCCCCATCAAAATGTTCCTCCATCCAGAGTCTATATGTCCTATGACATCACACTGACCTCACAGCTCCTCCTCCCAATGTCCCTCCATCCAGAGTCAGAGAATCCTATGACATCACACTGACCTCACAGCTCCTCCCCCCAATGTCCCTCCATCCAGAGTCAGAGAATCCTATGACATCACACTGACCTCACAGCTCCTCCTCCCAATGTCCCTCCATCCAGAGTCAGAGAATCCTATGACATCACACTGACCTCACAGCTCCTCCTCCCAATGTCCCTCCATCCAGAGTCAGAGAATCCTATGACATCACACTGACCTCACAGCTCCTCCTCCCAATGTCCCTCCATCCAGAGTCAGAGAATCCTATGACATCACACTGACCTCACAGCTCCTCCTCCCAATGTCCTTCCATCAAGGATCAGAGAATCCTATGACATCACACTGACCTCACAGCTCCTCCTCCCAATGTCCCTCCATCTGGAGTCAGAGAGTCCTATGACTGTCTCTGTGCTGCAGACACAATTTATGTATCAGTTTTCATTGTTTCTTCATTCTCTGACTAAGGTCCATGAATAAAGAAATGACCTGGTAGGAGATCAGAGGAGCCATTTCCTAGTCCCCTTGAGGGTGGAATTGCAAGATCCTCAGAGACCAAGCTGCCTGATGTGGGCGGAGTCCTGGTTTGGGGGAACCAATCAGCTCCTGTCTAGTAATCCTCTTTGTCTTTGTATTTTAGTCCATGGCCGGGAGATGAGGAAAACCTCCGAGGATTGTCTCACTTTGTCTCCAGACTGGAAAGTAGAAGATGAGGACATCATACAGTATAGTCCAGGAGAAAACCCGGCTCCCTCCAATGTCCATCTGGCACCACCCAGTGTAGATGGACCATCGGATTCCTCGTATCCTGAGGGACCTCAGACTGTGCGGGACCGGGCCGGCCTTCCAACAGGGAAGAGCTTCTCCTGTACTGAGTGCGGGAAGGGTTTCCATTTTAAATCAGATCCTATTGTGCATAAAAGATCTCACACGGGGGAAAAACCATATTCCTGCCTGAATGTGGGAAATATTTTTCATTAAATTCCAGTCTTTACAGACATCAGAGACTGCATACGGGGCAAAATCCATATTCCTGTCCTAAGTGCGAGAAATGTTTTTCAGACAAGTCCAGTTTTTACAGTGGTCAGAGATTGCACACGGGGGAGAAGCCATATTCCTGTTCTGAGTGCGGGAAATGTTTTTCATATATGTCCAGCCTTTACTCACATCAGAGATCACACACGGGGCAGAAGACACATTCTTGTCCTGAGTGTGGGAAATGTTTTTCACAGAAGTCCCATCTTAACCGACATCATAGATTGCACACAGGCGAGAAGCCATATTCCTGAGTTAAGTGTGGGAAATGTTTTTCTCGGAAGTCCCATCTTTATACACATCAAATTTCACACACAGGGGAGAGGCCATATCCCTGTCCTGAGTGCGGGAAATTTTTTCACAGACGTCCAGTCTTTATACACATCAAAGATCTCACATGGGGGAGAAGCCATATTCCTGTCCTGAGTGCGAGATATGTTTTTCACGGAAATCCCATCTTTACACACATCAGAGATATCACATGGGGGAGAGGCCATATTCCTGCCCTGAGTGTGGTAAATGTTTTTCAGACAAGTCCAGTGTTTCCAGGCATCAGAAGTCTCACACAGTGAGAAGCCACTTTCCTGTCCAGAGTGAGGGAAATGTTCCTCACTGAAGTCCTGTCTTTTTGTACTTCAGGGATTCCACACAACCCTTGAGGTATATTAGAGCCTTGAGTGCGGGAAATGTTCTAACCTGTCCCTCCCTTTCACAGAAACCACTGTGAGTTGAGCTTCTGGAGGGGCCTGGGGGCCATCCTCCTTCCCACTGACTATGGGCCCGGGGGTTCCATCACTTCCCTGGGTACCTGACTGGCCATGAATGATACCAGCTACCCTTTCCATGTAATCAGGGCTGGAGGGACTGTTTCTGGGACTCCTCAGCATACTGCGAAAGTGGAACTGTTATCCTGGAGTGATGGATTAGGTGCCGGGGGTTAGTTCCAGCATATATGGGGTTAGGAAACGTTATTTTCTGTTCTAGGTTTCCTGGCATCTACTATTGTTTGTTGTCATTAGATTTAGGTGAGAAGATCTCACTTTGTTTAATCCCCTCCAGAGTCCAGATGGCTCGGTGCCGGGAAGGAATCCATTGATTTCTTGGTTGTTTATTTGTGTATAGAATGTCATTTTCTCCTGTGATGTGTAATGTGGCCATTCCTGTAGAAATGCTGTTTGTTAATAAAGTCAGTCCTGTTTTCCTCCAACATTGGTTCTATCTGATGTTTGGAGTCAATTTGCTGTATTCTGGTTCCAGAGTGGAGGAAGCTGGAGTTTGGCAGAGATACCCAGTCGGGGTGTCAGGCAGTCTGTCACACTCCCCTTTCAGCTGCTGGAGGTATGGAGATGGATTATTGGTCTTCTTGTTCTTCTTTGTGGTGGGGACCTGCAGGTCACATCTGGGCCTGGAGCCGGTAAGTCAACACTACACCAGGGTACAGGGCCAGGACAGGGGGTGGGGCGTCCAGGAGGGGCAGCTGCCCTGTGCACAGTGTTTTATTGCGGTCGAAGGGTGACGTGTCACATGACCATGTTGGTGATTGCCTGTGCAGAGAGAAGGATGGGGGTGCTGGGGAGGTGATATCTTCATCTGATGTCACAGACTCCTCCCCGTCCTGCCAGTCTATGGCGCCCTCTGCAGCTGTACAGGAGCTACCACTAGAGATGGGAGGAGGGAACTCACCAGCAGATGGTGGACTGTGGGGACTCCCCAGCAGATGGTGGACTGTGGGGACTCCCCAGCAGATGGTGGACTGTGGGGAACTCACCAGCAGATGGTGGACTGTGGGGAACTCACCAGCAGATGGTGGACTGTGGGGACTCACCAGCAGATGGTAGACTGTGGGGACTCACCAGCAGATGGTAGACTGTGGGGAACTCACCAGCAGATGGTGGACTGTGGGGACTCACCAGCAGATGGTGGACTTTGGGGAACCCACCAGCAATGCCATGCCAAGGTCTGATGAGTACAATTCAGGGAGGGGTGATTTGTGCTAGGGATGGTTTTGTCATGGAAGTTGGGGGAGGGGATTGGTGCTGGGGGTTGTTTTGTCATGGAGGTTGGGGGAGGGGATTGGTGCTGGGGGTTGTTTTGTCATGGAGTTTGGGGGAGGGGATTGGTGCTGGGGGTTGTTTTGTCATGGAGATTGGGGGAGGGGATTGGTTTGTCATGGAGGTTGGGGGAGGGGATTGGTGCTGGGGGTTGTTTTGTCATGGAGGTTGGGGGAGGGGATTGGTGCTGGGGGTTGTTTTGTCATGGAGATTAGGGGAGGGGATTGGTTTGTCATGGAGGTTGGGGGAGGGGATTGGTGCTGGGGGTTGTTTTGTCATGGAGGTTGGGGGAGGGGATTGGTGCTGGGGGTTGTTTTGTCATGGAGGTTGGGGGAGAGGGATTTATGTTTGGGGACACAATGTACTTTACTTACTTTTGGCCTCTACACTCTGTGAGCCATGCACTCTTGGCCCAGATAAAGGTAGGCTCAAGTGTTATTAAACTATACCTCTTTAAGCCCCTCCCACTGTGAGCACATTTTAGCCACACCCAGTATTTGGTGTAGAGTGCTTTGAGTGCAGCTATAATCCCCGCCCCCTCCACAGCTGCTCCAACTCCAATAAAAGTGGACATGGTCAGTAGGGTGTCCCTGGATTTTATGTTGAAAATCTGGTCACCTTCCAGTCCCGTTCTCTCCAGGACATATCATAGAATGAAGCCGTATTGTTCTTTCAGTGACATCATCCCGTGTTCTGTCCATTTCCACACTGACACCAACAGCTCCTCCACCATCCTGGAGTATTTGTTGTCACCATGTTTCCAATGATGGAGATCAAGAGACTGACCAGAGTCTTCTTCTCAATGTCACCAGACCACCTCTTCCTCTACTATTGGGGTGCTGGGCCTTTCTATGACTACTCTGGACCCAAACCTCTTCTATATGATTGTGAAGATTTCTATTTACTAAGAAGAGAAAGAAGCTGCAGAAAATGTCCATGATGGAGATGAGGGTTCCATATAGTATGAGCAGCATCTCCCTTCACTCTGTAACCAAGACCTAGTCTGCAATGCCCAGAATGACACCAATGAGTCTCTGACCAATCTGATGGTTTGGATGGACTTTCTCCTTCTGATTATCTCCAGGCAGTGGCGTATTTAGGTTTTGTGCTGCCCTAGGCAACACCAAAATCATTTGCCCCCCATGGACACCGACCAAAACAACCCCCCCTTCTTCCTCCCATGGAGAGAGCCTGACATTGACCAACAACACCCCTGCCCCCCACCCGGGAAAGCCTTCCAGGACCCCCCCATTCCCATGCGATAGGGAGACACTCATCTTCACAGCTCCACACATCCCCGGGAATGAGAGCCAGGCTCTACATACACCATCAAGCAGCCCGCAGCTTCTCTCAGATCCCACCTGGTTCCCATGGTGGCTTGTCCCTTCTTTCATCCCTTCTGCTGGGGAGATGTGCTACCCCCCCTGAAAAATGCCGCCCTAGGCAAGTGCCTTGTTAGCCTTGTGGTAAATACACCCCTGTCTCCAGGTGACCATGAATTAGATCTCCAATATCTCCCCGGTGTTCTGCAGACAGATATACATTTCCCGATGACTTATGTTGTACAGATTCCTCGTGTTCCCCAATATGAGCTCATACATTGGACTTGTTCAACTTTCTAACCAGGAGTGAATGGACTTGGCAAGATACTCTCCCTATGTAGAGGACACGTGGCCTGGTTTGGTTCTGGAGGTGGGGGAAGTGCATACATGTCCTCCACTTTCCTGGCCTGGCAAGCTGCAGACTGGGATATGGGTCTAGGATGGATTTTGTGGGGGACCCCATACTTTATTGGGGTTTTTTAAGGATTTGGTATGATATTGGTGGGGACCATGTTCTATTTTTTACATGGTGTCTCCTTTGAAATCCATTCTAAACCTGAAAGGCCTGGTATGAATTTTATTAGTGACACCCCACGCCACCCTGGAAAACCGCAGCTGACACCTGAATGGAATGATCAGGAATGCATTGCTGGTTGTCAGGATGCCTGGGGCCACTGGTTCTCTACTAGAGATGAGCCCAACTGCCCGGGGTTCAGTCCCAGCAGAGTTCCGAGAAGTTTCCATGCTTATTCCAAATCCCATCCAAATCAATCGGAGCAAAATCAACAGGCCCATTTTCTAAGCTAATAGGCCAATAGGTGTGAGAAAATAGCATGGGGGAGGGGGAGGGACACTGCAATGGGAAAAAAAAAGTTTTAAAAAAATTCCATTCAGCCAGGAGCGGGAATTTTTTTTTAAATGCTTAACGTGAAACAATAAAAATGTCCAAATCTTTTAACCTCTTCATCTCTGGAGCAATGTTTTCCCTGTTTGTATACATGTATAAATCTGCATTTGTGTTGAGTAAATAGATACCAAACAAGTCAAGTCTTACAATTGTGTGAGCCTGAGACATGGCAATGACGGCCCCTGAAATTCTCCATAGGAGACACTTTAAAGCCTTTACTGCTCATCAGTATAGAGACAACTGTGATCTGTGGTGGTGGAATGATTCCTCTCACTGCGACATTCGTGGCGATACCTCACATGTGTGGTGCAATCACGCTTTACATACACATACACACCCTTTGTGTACTTTTGTGTTTGCAGGGCAACGGGGGTTATGTTTAATTTTTTAATAAATGTTATTGTCATTTGTATTTTTGTACTTGTGTATTTATTTCCTATTTAGCTGTATTGCTATCACAAGGAGTTAATAACCCCCCACTGTGACATGATTGGTCAGGTGACAGGTCCTCTTTATGAGACATCGGGGCTCTATTAGACCTCCAATGTCTCCTCTACCCTCCAATGCACAGATGGCGCTCAGTTAGATGCTTCCTTGGCTGGATCATCCGGGGAATGATGGCTCGGAAACGGGAAACACTCAGAGCTGAGGACTTCATTCAGTGCAGAGGAGATTGGGGAATGGACGTTCACCAGTCTCCTCCATCTTGGCCTCCTGAAGGCACTGGATGTGGTCTCAGGATCCCAGAATGAGTGCAGGAACCATGCGGGGGGAAGAGGGAGCTGTGATGGGGGCATCACCACCTGCAGTGTAAATGTGATCAGGTAGTTATACAGCCACCCGGATCACTTTTACTGTGCAGCTGGGAGGCGGCTGAAGGAAACAAGCACTGCTACTGCCGCCATCAGCTTGTGAGGGTCTGTGTGATGTTTCAAAAGAAAAAAGGAAGACGGCAATTTAAGGCATTTTTTTCTTTGTAAATTTCACTTTTTCTGTAGCCCCTCCTACAGCAAGAATTAAAAAACGTATAGATCCCCAAATACATACCGGACCCTCTGAGTCTAAGAGTCTATGGGGGTACCTCATACAAAAAGTGTGTGCCCCCCCAGAAAATCCATAGCAGACCCTTAATCCAAGCATGCAGCCTGGCTGACCAGGAAGGGGAGAGGGAAGAGTATGTGGCCCCACCCCCCTCCTGAACCATACCAGCCCATGTGCTCTCAATATGGGGTACCTTGTCAGGGGGGACCCCCTGTGGCAATGCACCTTGTCCCTATACAGATGAGGACAAGGGCCTCATCCCACACCCCTGGCCTGATGGTTGTGGGGGATCTGTGGTCAGGGAGGTTCATCAGAATCTGGAATGCCCAGACACCGACCCCCCATATCAGTGAGTTTGGGGTACATAGTACACAGCACCCCTACTCATTCATAAAAAAAGGAAATAAAGTGATAAAGACCCTCAATGTCCTCACTGACTGATAGAGTCCTGAGCTGTCATCAGATATATAAAGGAAGGGGCGGGGATAGTTGTGACATCATTGCCCATATATGGCCATATTCAGGCAATGATGTCATCCTCTATTCCCTGCCCATTTGCCTATGTGACCATGTAAGTGAGTGGGTGGGGTGAAGTCAGTGGTTGCTAAGGATGCAGCTGTTGCAGGCAGCTGTTGCTTCCCTAGCAACCAGGGAGAGCCAGAAGCCATCATGTCGGTCTGCAGCAAATGCGATAAACTTTGGATGTTCAGAAGAATGTGGGAGCCGCCAGTGTTCATCCAAACTTCTGTCCTGACTCGGAGCTCATCCCTCATCCCAGATTATTGTCAGGGTGTGGGAGGATTGTATCTGCCAGACCGGGATCTGTAGGTGTGTGTGTATCACTGCCTGGCACACCAGTCACATCACACACTCCAGGTTGTGCCAATCAGCCCTCAATCATGTGTGTGGGGTGTGCGGGGGGGGTAGGTGGTCAATGAAAGAAGTGATCACACCGGGATTCTGGATGGAAGGATAGCTCAGGGGATCCTCTGAGGTGTGTGGGGATCACTTGTCTGCTCTACAGACCTCAGATTGTATGAAAGATTTGTATCTGCCTGTGTGTGTCCAGCCAGTCCCATGTGGAAGTGTCTCCCTCAAGTGGTGGTTAGCAGTATTGCAGGCTGTGAGATCCGTATCATTGCTGGTATTATCTTAGCCAGTCACCGTGGGCAAGATTTCCTTAACACCCATCATTGGTACAACATCAAGATAAAACCTTGGGATAAAATAAGCCCCATTGTTGGTGTCAGTGAGATAAAATAAGCCCCATTGTTGGTGTCACTGAGATAAAATAAGCCCCATTGTTGGTGTCAGTGAGACAAAATAAGCCCCATTGTTGGTGTCAGTGAGATAAAATAAGCTCCATTGTTGGTGTCACTGAGATAAAATAAGCCCCATTGTTGGTGTCAGTGAGATAAAATAAGCCCCATTGTTGGTGTCAATGGGAACTAAGTGTACCTCCAGCCCAGCATTGATGGTCAGTGGTGGTACTTACCTGATCCCACCCTCCCGCTGCCTCTCTGCTGATGTCGGAGTCCCACTTTCCCTGTCAGAAAGGAGATGCCGGCTCCCAGCAGTCGGGTGTCATTGCAGTGCCTGGTGATGGCAGAGATCCCGGCTGTCCCTCCTTCCTCCTCCTTGGTCCCTCATTCGGCTCGGATCTCTATAGTTGGATATAAAATGCTCTATTTATCTATCAGGAAAAGTTTCCCGGGGCTAAACCTTTCCTCCGTCTACATTTCTGGATTAGTACATTTCTAAAGCCGGTATAAAGGAATAGAAGTATAAACAGCACTTGTGGGGTTATCTCATCATTTCTTTGTATAATTCTCCTTTAGGGGGCGTGGCAGGGGGTGTGTCCTATGTCTTCATACCTTTACTTGATACGTGATGGAACCCAGAGAGTGTTCAAGTTGTCATCACCTCACTGCCACTCTGCATGGAGTCCTGGAATCTGCAAGACATAGACATGATAGAACAGGAGACTAAATCCCGGGACTGTCCCTCATCATCCGGGACACTCAGCACCAATGACAGAGCCAGGACCACACTACCAGACATTTCTCAGGGCTGCAGCTCCTCTAACCTCCACTAGGTGGTGATCACAGACAGGAAGTCTCTCTGGAAGACAGAAAGTAATATTAGGTACAGACAGGAAGTTCCATGTGGGAGGAAGCAGAGAGAAGACATTGGTGGAAGTGGCAGCAGAGGAGGTAATAAGATGTTATTTCCTATTTACACCCAGTAACCCCTGTCATGTCCATCCTCTTCCTCCATAGTCACTGTGACGTCTTTTATCTCCAGCAGATGATGATACATATATAGTGTGGGAACCCAGATTAACCCCTTCATGGGGAGGAGTTGATGATAATATATTTGCCCCCAAAGCTGGCCTACATGGTTCAGTTTTATCGTTCAGCCAGCGGGATTAGAGAAAAAAACTGAAGCGATTCCCCCATCCACACATTGGAGGTGGATGGGGGAATCCTCCCTGCTGCACTATTGTATTCTGACAATGGGGGGACTCCTCCGCTCTCAGAATACACGGATCAGCACTGAAGCTATTGGTTGCAGCTGCTGGGGGAGTGGCTTTTATCCGGCAGTGGCCACACATGGATGGAAATGTGAGCGATCCCTGCTGAACCAGCTGAATTTCCATGGATCTATGGTCACCTTCAGTGACTTCCTCCCCTCCCCCTCATCTCCTTCATGATGGAAGTCATGCTGAGATCATCTCCCATTGGCTGAGCAATATTCTCATTGGTCTCTCAGCTCCTTCTTGCTATTCCTCGTCCTGCCTGTTGTTTCCTTGGATTGATTTTCTGTGTAGTGACCCCGGCTTGGTCTCTTGGATGCGCTCGTCTGTTGCTTGCCCTGACCTTTCTCCTGATTCCTGGATCTCCTCCTCATCTCTCCTCCATATCCTCTTACACAGCTTTTCTCCACAACTGCAGTGACCCTGGGGGGAGGAAACTTGGCACCAGCACGCCGCCAAATCCATCCCCACCATTAGGGGCTCTGGAGACAATTGTCTGCCATTTACACTCCGTTCCTCCGCACGTCACCTGATCACATGACAGCTTACTTCCACAGATTCCGGACAGATTTCTGGATGGTAAAGGTCAAAGTTCACTCTTCAGTTTAGGAGAGGTAGGACACACCCAGGAACAAGGATTTGGTTTATACGGGAGCCTCATATAGAGGACCCCTCAAATCTCCCAATCCAAATGTCCCTCCATCCAGAGTCTAAATGTCCTATGACATCACACTGACCTCACAGCTCCTCCTCCCAATGTCCCTCCATCCAGAGTCAGAGAATCCTATGACATCACACTGACCTCACAGCTCCACCTCCCAATGTCCCTCCATCCAGAGTCAGAGAATCCTATGACATCACACTGACCTCACAGCCCCTCCTCCCAATGTCCCTCCATCCAGAGTCAGAGAATCCTATGACATCACACTGACCTCACAGCTCCTCCTCCCAATGTCCCTCCATCCAGAGTCAGAGAATCCTATGACATCACACTGACCTCACAGCTCCTTCTCCTAATGTCCCTCCATCCAGAGTAAGAGAATCCTATGACATCACACTGACCTCACAGCTCCTCCCCCCGATGTCCCTCCATCTGGAGTCAGAGAATCCTATGACATCACACTGACCTCACAGCTCCTCCTCCCGATGTCCCTCCATTCAGAGTCAGAGAATCCTATGACATCACACTGACCTCACAGCTCCTCCCCCCAATGTCCCTCCATCCAGACTCAGAGAATCCTATGACATTACACTGACCACACAGCTCCTCCTGCCAATGTCCCTCCATCTGAAGTCATAGAATCCTGTGACATCACACTGACCTCACAGCTCCTCCTCCCAATGTCCCTCCATCTGAAGTCATAGAATCTTATGACATCACACTGACCTCACAGCTCCTCCCCCAATGCCCCTCTATCTAGAGTCAGAGAATCCTATGACATCACACTGAGCTCACAGCTCCTCCTCACAATGTCCCTCCATCCAGAGTCAGAGAATCCTATGACATCACACTTACCTCACAGCTCCTCCTCCCAATGTCCCTCCATCCAGAGTCAGAGAATCCTATGACATCACACTGACCTCACAGCTCCTCCTCACAATGTCCCTCCATCCAGAGTCAGAGAATCCTATGACATCACACTTACCTCACAGCTCCTCCTCCCAGTGTCCCTCCATCTTGACTTTTTTCTGATGCTCTTAGTGTGGTGGTTTATGATATAATTTATACTAACTGTAACAGAAGTGTAGGCAGGACAGAGCACACGGAGAAGATGGGGAACACACAAAGCTTTTTTGAAACAACAAAATGACAGACACTCAATGGGGAAATGGCAGGAGGTGGATGTGTGCGCAAACTAGGGACGATTCCAGGCACGGGGGGTCTTTGGCGACAGGCAGGCAACCCACCCCTGGACTGGGGTCTCGGGCAGCAGGCAGGCAATCTCCCCCCTAGGCTTGGGGCCTCAGCCGAGCTCCCTCCGTGACTGGACAGCAGATTGGAGTCTCAGTGTCAGGGCTCCAGGTATGACCAGAGGTATGTGAACTGACGCAGGGAAACGCAGGCTTCAGATATGTTATAAACAATATAATTTATTAAAGACTAACAATACAAACATAAACGCAGTGCAATACTAAAACATAACACAGTGCAAACAAACCAAACCAAACCACCCACAGATAACAATACATACAATGCAAGTCGTCAGGCAGGCCGGGTCAATAACATTTGGGCAGGTAGGAACAGGAGGAGCAGGCAGAGAGTAGTCAGGTCACGAGCCGGGTACAGAAACTAAAGGGCAGGTAGGTACAGGGGGGGCGGCAGGCGCCGGGCCCCCAGGCGGGGAGCTGGGCCCCCAGGCGGGACGGCGGGCGCCGGGCCCCCAGGCGGAGCGGTGGGCACCTGGCCCTCAGGCAGAGCGGCGGGCACTGGGCCCCCAGGAGGGGCGGCGGGCGCCAGGCCCCCAGGCGGGGTGACGGGCACCGGGCCCCCAGGCGGAGTGGCGGGCGCCGGGCCCTCAGGCGGAGCGGCAGGCACCGGGCCCCCAGGAGGAGCGACGGGCGCCGGGCCCCCAGGAGGAGCGACGGGTGCCGGGCCCCCAGGAGGAGCGGCGGGCGCCGGGCCCCCAGGCGGAGCAGCAGGCGCTGGGCCCCCAGGAGGGACGGCAGGCACCGGGCCCCCAGGCGGAGCGGCGGGCACCGGGTCACCAGGCATCAGGTCATTTGGCTCACCAGTGGGCACCGCGTCATCTGGCAAGGCAGTGAACACCGAGTCACCAGGCACGACAGTGGGTTCCGAGTCAACTGGCATGACCACGGGCACTGGGTCAGACATTGGATCGTCTGGCTCGACAGGGGGCATTGGGTCACCAGGCATCAGGTCATTTGGCTCACCAGCGGGCACCGCGTCATCTGGCAAGGCAGTGGGCACCGAGTCACCAGGCACGACAGTGGGCTCTGAGTCAATTGGCACGACAGCGGGCACCGGATCATCAGGTACCGGATCGTCTGGATCGACAGAGGGCACCGGGTCATCTGGCGTTGGATCGTCTGGCTCGACAGCGGGCATCGGGTCACCAGGCACTGGGTCATCAGGCATGGGATTGTCTGGCTCGACAGCGGGCACTGGGTCACCAGGCATCAGGTCAATTGGCTCGCCAGCGGGCACCGCGTCATCTGGCAAGGCAGTGGGCACCGAGTCACCAGGCACGACAGTGGGCTCCGAGTCAACTGGCATGACCGCGGGCACTGGGTCAGACATTGGATCGTCTGGCCTGAAAGTGGGTATCGGGTCACCAGGCATGACAGCGGGCACTGGGTCATCAGGCATTGGATCGTCTGGCTCGACAGCGGGCATCGGGTCACCAGGCATGACAGCGGGCACTGGGTCATCTGGTACCGGATCGTCTGGATCGACAGCGGGCATCGAGTCAACTGGCCTAATGGAATCATCAGGCTGGGTCAGTTCATCAGGCTGGGTAGAAACATCATGCTGGGTAGAGACATCAGGCTGAATGGAGGCATCAGGCTGAATGGAGGCATCAGGCTGGGTAGAAGCATCAGGCTGAATTGTGGGCGCCGAGGCACCAGGCTGCACCACGGAAGGCAGGTTCTCAGATGGGAGGCTGACCGGTTTGGATACTGTCAGGAATGGACTTGCCAGTAATGGTGGGACTCACCTGCCTTGTGGGCTGCAGTACCAGGGCTGGCCAGCGGGTGCTCCCAGCAATCAGAGACTCAACCCTGCAGCCAGCCAAACACCTGAAGCTGATTATGCAGGTGTATTTAAGGGATGGCCAGACCTGCAGTCTGGGCCTTGGTGTAATGTCAGGGCCCCAGGGTATGACCAGAGGTATGTGAACTGACGCAGGGAAATGCAGGCTTCAGATATATTATAAACAATATAATTTAGTAACACTAACAATACATAAACGCAGTGCAATACTAAAACATAAACACAGTGCAAACGAACCAAACCAAACCACCCACAGATAACAATACATACAATGCAAGCGTCGTCAGGCAGGCCGGGTCAATAACAATCGGGCAGGTAGGAACAGGAGGAGCAGGCAGAGAGTAGTCAGGTCACGAGCCGGGTACAGCAACTAATGGGCAGGTAGGTACAGGGGGTCAGGCAGAGAATGTTCGGGGTCACAAGCCAGGGATCAAACAGGAGAAGTCAGCAGAAGTCCGGATCAGGCAGGGTCGGCAACAAATCAGTCAGACAGGGACAGGGACAGGGATGCAGGTAACAAGATACAGGGGCCCATGGAAAAACACACACCAAGGCCCAGACTGCAGGTCTGGCCATCCCTTAAATACACCTGCATAATCAGCTTCAGGTGTTTGGCTGGCTGCAGGGTTGAGTCTCTGATTGCTGGGAGCACCCGCTGGCCAGCCCTGGTACTGCAGCCCACAAGGCAGGTGAGTCCCACCATTACTGGTAAGTCCATTCCTGACACTCAGGCAACAGGTGGTCAACCTATCCCTGGGCAGGGGTCTCAGGCAATAGGCAGGAAATCTCCCCCCTAGGCTTGAGGCCTCAGCCGAGCTCCCTCCGTGACTGCACAGCAGATTGGAGTCTCGGGCAACAGGCGGGCAACCTACCCCTGGGCAGAGTTCTCTGGCAACAGGCATGCAAGCTCCCCCCTAGGCTTGGGGGGTCCCAGGCAGAGCCAGGTCACGAGGGTCCCACATCAGCTGAGCTCCCTCCGTGACTGGACAGCAAATTGGAGACTCGGGCAACCGGCGGGCAACCTACCCCTGGGCAGGGGTCTTGGGGACTCAATGGGACTCTAGCTGTGGAGTCTGGCCTAGCACAGCTCCTACACAGTTTTCTAGGGACATTGGGGTCACGGGGACTCAACAGGGACAGTTCATGACACGTGGAGGTCGGTGCGCACAGCAGGGACAGTTCAAACACAGGTGGTCGGTGCGCACAGCAGGGACAGTTCAGGACACAGGTAGTCTGTGCACACAACAGGACAGTTCAGGACACTGGGGAGGTCGGTGCGCACAACATGGACAGTTCAGGACAGGGGTAGTCTGTGCGCACAACAGGGACAGTTCAGGACACTGGGGAGGTCGGTGCGCACAAGATGGACAGTTCAGGACAGGGGTAGTCTGTGCGCACAACAGGGACAGTTCAGGACACAGGGCAGGTTGGTGCGCACAGCAGGGACAGTTCAAACACAGGTGGTCGGTGCGCACAGCACGGACAGTTCAGGACACGGGTAGTCTGTGCGCACAACAGGGACAGTTCAGGACACGGGGGAGGTCGGTGCGCACAGCAGGGACAGTTTAGGACACAGGTAGTCTGTGCGCACACCACAGGCAGTTCATGGCTTCTAGGGACACTCACGGTAGGTGACTTGCAGATGCTTGGCAGCAGGCGGCTTCCAGGCAGGTGGGCGACTTGTGGATGCTCGGCAGCAGGCAGCTTCCAGGGACCCTCACAGCAGCCGGCTCCTCTAGGGGCCTAGCAATCAGCAGCAGGGGTCCTCACGGTGGCCGGCTCCTCCAGGGGCCCAGCGATCAGAAGGCAGGGGCCCTCACAGCGGCCGGCTTCTCCATGGGCCCAGCAACCAGCAGGCAGGGGCCC
Source organism: Staurois parvus (assembly GCF_062004578.1). Classification (NCBI taxonomy): domain Eukaryota; kingdom Metazoa; phylum Chordata; class Amphibia; order Anura; family Ranidae; genus Staurois; species Staurois parvus. Next base: position 56,002 of record NW_028318365.1, read on the forward strand.
TCACAGTGGCAAGCTTCTCCAGGGGCCCAGCAATCAGCAGCAGGGGCCCTCACAGCAGCCAGCTTCTCCAGGGGCCCAGCGATCTGAAGGCAGGGGCCCTCACAGAGGCCAGCTTCTCCAGGGCCCAGTGACCAGCAGGTAGGGGTCCTCACAGCAGCCAGGAACAGCAGTGGGAGTAGCATGGCCACGGGGTCTGACCATGGAAGAGGGGCTCATGCAGAGCTGCGGAGACTCCCACCCTGAGACATTCAGCAGAGGGAGCAAGATGATTCCAGCAATGTGCACAGGAACACAGAGGAGGGCGGCTTCCTGTGCGAGTATTTTAAAATCCATGTGGGACGCTGCTAGGTTGCCTCGACAATGGCCAGCCCAGCAATGTTCATGGAAGCTACATGGACATCAGAATGTGCAAGGGGGAAGGGAGGGGTGGAGGGATATGGCGGGGGATGGGAGAGGCACTGGCACTCCGTGACACTAAATAGGGTGGTGTCCGATCCCTTAAACCAAATATTGCAGTGCCTCTTGCTGTTAAAATACGCCAACATTTAATAAACCAATAAATTGGACACCTTAATAATTTGATCACCACTTAATAATATTCCTTGAGTTCTTTTCACCAATGTGATTCCTTTACCATGTACACAAAATTTGCCTTTTTGATAAATAAATTTATTTCTGTACAAATATTCATATATATATTAATACAAACGAAAATGACTGGTGATGAGTATATTCATACACACAAAGATAGATTACATTACCCTCTATGGTATAAAAACACAATATATGTCTATTAAATAATGTGAAACAATCTTAGAGGGGTTAGTTGTCACCTATAGTGCTTCAGATCTTATTTCCATGTTCCCGCGGCCGTAGGGAAATAAGAAAGTATCTCTGATAATTACAACATTACAAATCAGTTAGTATACAGTATATAATATCAGTATCAATACCCAAACAGGTATATTAATCATTGTCCAGATAACCTTCGTACACTATCCTAACCACACAATAAAATGTTAGAAATCTTAATCAGTTTTAAATATAAAAGAAAATTAAGGTATTCTGATGCAGTCTCACCCCTCCCAGAATTTTGATTTCTGAGGTCTCCCAGTGGGATGCAGTTGGGGAAAAGAAAAATGTTTCCGGTCAGTCAGGCACCAGAATTTGGATCAGCAGCAGAGTCTCTGGCGAAAGTCTTTTCCTCCAAAATAGACCGTCCAAAATAAAATGGCAGCTGGAAGTTCTCAGCAAAATAGCAGCATGTAGCGGGTAGCAAGTGAGTATAGTATGAGGATTGAAAAGTGAAGTGAGTATCTAGAGTAAGTTTTGAAAAGTAAGTACAGCATCTCAGTGAAGTATCAAGTCTGAAGTCTAGTCAGTATAGTATAGTCTATGTATAGTATATGTATAGTATAGTCTGAAGAAGTGAAGTATGAAGTGTGAAGAAGTGAAGTAGTCTGGTATGAAGTATATTCCATCAAGTGTGTGGCATCTTTTATATGGTCGAGGTCCATTGTTCTGAGGGACCTCCCAATGGGCTTGTTGATTGGACGGCTTAGAAGTTTGAGTGACTTAGACGTTCCTTACCTGTCCTCCGGGGACAATCAGGTATCACGAATGAACTGGTGATCTTAATGATGACTCACCCTTTATATAAAAAGGATATCTTTCTAGATAAAATATATGGGTCCTATTAAGGTGCTGTATAAATGACTTTCCCCAATATCTCTGGAATAAGGACCATAGAAATAAGTGAATAGATTTGGTGTCTCAGTTTCCTGATATGAGCTGTATTTTAATTGCTGATTTTTGTCCTGAAATGGCGGATCTCTGTATAATGATGTCATCATTTGTTCTGTATTATCTTGTGTGCCTAATTCCCGTTCATCAGATGATTTATACCGTCTCTCTCTCTCCATCTTGATGTAGACACAGGTGTTGTATCTTTATTTTGATATATGTCATTTACCCCACTCACAAACCATCTCATATCCTATGACTTCATGATATTCAGTTGAGTGATATGCAGTATCCAACTCTATTAAATGGATCTTGGTGTGTTGGTATATACCTGTGATAATATTTCAGTTTAGATATACGCCAAGCTTTTTGGTAATATATTACCTGAATTAAGTCTTTCCTCATGAAAAGTGAAAAGTTCACGGAGATATGGCATAGGAAGGCTCTAGTTACTAGCAGTATTGTGTGATCATGAGAGTACACATCCAGTTGGGTTTTATTGAGACCTCTGACTCACCATATTGAGTTTCCCTGAGACCTGTGATTCACTTTAATTGAGGTTGACCTCCTGGCTTTCCATAGACAGTTGTGCTTGTTTGGCTAACAAACATCTTGCAAGGTCTTGGGAAAACCATAGTAAATATTACCGAGTCCCACAATTGTCAATTTATGGTACTTTGTGTTTGAGAATCTGCCAGTCTCAATAGTGTATTTGGTCTCCATTGTATTTTAAACAGGCCTCATCCACTCATTGTTTATGGTGGCTTCCTGGATGGGTCACCTGAAGTTAATCAATGAGTTAGCCCAGTAATGGGCAAACTACGGCCTGCGGGCCGTATACGGCCCAGCGGACCTTTTAACCCGGCCCGCGGAGCGTGATGTGAGGCTGTCAGGATGTGTGTAGGCGGGGCAGCGTGAGGAACGTGAGGGGAGCTAGGCTCCTCTCACAGTTCGCCCTGAAGACCGGAACGGCGCGGGAACACGGCGAGAGGAACGCGCGGAGCAAAGGTAAGTAAATTGACACAGGGGGGACTTACTATACGGGGGATGAATTACTATATGGGGGATGAATTACTATAGGGGGGATGAATTACTATATGGGGGATGAATTACTATGGGGGATTAATTACTATGGGGGATGAATTACTATGGGGGATGAATTACTATAGGGGGGATGAATTACTATATGGGGGATGATTTACTATAGGGGGGATGAATTACTATATGGGGGATGAATTACTATGGGGGATGAATTACTATATGGGGGATGAATTACTATGGTGGATGAATTACTATATGGGGGATGAATTACTATGGGGGATGAATTACTATGGGGGATGAATTACTATATGGGGGATGAATTACTATGGGGGATGAATTACTATATGGGGGATGAATTACTATGGGGGATGAATTACTATGGGGGATGAATTACTATATGGGGGATGAATTACTATATGGGGGATGAATTACTATGGGGGATGAATTACTATATGGGGGATGAATTACTATATGGGGGATGAATTACTATGGGGGATGAATTACTATATGGGGGATGAATTACTATATGGGGGATGAATTACTATAGGGGGGATGAATTACTATATGGGGGATGAATTACTATAGGGGGGATGAATTACTATATGGGGGATGAATTACTATGGGGGATGAATTACTATGGGGGATGAATTACTATATGGGGGATGAATTACTATATGGGGGATGAATTACTATGGGGGATGAATTACTATATGGGTGATGAATTACTATGGGGGATGAATTACTATATGGGGGATGAATTACTATATGGGGGATTAATTACTATGGGGGATGAATTACTATATGGGGGATGAATTACTATATGGGGGATGAATTACTATATGGGTGATGAATTACTATGGGGGATGAATTACTATATGGGGGATGAATTACTATATGGGGGATTAATTACTATGGGGGATGAATTACTATATGGGGGATGAATTACTATATGGGGGATGAATTACTATATGGGGGATTAATTACTATAGGGGGGATGAATTACTATATGGGGGATGAATTACTATAGGGGGGATGAATTACTATATGGGGGATGAATTACTATGGGGGATGAATTACTATATGGGGGATGAATTACTATGGTGGATGAATTACTATATGGGGGATGAATTACTATGGGGGATGAATTACTATGGGGGATGAATTACTATATGGGGGATGAATTACTATGGGGGATGAATTACTATATGGGGGATGAATTACTATGGGGGATGAATTACTATGGGGGATGAATTACTATATGGGGGATGAATTACTATATGGGGGATGAATTACTATGGGGGATGAATTACTATATGGGGGATGAATTACTATATGGGGGATTAATTACTATGGGGGATGAATTACTATATGGGGGATGAATTACTATATGGGGGATGAATTACTATATGGGGGATGAATTACTATAGGGGGGATGAATTACTATATGGGGGATGAATTACTATGGGGGATGAATTACTATGGGGGATGAATTACTATATGGGGGATGAATTACTATATGGGGGATGAATTACTATGGGGGATGAATTACTATATGGGGGATGAATTACTATATGGGGGATGAATTACTATGGGGGATGAATTACTATATGGGGGATGGATTACTATGGGGGATGAATTACTATATGGGGGATGAATTACTATGGGGGATGAATTACTATATGGGGGATGAATTACTATGGGGGATGAATTACTATATGGGGGATGAATTACTATATGGGTGATGAATTACTATGGGGGATGAATTACTATATGGGGGATTAATTACTATGGGGGATGAATTACTATATGGGGGATGAATTACTATATGGGGGATGAATTACTATGGGGGATGAATTACTATATGGGGGATTAATTACTATGGGGGATGAATTACTATATGGGGGATGAATTACTATATGGGGGATGAATTACTATATGGGGGATTAATTACTATATGGGGGATTAATTACTATGCTTACTATGGGGGAATATTACTATACTTACTGTGGATGACACATACACATCATTCATCTACTCTTGGTCCGGCCCCCGGGTCCAATATATGAACCCATTGCGGCCCTCAAGTCAAAAAGTTTGCCCACCCCTGAGTTAGCCCATCACAATCAGTTTAGGATTTTCTTTTGGGTAATATCATTTTCCTTCATTTTCCTTAATAAATAGTCCAAAAATCACTACATCAGGATGTGGGGTTCCCTTGGTATCCTCACATGTAAAGAGGGACTGTTGGTCCTGCGTTGTATGTAATGACATCAGAATGCTGCAACAAGCCTATACCCTGCGTAGTGTGGGGGTCCTGTGGGGGGAATTATACCTCAGCCTGAAGTGGGGCTTTAATAAAATGGAGACCTGAATGGAGAGGTGAGGAGGATTCTGGGAATATCATTTGATGTGACTATTTGTGTTCAGATGTAGAGTTTTCCTCCTTTGAAGTCTGGAGATCATATGACATCACATTGCCTCCACCTCCCTCCCTGATAGAAGAGAGAAAGAAGAAGATTCTAGAAGTCACCAGAGAGATCACTGAGCTGCTGACAGGAGAGGTGAGCGGTGCCGGGAATTCTGGGACATTCTCCAGTAACAGACAAGGGATGTGTCTGGATGGTGACTGTATCATTGTGTGTGTCAGGTTCCTATAAGGTGTCAGGGTGTCACTGTCTATTTCTCCATGGAGGAGTGGGAGTATTTAGAAGGACACAAGGACCTCTACAAGGACGTCATGATGGACAATCAGCCGCCCCTCACATCACCGGGTAAGAGGAGACTTTATTGTAAAGGAGAGAGCAGTACGGAGGATCCACCTAGATCCCCCATCATCTGATAAACACATAGAAACAATGGATTCAGTCAGTGTGTGTGTTTCCTACAGATGGATCCAGTCATGGGAACCCACCAGAGAGATGTCCCCGTCCTCTGTATTCCTGGGATTCCACACAGGAAGGTCACACCATCCCTCACCATCATCAGGTAGATGATGACAATTATTGGTAGTTGTGATTTATACACAGCATGTTTGTTACAATGAATGTTTTATTATATCTTTCAGAGTGGAATCCTCGGGGATGATAATATTGATGTTAAAGAAGAGTATAAAGAGGAGGATGAGGAGTATGGAGTGATGGAGGAGTTTTCAGAAGGATACAAGGATATGATGGAGCCACCTAATACCAGGAACCCACCAGAGAGATGTCCCCGTCCTCTGTATTCCCGGGATTCCACACAGGAAGGTCACCATTACAAGGTTGGGAAAGATCATCTAGAGAATGGTCTCGTGGAGAAAAGTTGTGCATTTTTCATGTGAGTTTATATTTAACAGATGATTTTTTTTCTTGGTTTAGGATGAAGATCTGATAGATATAGAATTTGAGGTGAAAGCAGAAGAAGAAGAGGCGTATGTGAGGGATGATCAGCAGTCTATGGAGGAGGATGGAATAACGGGGACATTTATAGAGGAGGACACTCCTACAGAGATCAGCACAGGTGGGTCATGAACACTAAATCCATTCCTCCACCCATACTGCTCACTGATTGGTCCAGAGTAGGGCGGGGACTGGGTGATATCAGCCTGTAATCCCCTGGTCACTTTCCTGAGCTGTGTTCCCCGTCCTGTATTCCTGGATTTCTCTCGGATAATCTTCCTTCTCTGTGCTGCAGACACAATTTATGTATCTAGACTGGATTTATGGAGGTTCTGGGGTTCAGCTGGCAGCATTATGTGACCTAGGCTCCTGGGACATGTGATTTGGATCTTCTCCCCCATGTTCGGGTCTAGTAAGATCTCTGACAGAACATTTCTCCCAGGGTTCCTTGCTCTGTGGTCTGCTGGCTGTGCCGGGTGGAGGGATATGTCTGTAGTGTCTCAGACCCAAGTCACTGAGTGCAGTCTCAGGAGATGGGAGGCAGCGGTGTGGGATCTCTGCAACTTGTCTCAAATAAACAGTTAAAGTGGTTGTAAACCCTCCATATACCCAGTGCAATGACTGGCCTCAGGTGATACACAGAGATGAAACAAATCCTCCTACATACGTTGTACCTGTTTATCTGGTGCACTCTCTTCTCTATATTTGTTCAAAGTATAGAATTTATACAGCTTGTCTAACAAGTCAGAAAAAAGAGGGCAGAGAGCTGAAGTCATTCTCTTCAGAGCTCAGTGAAGTGAACTCTGAGAGATAATGGAGGGAAGGGACACACCCCCTTCATACAGGAACAGAGCTAAGGCTGTCAATTACAGGCTGTGTGCTGGAGCTCCCTTCCCTGTCATCTTTTTTCTCTTTGTGTCAGGAAGACTTGTCATAACTGATTCATGCTGATCGCAGAGGAAGGAGACAGCAGACAGAAATTACACTTAGTTCTCTGGACCAAGACTAGTACAGACTATAGAGGGATATTCTTTGTCCATATTCCATGTCTGAGGGTTACAACCACTGTAAGTGATCTCTGATTACTAAACACCAATTTGATTTGATCCTTACACTATTTATTAGTGTGGCCCCCTTGTCCTGAATAGAGGTACTATGTGGGTTTAGTTTGTGGCTGGGCTGTACTTGGCTCAGGCTGATTGTATAGTTCTTCACTTGGTTTCTCCCTAAGTTTAGGTTGTCTTGTGATGTCTCACTGTGGCCAGTAGATGTCACTGCTATCACTGGACATAGGATGAGATTTCACCAACCAAACTAAAGGGATATTAGACCACAAATGTCCCATATTGCAGCTTACCAATCATTGGGTGTGGCGGCTGCATTCCTTTTCTTTGGCTTTTTTCCCTATTTTCACCTGGTGATCTGGCCAGTAACACACCTCCAGTATTAGAGCGCCCCCACTGTGGAGACAGCAGCATGGTCAGTCTAGGGGGAGGGCATGTTAGATGTATTAGCAGATATAAAAACAGTAACTAATTGAAGCCAAACTCCAGCTCACACTTCATAATCAGTTTAATCAAACTGTTTTGTTTCCTTTATGGATAAAAGTTTTACATGAATAAATAACAGCTGATCATTGTGGTAGAGAGGCCAGAGACAATATGATCAGGGCCATAAATATTCATCATTGGTTGACACAAAAAAAGAAATCTGGCTTCTTCCTCTCCCTAGATGCGGAGAAGGCCTTTGATAGATTGGCATGGGACTACATGGAGGCTGTTCTGACGGGTCTTGGGCTCCCTCCACGACTCTAAACCTTTATTATGTCTTTATATGCAATGCCAATGGCCAGAGTGAGAGTCAACGGCCTCCTTTCAGACGCCTTCTCGATCGGCAATGGGATCAGACAGGGTTGTCCATTATCCCCCCTCCTATTCATTCTCACATTGGAACCCTTTTTGAATTGCATTAAACAGACTGACAGTATTAAAGGGATTTTGATCAATGACAAAGGTCATAAGGTAGCAGCTTTTGCTGACGACATCTTACTTTTCCTGACAGAACCACATATCACGCTACCTAATCTACTACACGTTTTCAAATTGTTTCAATACTTGGCCAACTTTAAAATAAACTCCACTAAATCCCAGGCCCTAAATGTCTCCCTGAACAAGGATGCCATCAAACAAGCAACAAGGAATTTTCCCTTTGTATGGCAATCCGAGGCCATCACGTATTTAGGAATTCAATTGCTGACCCACCTTACAGAGCTCTATACTAAAAACTTCTTCCCCCTCATATGTAACATCACCAAAGATCTTCAGACGTGGGACAAACCGTTTTTCTCTTGGTTTGGCAGAGCTGCTATCCTTAAGATGAACGTACTCCCTACACTTCTATACTACTGCAAACGATCCCAAACAAATTACCCAATTCCTTTTTTAAGTCTTACAAAACACTGTGTACCTCATTTCTATGGGGTAACAAACGCCCCAGAATGGGCTTCGACCAACTCACTATGCCTAAGAAGAGTGGAGGTATTGGACTACCTGACATCACCCGTTACTACAAAGCTTGTCACCCGGCAAGAATAGTAGATTGGTTGACAAATTGCAACCGTAAGGCTTGGGTTAACTTAGAAGCTGCCTTTTCGGGGACCCCGCTAGCAACCGCCACTTGGCTGAAAAACACCCACATCCCACCTGAGTTCAGGGAACATCCTCTCATAGGACCCACTCTATCATGTTACTATCAGATGAATCAGAAAAACGGTTTCTCTTCCACCCCTGGCCCACTCACTGTGATCAAATTGAACCCAGACTTCCCACCCGGTATGTCGAGTGCCTTTCTCGCCGGGTATAGCTCCACAGACAATTTGAGGATACATCATCTTTTGAAAGACAAGACACTCTTATCCAGAGACCTCATTCTAAATAAATGGCCATCCCTGACCCTGACACCGTGGATGTACAGACAACTCCACCACTTTATACATAGCTCTTCACATCTAACAGACTACACTAGACCACTTACCCCATTTGAAAAACTATGCTTTACAGATTCACCCCAGAGACATGTTGTATCCCAGCTATACACATGCCTCGAAAACACGATTGATCTTCCGTCCCGAAAAGCTTGCAGGGCCTGGAGCTCCGACCTGCAACTACCACTATCACCAGAAGACTGGGATCACATTTATGAACACATTCATGAAGGGTCCATCTGCGTCTCCACACAGGAAAACAACTTCAAACTATACTCTAGATCAGCAATGGGCAAACTACGGCCCGCGGACCGTATACGGCCCGGCGGACCTTTTAATCCGGCCCGCGGAGCTAGGCTCCCGCTAGGCTCCTCTCACAGTCCGCCCTGTTTCCTATGAGGATCTGTCCCCCCTCGACGTATCTGCGCATGTGCCGGAGATCGCCGATCGGCTGCTAATGCCTGAAACTGGCACATGCGCAGATACGTCGAGGGGGACAGATCCTCATAGGAGACAGATTTTCATGCTACACCGAACGGCGCGGGAACAAGAGGAACAAGAGGAACGCGTGAAGCAAAGGTAAGTGAATTGACACAGGGGGGGACTTGGGGACTTAATATGGGGGATGAATTAATATGGGGAATGAATTACTATAGGGGGGATGAATTACTATATGGGGGATGAATTACTATATGGGGGATTAATTACTATGTGGGGGATTAATTACTATATGGGGAATGAATTACTATATGGGGGATGAATTACTATATGGGGGATGAATTACTATGTGGGGGATTAATTACTATATGGGTGATGAATTACTATATGGGGAATGAATTACTATATGGGGGATGAATTACTATATGGGGGATGAATTACTATGTGGGATGAATTACTATGGGGGATGAATTACTATATGGGGGATGAATTACTATGGGTGATTAATTACTATATGGGGGATGAATTACTATGGGGGATTAATTACTATATGGGGGATGAATTACTATGGGGGATGAATTACTATATGGGGGATGAATTAATATGGGGGATGAATTACTATATGGGGGATGAATTACTATATGGGGGATGAATTACTATGGGGGGTGAATTACTATATGGGGGATGAATTACTATGGGGGATGAATTACTATATGGGGGATGAATTACTATATGGGGGATGAATTACTATATGGGGAATTAATTACTATATGGAGGATGAATTACTATATGGAGGATGAATTACTATATGGGGGATGAATTACTATATGGGGGATGAATTACTATGGGGGATGAATTACTATGGGGGATGAATTACTATGGGGGATTAATTACTATATGGGGGATGAATTACTATGGGGGATTAATTACTATATGGGGGATGAATTACTATGGGGGATGAATTACTATATGGGGGATGAATTAATATGGGGGATGAATTACTATATGGGGGATGAATTACTATATGGGGGATGAATTACTATATGGGGGATAAATTACTATGGGGGATAAATTACTATGGGGGATGAATTACTATATGGGGGATGAATTACTATATGGGGAATGAATTACTATATGGGGAATGAATTACTATATGGAGGATGAATTACTATGGGGGATGAATTACTATATGGGGGATGAATTACTATATGGGGAATGAATTACTATATGGGGGATGAATTACTATGGGGGATGAATTACTATATGGGGGATGAATTACTATATGGGGGATTAATTACTATGGGGGATGAATTACTATGGGGGATGAATTACTATATGGGGGATAAATTACTATATGGGGGATGAATTACTATATGGGGGATGAATTACTATGGGGGATGAATTACTATGGGGGATGAATTACTATGTGGGATGAATTACTATGGGGGATTAATTACTATATGGGGGATGAATTACTATGGGGGATGAATTACTATATGGGGGATGAATTACTATGGGGGATGAATTACTATATGGGGGATGAATTAATATGGGGGATGAATTACTATATGGGGGATGAATTACTATGGGGGATGAATTACTATATGGGGGATGAATTACTATGGGGGATGAATTACTATATGGGGGATGAATTACTATGGGGGATGAATTACTATAGGGGGGATTAATTACTATGGGGGGTGAATTACTATGGGGGATGAATTACTATATGGGGGATGAATTACTATATGGGGGATGAATTACTATGGGGGATGAATTACTATGGGGGATGAATTACTATGGGGGATGAATTACTATATGGGGGATGAATTACTATGGGGGATGAATTACTATATGGGGGATGAATTACTATGGGGGATGAATTACTATAGGGGGATTAATTACTATGGGGGATGAATTACTATGGGGGATGAATTACTATATGGGGGATGAATTACTATATGGGGGATGAATTACTATGGGGGATGAATTACTATGGGGGATGAATTACTATGGGGGATTAATTACTATATGGGGGATGAATTACTATGGGGGATTAATTACTATATGTGGGATGAATTACTATGGGGGATGAATTACTATATGGGGGATGAATTAATATGGGGGATGAATTACTATATGGGGGATGAATTACTATATGGGGGATGAATTACTATGGGGGATGAATTACTATATGGGGGATGAATTACTATATGGGGGATGAATTACTATATGGGGGATAAATTACTATATGGGGGGATGAATTACTATGGGGGATGAATTGCTATATAGGGGATGAATTGCTATATGGGGGATGAATTAATATGGGGGACGAATTACTATATGGGGGATGAATTACTATATGGGGGATGAATTACTATGGGGGATGAATTACTATATGGGGGATGAATTACTATGTGGGGGATTAATTACTATGTGGGGGATGAATTACTATGGGGGATGAATTACTATATGGGGGATGAATTGCTATATGGGGGATGAATTGCTATATGGGACGAATTACTATATGGGGGATGAATTACTATATGGGGGGATGAATTACTATGGGGGATGAATTACTATGGGGGATGAATTACTATATGGGGGATGAATTGCTATATGGGGGATGAATTGCTATATGGGACGAATTACTATATGGTGGACGAATTACTATATGGGGGATGAATTACTATTAGAGATGAGCGAATTATTCAAAAATTCGATTCGGCTGATTCGGCGTATTCGTGGAAAAAAATCGATTCGAGTCGAATATATTCGCTGCGAATTTAACTTATAAAAGGGTGTTTCTAGGCTTCAGAGAGACTTAATATTAGTGCAGAACACTGTACCTTTAATTTAAATGCCCTTGGAGTCTGCTGGGGAAGAGAAATAATACTGTCAGTCAGTATGACATGCAGATGAGTGCCGTCGATCTTAGAATCACCGCACACTTCACTCATTTGGGCAGTCACGGGGCCAAAACCAGAGTGTGGAGCCACAGTGTGGCGGTGGAGGCAGCAGCAATGGGAGGCCATACAGCACCCTATGACAAAATGGAACCCACCAGCAGTGTGAGGAGACCTGAAAGTGGCACATGGCAGAGTGTGGCGATGGAGACAGCAGCAATGGGAGGCCGTACAGGGACCCATGACACACTCTGGACCTGGCAGCAGCATGAGGAGGCGGTACAGGGGCCCATGACAGATTACGGGCCTGGCAGCAGCATGAGGAGTCGGTACGGGGGCCCATGGCAGATTACAGGCCTGGCAGCAGCAATGGGAGGCCGTACAGGGACCCATGACACACTCTGGACCTGGCAGCAGCATGAGGAGGCGGTACAGGGGCCCATGACAGATTACGGGCCTGGCAGCAGCATGAGGAGTCGGTACGGGGGCCCATGACACACTCTGGACCTGGCAGCAGCATGAGGAGGCGGTACAGGGGCGCATGACAGATTACGGGCCTGGCAGCAGCATGAGGAGTCGGTACGGGGGCCCATGACACACTCTGGACCTGGCAGCAGCATGAGGAGGCGGTAAAGGGGCCCATGACAGATTACGGGCCTGGCAGCAGCATGAGGAGTCGGTACGGGGGCCCATGGCAAATTACGGGCCTGGCAGCAGCAATGGGAGGCCGTACAGGGACCCATGACACACTCTAGACCTGGCAGCAGCATGAGGAGGCGGTACAGGGGCCCATGACAGATTACGGGCCTGGCAGCAGCATGAGGAGTCGGTACGGGGGCCCATGACACACTCTGGACCTGGCAGCAGCATGAGGAGGCGGTACAGGGGAGCATGACAGATTACGGGCCTGGCAGCAGCATGAGGATTCGGTACGGGGGCCCATGGCAGATTACGGGCCTGGCAGCAGCAATGGGAGGCCGTACAGCACCCTATGACAAAATGGAACCCACCAGCAGTGTGAGGAGACCTGAAAGTGGCACATGGCAGAGTGTGGCGATGGAGACAGCAGCAATGGGAGGCCGTACAGGGACCCATGACACACTGTGGACCTGGCAGCAGCATGAGGAGGTGGTACAGGGGCCCATGACAGATTACGGGCCTTGCAGCAGCATGAGGAGGCAGTACGGGGGCCCATGACAGATTACGGGCCTTGCAGCAGCATGAGGAGGCAGTACGGGGGCCCATGGCAGATTACGGGCCTGGCAGCAGCAATGGGAGGCCCGTAATCTGCCAGCATCCTATGAAAAAATGGAACCCTGGGCTGGGGCAGGCAGAACCGCCGTATCTTTATCACGGTTTTCCCAAGCCACCGAATGGCGACGCTGCATATGCTGACGCAACGCTGTAGTCCCAACATGGGCCCCCTGGCCACGCTTGACTTTCTGGCCACATAGTCGACATACGGCTACGTTTACTTCCTCGGGCGGCTTGAGGAAAAATTGCCACAACGCCGAGTAGGAAACTTTGCCCCCGCTACTCCTCACTGGCTGACTGCTACTTCCTCCGTGCACACCGGCACCACTACTGGCCGTGGTGGTAGGCTGCAGTGGAGCTGGTGCTCTACTCCATGGCCGTTTGCCTCCACTGACACTGCTGCAACCCTGCTGCCTCCTGGCAGCAGCAATGGGAGGCCGTACAGGGACCCATGACACACTCTGGACCTGGCAGCAGCATGAGGAGGCGGTACAGGGGCCCATGGCAGATTAGGGGCCTGGCAGCAGCAATTGGAGGCCATACAGCACCCTATGACAAAATGGAACCCAGCAGCAGTGTGAGGAGACCTGAAAGTGGCACATGGCAGAGTGTGGCGATGGAGACAGCAGCAATGGGAGGCCGTACAGGGACCCATGACACACTGTGGACCTGGCAGCAGCATGAGGAGGCGGTACAGGGGCCCATGGCAGATTAGGGGCCTGGCAGCAGCAATGGGAGGCCCGTAATCTGCCAGCACTCTATGACAAAATGGAACCCAGCAGCAGTGTGAGGAGACCTGAAAGTGGCACATGGCAGAGTGTGGCGATGGAGACAGCAGCAATGGGAGGCCGTACAGGGACCCATGACACACTGTGGACCTGGCAGCAGCATGAGGAGGTGGTACAGGGGCTTATGGCAGATTAGGGGCCTGGCAGCAGCAATGGGAGGCCCGTAATCTGCCAGCACTCTATGACAAAATGGAACCCAGCAGCAGTGTGAGGAGACCTGAAAGTGGCACATGGCAGAGTGTGGCGATGGAGACAGCAGCAATGGGAGGCGGTACAGGGACCCATGAGACACTGTGGACCTGGCAGCAGCATGAGGAGGCGGTACAGGGGCCCATGGCAGATTAGGGGCCTGGCAGCAGCAATGGGAGGCCATACAGCACCCTATGACAAAATGGAACCCAGCAGCAGTGTGAGGAGACCTGAAAGTGGCACATGGCAGAGTGTAACAGTTCTGTGTCCCTGAGTAACAGTTCTGTGTCCCTGAGTAACAGTTCTGTGTCCCTGAGTAACAATTCTGTGTCCCTCAGTAACAATTCTGTGTCCCTCAGTAACAATTCTGTGTCCCTCAGTAACAATTCTGTGTCTGTCCCTGAGTAACAGTTCTGTGTCCCTGAGTAACAGTTCTGTGTCCCTGAGTAACAATTCTGTGTCTGTCCCTGAGTAACAATTCTGTGTCCCTCAGTAACAATTCTGTGTCCCTCAGTAACAATTCTGTGTCCCTGAGTAACAATTCTGTGTCTGTCCCTGAGTAACAACTTTGTGTCCCTGAGTAAAAGTTCTGTGTCCCTGAGTAACAGTTCTGTGTCCCTGAGTAACAGTTCTGTGTCCCTCAGTAACAATTCTGTGTCCCTCAGTAACAAATCTGTGTCCCTCAGTAACAATTCTGTGTCTGTCCCTGAGTAAAAATTCTGTGTCCCTGAGTAACAGTTCTGTGTCCCTGAGTAACAATTCTGTGTCCCTGAGTAACAAATCTGTGTCCCTCAGTAACAATTCTGTGTCTGTCCCTGAGTAACAATTCTGTGTCCCTGAGTAACAATTCTGTGTCCCTGAGTAACAATTCTGTGTCTGTCCCTGAGTAACAATTTGGTGTCCCTCAGTAACGATTCTGTGTCCCTCAGTAACAATTCTGTGTCCCTGAGTAACAATTCTGTGTCCCTGAGTAACAATTCTGTGTCCCTGAGTAACAATTCTGTGTCTGTCCCTGAGTAACAATTCTGTGTCCCTGAGTAACGATTCTGTGTCCCTGAGTAACAGTTCTGTGTCCCTGAGTAACAGTTCTGTGTCCCTGAGTAACAGTTCTGTGTCCCTCAGTAACAATTCTGTGTCTGTCCCTGAGTAACAATTCTGTGTCTGTCCCTGAGTAACAATTCTGTGTCCCTCAGTAACAATTCTGTGTCTGTCCCTGAGTAACAATTCTGTGTCTGTCCCTGAGTAACAATTCTGTGTCCCTGAGTAACAATTCTGTGTCCCTCAGTAACAATTCTGTGTCCCTCAGTAACAATTCTGTGTCCCTCAGTAACAATTCTGTGTCTGTCCCTGAGTAACAATTCTGTGTCTGTCCCTGAGTAACAATTCTGTGTCTGTCCCTGAGTAACAATTCTGTGTCTGTCCCTGAGTAACAATTCTGTGTCTGTCCCAGAGTAACAATTCTGTGTCCCTAAGTAACGGTTCTGTGTCCCTAAGTAACGGTTCTGTGTCCCTAAGTAACGATTGTGTGTCCCTAAGTAATGGTTCTGTGTCCCTAAGTAACGGTTCTGTGTCCCTAAGTAACGGTTCTGTGGCCCTAAGTAACGATTGTGTGTCCCTAAGTAATGGTTCTGTGTCCCTAAGTAACGGTTCTGTGTCCCTAAGTAACGATTCTGTGGCCCTAAGTAACGATTCTGTGGCCCTAACTCTGTCCCTCAATACAGACAGGTCTGCCTCTCTTGAATGACTGGAGGCTAATAGAGAATTCTAAAATGGCCGCAATTTATAGCTCGACCATTACACAGTGCTGGCTGGCTGGCTGCTGATTGGCTAATGCGATCACATGTCATGAATGAATGCATTATGGGTCAGCGCGCCTTGTCTGCGCGCCTTCCCAGAGATCCCCGCTCCGTCGCCACACATGTCGCCGCCATTTTAGGAAAAATTTCGATTCGCGCATCCGAAGTCTGCTAATTTTTGGATTCGGCGCGAATCTAAATTTTCCTAATATTCAAAACGAATTCCACTTCGCCAAGTTCGATTCGCTCATCTCTAATTACTATATATGGGGATGAATTACTAGGGGGGATGAATTACTATATGGGGGATTAATTACTATATGGGGGATTAATTACTATATGGGGGATGAATTACTAGGGGGGATGAATTACTATATGGGGGATTAATTACTATATGGGGGATGAATTACTATATGGGGGATGAATTACTATGGGGGATGAATTACTATATGGGGGATGAATTACTATATGGCGGATGAATTACTATGGGGGATGAATTACTATATGGGGGATTAATTACTATGCTTACTATGGGGGAATATTACTATACTTACTATGGATGACACATACACATCATTCATCTACTCTTGGTCCGGCCCCCGGGTCCAATATATGAACCCATTGCGGCCCTCAAGTCAAAAAGTTTGCCCACCCCTGCTCTAGATGGTACAGAGTACCTTCCCTGCTTCACAAATGGGATCCTAATGTCTCAGATTCGTGTTGGAGATGCCACCAGGCAATAGGTACACTCTTGCATGTATGCTGGGATTGCCCTTTGATAAAGCTCTTCTGGAGAAAAGTTCAAACCATAATTACACAAGTGACTACGTACGCCCTAGACCTCTCCCCCGCACAATTCCTGCCCCACCACTCCTCACTCCCTTTTAGGACGTACCGTAAATCACTGGCCCTGTATATGGTGAACGCAGCAAAACAGTGTATCCCAGTTCCACACATGTCCCTACTATTCGAGAATGGTTTACTAGGATCAACAAAATTGAGGAAATGGAGGAACTGATTTCTGTGGCACAGGAACCCCCCCCTAGAGATTTAGGAGGACATGGGGCTGTTGGAGTCACTTCAAAACCACCACTACCTACCACACAACACTACATGTCCAATCTAGACCCCCAGACTGAATGGTTAGACATAATGATGTGTTAGAGAATGCCAGGTTCATCAAGGCTGTTTTTGAATTACAATTGGATGGGGTGAAGGTTTTCAGCATAATGTGTCGTCTGAGTTTTTGACCCACATTTTGCCCTACTGATTGACTATACATATATTATATGCTGAGCTAAATGAAGACTTTACCGGCTCCTACATAAGGATATGATCTATTTATCTGCAATTATCTATTCTCCCCTTGCCTCCTCTCCCTTCCCCAAATTTATATGCATTTTGTTTTCTCCTCTCCCCCCCTCCAATTACACCACGCCACACTCCTCTCTTTAACTGTCCTATTCTTTCAGACTTCTCTTCATTCTTCTTTTTGTATACACTCTTATCATTTACTTAGCCCCAACAGAATGTAGCAATTATTTTCTTACAAACGCAAATACTTCCATGTAACACACATTCTATTAATCCGGATACACAACACGGAACATACACACTTTTCTAGGCTACCCTTGCCCAACACTTTGTACACCCGCAACCTAAGAGCTCATTATTACACAACACGGAACATACACACTTTTCTAGGCTACCCTTGCCCAACACTTTGTACACCCTCAACATAAGATCTCTTTATTGCACAACACGGAACATACACACTTTTCTAGGCTACCCTTGCCCAACACTTTGTACACCCTCAACATAAGATCTCTTTATTGCACAACACGGAACATACACACTGTTCTAGGCTACCCTTGCCCAACACTTTGTACACCCTCAACATAAGATCTCTTTATTGCACAACACGGAACATACACACTGTTCTAGGCTACCCTTGCCCAACACTTTGTACACCCGCAACCTAAGAGCTCATTATTACACAACACGGAACATACACACTGTTCTAGGCTACCCTTGCCCAACACTTTGTACACCCGCAACATAAGAGCTCATTATTACACAACACGGAACATACACACTTTTCTAGGCTACCCTTGTCCAACACTTTGTACACCCACAACCTAAGAGCTCATTATTACACAACACGGAACATACACACTTTTCTAGGCTACCCTTAACCAACACTTTGTACACCCGCAACATAAGAGCTCATTATTACACAACACTTAACATAAACACTTTTCTAGGCTACCCTTGCCCAACACTTTGTACACCCGCAACCTAAGAGCTCATTATTACACAACACGGAACATACACACTGTTCTAGGCTACCCTTGCCCAACACTTTGTACACCCGCAACCTAAGAGCTCATTATTACACAACACGGAACATACACACTGTTCTAGGCTACCCTTGCCCAACACTTTGTACACCCGCAACCTAAGAGCTCATTATTACACAACACGGAACATACACACTTTTCTAGGCTGCCCTTGCCCAACACTTTGTACACCCTCAACATAAGAGCTCATTATTACACAACACGGAACATACACACTGTTCTAGGCTACCCTTGCCCAACACTTTGTACACCCGCAACATAAGAGCTCATTATTACACAACACGGAACATACACGTTTCTAGGCTACCCTTGCCCAACACTTTGTACACCCGCAACCAAATGCTCATTATTACACAACACGGAACATACACACTTTTCTAGGCTACCCTTGCCCAACACTTTGTACACTCGCAACATAAGAGCTCATTATTACACAACACGGAACATACACACTTTTCTAGGCTACCCTTGCCCAACACTTTGTACACCCTCAACATAAGAGCTCATTATTACACAACACGGAACATACACACTGTTCTAGGCTACCCTTGCCCAACACTTTGTACACCCGCAACCTAAGAGCTCATTATTACACAACACGGAACATACACACTGTTCTAGGCTACCCTTGCCCAACACTTTGTACACCCGCAACCTAAGAGCTCATTATTACACAACACGGAGCATGCACACTTTTCTAGGCTACCCTTGCCCAACACTTTGTACACCCGCAACATAAGAGCTCATTATTACACAACACGGAACATACACACTTTTCTAGGCTACCCTTGCCCAACACTTTGTACACCCTCAACATAAGAGCTCATTATTACACAACACGGAACATACACACTGTTCTAGGCTACCCTTGCCCAACACTTTGTACACCCGCAACATAAGAGCTCATTATTACACAACACGGAACATACACACTTTTCTAGGCTACCCTTGCCCAACACTTTGTACACCCTCAACATAAGAGCTTATTATTACACAACACGGAACATACACACTTTTCTAGGCTACCCTTGTCCAACACTTTGTACACCCGCAACCTAAGAGCTCATTATTACACAACACGGAACATACACACTTTTCTAGGCTACCCTTGCCCAACACTTTGTACACCCTCAACATAAGAGCTTATTATTACACAACACGGAACATACACACTTTTCTAGGCTACCCTTGCCCAACACTTTGTACACCCTCAACATAAGAGCTTATTATTACACAACACGGAACATACACACTGTTCTAGGCTACCCTTGCCCAACACTTTGTACACCCGCAACCTAAGAGCTCATTATTACACAACGCGGAACATACACACTTTTCTAGGCTACCCTTGCCCAACACTTTGTACACCCGCAACCTAAGAGCTCATTATTACACAACACGGAACATACACACTGTTCTAGGCTACCCTTGCCCAACACTTTGTACACCCGCAACCTAAGAGCTCATTATTACACAACACGGAACATACACACTGTTCTAGGCTACCCTTGCCCAACACTTTGTACACCCGCAACATAAGAGCTCATTATTACATGGGTCAGTTTCTATTATTATTTACATTAATTCAGCTAATATACTCTTCATATTTGCAGATATGTAATATACATCTGTCCTATTGCATTGTCATGCTGTGATTGCACTGTAGTCTTCATCTCTGACCCGTCTGCAATACGGGATGCTGTTTACTGTGTCTATACTCGGACTGCGATCTGTAGTTGTGTTTGCCTTGCTATGACCCTTTTTTTCTTCTAATAAAATACTTTTTGGAACTAAAAGCTGATCATTGTAAACCCCCTGTCAGTGGTAAATGGTCTGCCTCATCCCTGGAACTGATACATTCTGCTGCAGAGTTTTTATAAAACAGATTTACTGGCTAGATCACCAGATGAATATAGAAGAAATCCTGAAAAAGAAAACTAATACTGTATAGTCCTAACTTGTGTATCCTATATGGTAAGTTGTACATTACACACTATAGGCCTTAATGATTTTTCACCCATTTCCTCCCAGCTGGACATTTTATATCAGATGATGTGATTGGAGCACAGACTTTTACATGGTGATAATAATGTGATAACATCCTCCAACTTTGGACCCTTAAACAGAAAGTGATAATGAGGGAGGAGTCAATACCCCAATGATGGTGGTCTTCAGGATCAGTCCAGTCTTCATCTTGGTTGTTCTCCCCCCATCCTCACTCTCTGACCTCTGGTGGGGCTCAGCCCCGCTGTTCTTCATGACTAAATCATGGACTAAATAAGGAAGTGCAGTACTTCTTGTGTTGGGAAGATGGCGATGAGTGATAGAGGGGGTGGGGACCCTCATCCTATAATCCCCTCATCACTGTCCCTCCTATAAAAGACAGTTCTGGTTGTTTCCTCACTCTCTGACTAAGGTCCATGAATAAAGAAATGACCTGGTAGGAGATCAGAGGAGCCATTTCCTAGTTCCCTTGAGGGTGGAATTGTAAGCTCCTCAGAGACCAAGCTGCCTGATGTGGGCGGAGTCCTGGTTTGGGGGAACCAATCATCTCCTGTCTAGTAATCCTCTTTGTCTTTGTATTTTAGTCCATGGCCGGGAGATGAGGAAAACCTCCGAGGATTGTCTCACTTTGTCTCCAGACTGGAAAGTAGAAGATGAGGACATCACACAGTATAGTCCAGGAGAAAACCCGGCTCCCTCCAATGTCCATCCGGCACCACCCAGTGTAGATGGACCATCGGATTCCTCGTATCCTGAGGATCCTCAGACTGTGCGGGACCGGGCCGGCCTTCCAACAGGGAAGAGCTTCTCCTGTACTGAGTGCGGGAAGGGTTTCCATTATAAATCCCAACTTAATAGGCATAAAAGATGTCACACAGGGGAGAATCCGTATTCCTGTCCTGAGTGTGGGAAATGTTTTTCAGACAAGTCCAGTCTTCACACACATCAGAGATCTCACACGGGGGAGAAGCCGTATTCCAGTCCTGAGTGCAGGAAATGTTTTTCACAGAAGTCCCATCTGTACAGACATCAGAGATTTCACACGGGGGAGAAGCCTCATTCCTGTCCTGAGTGCTGGAAATGTTTTGACCAAAAATCAGATCTTGTCAAACATGAAAGGTCTCACACAGGTGAGAAGCCGTATTCTTGTCCAGAGTGTGGGAAATGTTTTTTAGATAAGTCCAGTGTTTACACACATCAAAGATCTCACACGGGGGAGAAGCCATATTCCTGTCCTGAGTGCGGGAAATGTTTTTCAGTGAAGTCCCATCTTTCAAGACATCAGAGATCTCACATGAGGAGAAGCCACTTCCCTGTCCTGAGTGAGAGAAATGTTCCTCACTGAAGTCCTGTCTTCCTGTACATCAGGGGTCCCACACAACCCTGGAGGTGTATTAGTGCCTTGAGTGCGGGAAATGTCTTCTAGATGAATGTTGCTGGACATCCCAGCTCTCATGTGGGGAAGAAGCACACCCTGATATACACCTCAGATATACTCCATGGCTGATCTTCATCATGGAAGAAACAGTTCATAAGGAGATCAGAGGTCCCCAAAGACATGGATGAAGTGTGGGACCGGGTCAGCCATTGATATCAGGAGAAGAGTAAAAATGGAGTCCTGCCCTGTGATTGGCTGAGTAAATTTTGTGGTGGGAGATTTCACAAACACTTGGAGGTGTGTTTAAAAATAAATGGTTCTACCTCCTGTATACCGGACACTTCCCCCCCTTCCTGCCCAGGCCGACTGGTAACTATCAGCGCTCTCACACTTTGAATGACAATTACACAGTCATGCAACATTGTACCCAAATTATATTTTTCTAATTTTTTTACACAAATAGATATTTATTTTGGTGGTATTTAAACACCACTTTTACCATTTTTGCTTGTTTCTTGTTTTTACAAATAAATCGTCTTTCCTTATAAATGTAGACAAAGGTGTATTCTGCGCCATTTCTTGGGTACAATAACCCCAATCAGTGTCTATGATTCAGTGTGTAGGAGAGTTATAGAGTCTACAAACTATGGGATAGATGTCTGAAAATCCATCATGTCTGATGACGGCAGATCTCATTTCTGAGGACCAAAAACACCAGAACGGTACAAATTGTCAGAACTTTATCTGTGAGGAAATAATCCGTATACAATTCATGGAAACAGGCGGGATCTGGAATGAAGGAGATTCCCTACTAATTCTCACAAAGTAACCGACATCCCAGTTCTGTATTTGTGATAATTGGAAGACAAAATAAAACACAATAATGTGCAAAAATATATATTTATTAATAATATAAATCAGTACAAAATGGGGATGAAATATAATAGGTGATGATAAATAATAAACAATACAAGATAACAGTACAATGATCTAATCCACAATAATGGGGAGAAATACAAGCCAGCAATTACTGCCAAATATTAATGAATTACATCCAACTGTCTGGAAATGTCGTGTAAGAAATCAGTAACTCAGCAACATGTGACAACAGATATACAAATCCCCCCGTGATCTCTCTACACCCAGATATTCAACACTCAACGTGTACCTTGCCATGACTTGATCTGGAATCCCATACACAGGCCAATCCAATCCGCTTACAATCTGAGATGAAGATGTAATGTTACATGAAGTAGTCTACCTTGTCCTATATATACTGTATACATCCGGATAAACCATTGACTAGAAGCCAGAATCAGCTTCAGGGATATGTAAAATCAATCTCCCCCAGAGGAGGGAAATGATAATAATTTATACTGCAGGTAAAATGACGTCACATCCCCTCCTGTGCTCACCAGAACCGTTATCGGACTAAACAATGTATCTGGAGATATAAGGGGAGTACAAGTTATCTGAGGAAAATGAAAGTTCTAGTTCCCAATATGGACTGTATGGTGTCAGTGATGTCAGCTTTCAGTGCGCTCACTTCAGGGGGTGTCTGTGTCCGTCTGTTGCCCCTTGTCTCCTGTCTTGTGAGGTCTTGTTTTGTGATGTGTGTCCTCTTCTCTGTCCATCTATTACTTTTATCCCTCCAAATAAAACCTAGGCGGGCAAAGCTTATCTCTCCTCACGATGACCTCAGACTAGGTGCTATTTTCTCTACTAATTGATTTCAGTGACCTGAAGGGGGCAGTATAGGATGAGGAATTCTCTGACATGTCTTCTGGAACATGACAAGGGTTGACCTTTAACCTCGGCTGGTAAGGACATGACTACATTAGAGAGAACTGCTTTTCTGCCAGGTTTGGTGTCACACAGACTGGTGCCCATGTCACTGCTAATAATGTATTACTGAAAGTGGTTGTAAACCTAAAAAACACAAATCAGTCTAATCCTGCAGTTGGGTAGATTTTACCTTAGGAGCATTTTTCTGAGGTACACTCACAGCTGTATGGATGTTTACATTAAAATGTATTCATTTATGGTAAAAAGTACATTTCTTAATATTTGGGTTTACAACCACTTTAAGTGATTCTGGAGAAAACAAAATCTAGTAATATATATCAAGTAATGTATTAATTAAGTGATTCTGGAGAAGAAAACAAATCTACCTAAATATCCTACAAAAAGATGAGGTCATTATACTGAGACTTCTTATCTCACGTCTTCTGTAACATAACAACGTTGTCATACAATGAACTCAAACTGATACTTTATAATGTTACAAACAGAATATCCCCAATATATCAATATGTATTCATTGTTAAACCATTTCATATAAATATATGTATGTGGAAATGGAATCTAGTAATATAAACCTGGATGACATAAGTAAGCAAGCATTCACTTCATGTAATACTAATAATAATACAATTGACATTTTTGGATCAGATATTCCTGTCACATAATAATAACACCATATACAATGTAAGGTATAATATGCACTCTTTCCAGAGGATCATGGGAAATAATCATTGTGACCAGTTCTCATGTCCTTTGTTCAATCTAGACATGGACTCATCCATTTATCTTACCACTTGGTGTCATGTCTAGTCTTCATCTTGTAGCCGTCTGATCCCACCATACTTCCCCCCAGATTTATAACCTGGGAACATAAGCTGTAACCACCTTGGAATGCTCTTAGAATCTGTGTTCAGAAACCATGAAATAGAATATACAGAACAAAATGGCTTCCAGCATGTCCATGTAGAGATGATAAGTTCAGCCTTCCTGTTTCATTCTGTGAGCCCAGAACAGTTCCGCCAACCTGGTGATCTATGATTGGCTCATATCCCTGTGGGGTGATAACCTGTAGGCACCTGGTGATATACAATCGGCTCATATCCCTGTGGGGTGATAACCTGTAGGCACCTGCTGATCTATGATTGGCTCATAACCCTATGGGGTGGTAACCTGTAGGCACCTGGTGATCTACGATTGGCTCATACCCCTTTGTATCCTGATCAGATGATGATTGCAGAACTCCCAATGTTGTTCATGTAATGGAGTGCACAGTGTGTTCCATCCAAGAAGGGCAGCAAGGTAGAAGCCGGCAATTACAGGCTAGTGAGTCTAACATCGGTGGTAGTCAAGTTAATGGAATCACTCCTGAAAGGAAGGATCATTGATCATCTAGAAACACACAACTTGCTGGATCCAAAGCAGCATGGCTTTGCTGAGGGCAGACCATGGCAGACTCATCCGATTGGACTTTTTGACTACTATATTACCAATGTTTTGGACCAGGGTGGTGCTGTGGACATAGAATATCTTGATTCCAGCAAGGCATGTGATACAGTTCCACATAACGATCTAATACAGAAGTTGGACAAGCTAGGACTTAGCCCTTGGGTGGTTCAGTGGATGTGCAGTTGGATAAAGGAGAGATACCAGAGTGTGGTTGTAAATGGGGTTCACTCAGAACAGAGAGAAGTCACTAGTGGTGTACCCCAAGGTTCTGTACTGGGTCCTGTTCTATGTAATCTATATGTAAGTGATAGAACTAAAGGGTTGTTGGGTAAGGGGATGTCTCTTTGCTGATGACACAAATGTGTGTAATAGGGAGGATATCCCTGGAGGTGTCTGTAACATGGAACAGGATTTGGCATTGCTGGAAGATTGGTCAGAGAAGTGGAAATTGCAGTTCAATGTTTCTAAATGTAACATAATGCACCTAGGGAAAAAGAATCCCTTGAGAGAGTACAACATGGGGGAAATGTTGCTTGACAGCACTTCAGAAGAAAAAGGATTTGGGGTACTTATTTAGATCTTTATATCACTATAGAGGTCACCAGCAGGAGGAAGGAGGTCCCGATTCCCCTATATAGGTCTTTATATCACTAGAGGGGTCACCGGCAGAAGGAAGGAGGTCCTGATTCCTCTATATAGATCTTTATAGCACTAGAAGGGTCCCCAGCAGGAGGAAGGAGGTCCCAAATCCTCTATATAGATCTTTATATCACTAGAGGGGTCACCGGCAGGAGGAAGGAGGTCCCAATTCCCCTATATAGATCTTTATATCACTAGAGGGGTCACCGGCAGGAGGAAGGAGGTACTGATTCCCCTATAGAGATCTTTCTATCACTAGAGGGGTCACCGGCAGAAGGAAGGAGGTCCTGATTCCTCTATATAGATCTTTATAGCACTAGAAGGGTCCCCAGCAGGAGGAAGGAGGTCCCAAATCCTCTATATAGATCTTTATATCACTATAGAGGTCACCAGCAGGAGGAAGGAGGTCCCGATTCATCTATATAGATCTTTATATCACTAGAGGGGTCACCGGCAGGAGGAAGGAGGTCCCGATTCCTCTATATAGAACTTTATATCACTAGAGGGGTCACCGGCAGGAGGAAGGAGGTCCCGATTCCTCTATATAGAACTTTATATCACTAGAGGGGTCACCGGCAGGAGGAAGGAGGTCCCGATTCCTCTATATAGATCTTTATATCACTAGAGGGGTCACCAGCAGGAGGAAGGAGGTCCCGATTCCTCTATATAGAACTTTATATCACTAGAGGGGTCACCGGCGGGAGGAAGGAGGTCCCGATTCCTCTATATAGATCTTTATATCACTAGAGGGGTCACCAGCAGGAGGAAGGAGGTCCCGATTCCTCTAGATAGATCTATCACTAGAGGGGTCACCAGCAGTAGGAAGGAGGTCCCGATTCCTCTATATAGATCTTACTATCACTAGAGGGGTCACCAGCAACCTCATGTAGAATACTGTGTCCAGTTCTGGAGACCTCACTTACATAAAGGTGATAAGATAGAACGAGTCCAGAGACGGGGAATACAAATAGTGATATCAGGAGAGACTTCAGGAACGTAACATGTCCAGTCTGGAGGAGAGAAGGGAAAGGGGAGACATGACTGAAACCTTTACATACAACAAGGGAGTGAATAAGGTTCAGGAGGGCAGGATTTTCAATATAAAACCAAAATGAAGAACACGAGGACATGACCTCCAACTAACTGGAGGAAAGTTCACAACTAATCTCAGAAAGTATTATTTTACTGAAAGAGTAGTAGATGCTTGGAATACATTTCCAGTAGAGGTAGTGAG
The DNA here is from genome assembly GCF_062004578.1 of Staurois parvus. Classification (NCBI taxonomy): domain Eukaryota; kingdom Metazoa; phylum Chordata; class Amphibia; order Anura; family Ranidae; genus Staurois; species Staurois parvus. The sequence goes on from NW_028318365.1 coordinate 83,381, forward strand.
CCAGAGACAAATCACAGAGACCATCACAATAGTACACAATGAATGGCTATGAATGAAAGACATTTATTGTGTACAACTGTCATGTGATCACTGTGATTGGTCATAGCAATCACACGGTACTGGGCTGGCCTGGTACAATGATCTGTCATCTGGTGGACACAGCAGGTGACATATCAAGATACAGCAGAAGCACTAGACTTGGAGGACTTCATATGATGTCCACCCAGGATGGGAGAGATCCCGCTCAGCTGTCATTCTGCTATAGGCCTGGTGGGAAGCAATTCATTACAGGGGACACTGTACAGGTTCTATATGTAGTCTCGGGGGCCCCTGTGGAAGTCCATGTGTGGACATTCCTACCTATGATAAATGACAGGCTAAACCCACCTGGAGACTTTCTCCACACCTGGAGTGTGCTGAGTTCTTGGAGAACGTCTACACAGTGTTTCCAGATTGGCTTTATCACCCCAACGAGCTCTCTCCAGTTCATGGATGTCATCATTATGTTTGGAGGATCTCACCAGTCAGGAGCCTTTCCTGTCATCCTACATGTTCCCTTCTGAGGATTGTTCTATCCTTCCAAACAAATGTATGAAATCATGGATGAGTCCTCCTTCTATGTGATCTAGAAGATCTTCAATCACAATGTCTTTATGGATGAAGTGGATGGCCCAGTTTATATATTATTTATTGCTTTACAGCTTTATTCCCTCCAGGATTCATTCTTTATTTATAGAACCATTCAAGGAAGTGTTCTTACTGTGAGAGATCTCCACCACCATTCCTCTGTGACCATTACATCCTTGTCATTTATGTCTAACATCTTCATTATCAGTGGATTGATAGATATTCTTATACTTTAGGATGTATTTTTGCATTTTTTTTACCTAAAAAGATCTGTTTTGGAGGTTTCTGTTTTATTATGTATTTTGTTTTTATCTTGTGTTCTGTGTCTTTAAGTCTTTTCTATCTGTAGTAAAATATATTATATAAACAGTTGGTTGCATAAGAGTTAGGTTTATTGTTTCTTACTTTTTTTAGTTCTTTTTGATCTTCCCTGGTATCTCTGTAAGGTAGATACAATGCAGGAATGGTTATTAGGGGACGCTTCTCAGGGCTGCAGTTCCTCTGAAATCCACAAGATGGTGATCTCATTTCTCCCCAGACAGGACTTCTCTATGGAATACAGACAGGAAGTGATGTCAGGTACAGGCAGGAAGTGATGTCAGGTACAGGCAGGACATTTGGAGAGGTGAGTTGGGAGGAAGCAGATCAGAGACATTGGTGGACGTGGCAGCCAATGTCGACGAGGAGGTAATAGGATGTTATTTCCTATTTACACTCAGTAACCTCCCCGTCATGTCCATCCTCTTCCTCCATAGTCTTGTCCATCCTCTTCCTCCATAGTCACGTCCGACCTCTTCCTCCATAGTCACGTCCGTCCTCTGCCACCATAGTCATGTCTGTCCTCTTCCTCCATAGTCACGTCCGTCCTCTTCCTCCATAGTCACGTCCGTCCTCTTCCTCCATAGTCACGTCCGTCCTCTTCCTCCATAGTCATGTCTGTCCTCTTCCTCCATAGTCACATCCGTCCTCTTCCTCCATAGTCACGTCCGTCCTCTTACTCCATAGTCATGTCCGTCCTCTTCCTCCATAGTCATGTCCGTCCTCTTCCTCCATAGTCATGTTCGTCCTCTTCCTCCATAGTCATGTCCGTCCTCTTCCTCCATAGTCATGTCCGTCCTCTTCCTCCATAGTCACTGTGACGTCTTTTATCTCCAGCAGATGATGATACACACATATATAGTGTGGGAACCCAGATGAACCCCTTCAGGGGCAGAACATCCCCCACTTCCGGGGCCGGAACATTCTCATTGTGGAGATAAATTCTAGTAATATGGTCCTCTAAACAAACAGCACTGACAATAAATAGACAAGCAAAGGACCATCCTGACCATACATGGCCTACAAAGGGCAATGATGACACTACACAGGCAGCCAATGGGCAATCATTACACTATGCAGCCAACACAATGATGGAGTGCCGGGGTCAGGAGTATGGAGCATAGAGCCCCTTACATTGCTGCTCAGGAGGAAGGAAACATTCCTTTTTAACAAGAAATGTATATAAATCTGAGGTGCTTTTAGGAATATCTGGGGTTTAAAAAATAAATGGGGCTTTAAAGCGACTAAAACATTTAATATGTGTAACATTGCGCTGTTTATCTCCTCCACCCCTCCCCCGCCTGTCTCCAGCACCGCACCCGGGGACTAGCAAGGAGGGGAGAGACTTTGCAGTGTAATGAGAACCGATTGGCTGCTCCTCAGGAAAGGGGAGTGTCCGGCTTATCCTTTCTCCTTTCACTCCCAGAGCCATTTTTGCACATTTAAAAAATCATTTTAACCTGAAGATGACACAAAACCCCCAAAATATAGGTTTTCTAAAAGTAGAGACTTTAGAGAATAAAATAGTGGCAGTTCTATTTTTTTATGTCACAAAATATTATCACAAAGTCTATGAAATGCCAAATTTCACTAAAAAATATACTTAAGTTAATTTCAGGGCACAAAAAGCAATAAATGACCCATTTATGTGTAAAAATATAAAAGCCGAGGTTGCAGCGAGTAAATAGATATCCAACATGTCAAACCTTAAGTTGTGTGTGCTGAAATGGTGACAACCTTTAGTCCCCGGTATTATCTATAGGGGACACATTTATAGCCCCTTCTAGGTCATCAGTATAGAGTACGGAGGAGGTCTGCTCCTAGAATTATCCTCTCATTCTGGTGTGACCGGAGATATGTAACGTGTATCACAATCAATGTTATCACGTGTAGGCGCTCCAGCGTGTGCTCTTACATTTGGGCGTGTATATATGTGGGGGGGGCCTCAAAATTTTTTAAAGGGAGGAGTTATGTGCTTGGTTGTAACTTTAATTCTTTGCATTTAAAAAAACATTTTTACTTAAGGGGACAAAGTCTTCTATGTGATGACTTTTGATGACAGGTTCTCTTTATTGAGACATCCAGGGTCTAAAAGACCCCCAATGTTCCCCTGTACTCCATTCGATGTAATGTAGAGCACATCGCACCGCATTACATTCTTTGCCGGCCTCGATGGTCGGGAAATCTGTCATAAAGTCACTTTTGGGTCAGGACAAGAAGGGAGTGAACATGTCCGCTCTCCTCCATCCCCTCTACCCTCCGACACCCGCTGACCCGGGCCCACAGATGGGCAAGCAGAGCCGGGGAAGCATAGTAGGTACAGGAGAGGTTCACACACACGGGGTGTCAGAGGCTGGCACCTGAAAGGAGAGCCCTGCGGCTTGCCCTCAGCAGGGATAAAGATTAAACACAATACTTGCCCGGCCCCCAGAACTACATGTCCCGGGCGTCGGGTGATGTAAAGTGACCATCCCTGCATGATGAGCCGACATTGACCTCACAGCACTGCCTCAGAGCAAACTAGTCATAGGAAGGATCAGATTTATCATTCCTTGTCTGCAGATCTAATACTCATCAAAACCAGTTCAGAGACCAAACAATCCCAACAGAGAAAAGGGGCCCCGGACCTCAAAATTGTAGTAAACACTAAACAGTCCAAACAAAATGTCTTCCCATGGGGGGAGTAGTTCTTCAATGTCCAGCAACCCTCCTATTCCCCCCTCACATCCACATCCTATTATTGTGTGACCAATACCATCCAAATCATTCTTACTTTCATTTCCCAAAGTTATCCGTCTACAAGGAGACCTGTATAGATCACATGATGGCACCAATGAGGATGGAGGAGGACCGGAGTCACATGACTGAGAAGATACTAAACCTCACCCTGGAGATCATCTACCTGCTGACCGGAGAGGTGAGGAGGATTCTGGGAGGTCACATGACATCACTCTTATCTCTATTAATAAAACACAGACCTGACCGGAGAGGTGAGGAGGATTCTGGGAGGTCACATGACATCACTCTTATCTCTATTAATAAAACACAGACCTGACCGGAGAGGTGAGGAGGATTCTGGGAGGTCACATGACATCACTCTCATCTCTATTAATAAAACACAGACCTGACCGGAGAGGTGAGGAGGATTTTGGGAGGTCACATGACATCACTCTCATCTCTATTAATAAAACACAGACCTGACCAGAGAGGTGAGGAGGATTCTGGGAGGTCACATGACATCACTCTTGTCTATTCTGGTCAATAGACCATTTTATTTTTGCACACATTTAGATGATGTCAGGTGGTTGATATTGTTTTATTTGTCTCCTGATCTGTAGGATTATGTTGTAAAGAAGAAGTCTAGTGGGGAGCCAATCTCAGGAGGATGGAGCAGAACCCAGAGCCTCACCATGGTGCCTCCATCTCATTCTCTGATACCTGAGAGGGAGAAAGAGCAGAAGATTCTGGAACTGACCACCATGATGGTCCATCAGCTGACAGGAGAGGTGAGCGGTGCCGGGAATTCTGGGACATTCTCCAGTAACAGACAAGGGATGTGTCTGGATGGTGACTGTATCATTGTGTGTGTCAGGTTCCTATAAGGTGTCAGGGTGTCACTGTCTATTTCTCCATGGAGGAGTGGGAGTATTTAGAAGGACACAAGGATCTCTACAAGGACGTCATGATGGACAATCAGCCGCCCCTCACATCACCGGGTAAGAGGAGACTTTATTGTAAAGGAGAGAGCAGTACGGAGGATCCACCTAGATCCCCCATCATCTGATAAACACATAGAAACAATGGATTCAGTCAGTGTGTGTGTTTCCTACAGATGGATCCAGTCATGGGAACCCACCAGAGACATGTCCCCGTCCTCTGTATTCCCGGGATTCCACACAGGAAGGTCACACCATCCCTCACCATCATCAGGTAGATGATGACAATTATTAGTAGTTGTGATTTATACACAGCATGTTTGTTACAATGAATGTTTTATTATATCTTTCAGAGTGGAATCCTCGGGGATGATAATATTGATGTTAAAGAAGAGTATAAAGAGGAGGATGAGGAGTATGGAGTGATGGAGGAGTTTTCAGAAGGACACAAGGATATGATGGAGCCACTTAATACCAGGAACCCACCAGAGAGATGTCCCCGTCCTCTGTATTCCCGGGATTCCAAACAGGAAGGTCACACCATCCCTCCGCATTGCAAGGTTGGTGGGATGGGGAATCTAGAACATGGACTTGTAGAGACTATGGGCTCCAATCACAAAGCGGTATCTTCCCGTATCCCAGTATGTAGTAAGATGCTGCATTCTGTTTTTTAGTAGTGAAGCCTGCGGGTAATTTACCACTGGTGTCCATAGCAACACTTGTAAATAGCTTGTTGTTAAGGAGAGGGCAGCCGCCAGTGTCCCCAACAACCAGTAAACAAGGAGCGGACAGTCGCCAAGTTCCCCGCTGACAGCTGTGACAGGTCTGGTATGGATTTTGAGGGGAACCCCGATGCCAAAATAATAAAAATAAAGGTGTGGTTTCCCCTCCAAAATCAACACCAGACCCTTAGTGAGTGCCCACCTTCCTCCTGAACCATACCAGGCCACATACCCTCAACATGGGGTGGGTGCTTCAGGGCAGGGACGCTCTATCCTCCCAAAAGCACCTTATCCCCATGGCGATGGGGACAAGGGTTCCTTCCCCACAACCCTGGGCAGTGGTTGTGGGTGGGGGGCTTATTGGAATCTGGAAGCCACCTTTAACAAGGAGGCCCCCAGATCCTGGCCCCCCACAATGTGAATGAGTATAGAGTACATAGTACCCCTATTCATTCACCAAAAAAAAGTAGTTTAAGAAAACACTGGAAGTAATTTTTGACAAAACAAAAATAAAGAACAATATCCCCCTGATGTAGATCCATCGATGATCCAATCACGATACTCACTGTCATTGCCTTCTTGTGACATCACCAATACAACATGCCCTGGTCAGTGACATCACCAATACAACATGCCCCGGTCAGTGACATCACTAATACAACATGCCCCGGTCAGTGACATCACCAATACAACATGCCCCGGTCAGTGACATCACCAATACAACATGCCTCGGTCAGTGACATCACCAATACAACATGCCCCGGTCAGTGACGTCACCAATACAACATGCCCCGGTCAGTGACGTCACCAATACAACATGCCCCGGTCAGTGATGTCACCAATACAACATGCCCCGGTCAGTGATGTCACCAATACAACATGCCCTGGTCAGTGACATCACCAATACAACATGCCCCGGTCAGTGATGTCACCAATACAACATGCCCTGGTCAGTGACATCACCAATACAACATGCCCCGGTCAGTGACATCACCAATACAACATGCCTCGGTAGGTGACATCACCAATACAACATGCCCCGGTCAGTGACGTCACCAATACAACATGCCCCGGTCAGTGACGTCACCAATACAACATGCCCCGGTCAGTGATGTCACCAATACAACATGCCCCGGTCAGTGACGTCACCAATACAACATGCCCCGGTCAGTGATGTCACCGAGTTGCACCGTCCCTTAGTATATTTAGTGGCAGGAGGCATCAGAGCTGTCAGACAGAGGGGAGTCTTTATTGGGAGCGGAGCTTTTCTTTCCGAGTCAGCGGTGACAGCGAGCATCGTGATTGATGATGGATCTACACCGGGGGGACATTTTGCTTTAGTTTTGCTTTTTTAATAAAGGACTTGTCAAATACTGCCTGCTGTCTATTTAACAGAATACTTTTTTGGGGTGAATAATTAGGGGTACCATGTACCCCATACTCATTCACATGGGGTGAGGGATCTGAGGGCCCCTTGTTACATTTTGTAAGTCCTCTGCCTGCAAACCCCCACAGCCACTAGCCTGGGTTGTGGGGAAGAGTCCATTGTCCTCATCAACATGGACAAGGTGCTTTGGGGGAGCAAAGCCCCCCTGCCCCAGAGCATCCACTGCATGTTAAGGGCACGTGGCCTGGTATGTTTCAGGAGGCGGGGTCGCTTGCTCATCCCCCCCTTTCCTGACCTGCCAGCAGCATGCTCAGATAGGGGTCTGGTATGTATTTCTTTCATTTTGGCAAGGAGTCCCCCTCAAAATCCATACCAGACCCCAGGGGGGGACCCTTGAACATTTTCTTAATATTTCATTGCCAGTAATTCTTTTTTTTAGATTTATCGGTTGGTTTGGATGCGGCAGCCGCTCGCTCCCTAACAACCATGTTGTTTACTGGTTGTTAAGGATGCCAGCGGCCACCCACTCTTTACCAAGCAGTACACATTTCCTGAATGCCGCATGTCTCCACCACTAATTAATGACCGCATGCATTTCATTCTTTATTTCCTTCTGTGAATGTAACGCCTGTTCATGCGGTATTTACTGAGCGTGTTCAGTGTTTGTGGTCAATACCGCAACACGGGATAGGAAATGGACAGTTTCAGGATGGCATGCGGTATTTAGGGGAAATGTACCGACATATCACATGTGATCTGCTTCTGTGAAGGGAGACAATGTGTGGATTTTGTGTGTGATGTCACAATCATAAATCTTACATTTTACAGATGATATTTTCTCTCATTTCCTTGATTTAGAGTGGAGATCCAATCGATATAGAATTTGAGGTGAAAGCAGAAGAAGAAGAGGCGTATGTGAGGGATGATCAGCAGTCTATGGAGGAGGATGGAATAACGGGGACATTTATAGAGGAGGACACTCCTACAGAGATCAGCACAGGTGGGTCATGAACACTAAATCCATTCCTCCACCCATACTGCTCACTGATTGGTCCAGAGTAGGGCGGGGACTGGGTGATATCAGCCTGTAATCCCCTGGTCACTTTCCTGAGCTGTGTTCCCCGTCCTGTATTCCTGGATTTCTCTCGGATAATCTTCCTTCTCTGTGCTGCAGACACAATTTATGTCTCTAGACTGGATTTATGGAGGTTCTGGGGTTAAGCTGGCAGGAAAATGTTCATTTTCACCATAAGTGTTACTAGACCTAGGCACCTGGGGTGTGTGTCTTGGGTCTTCTTCCCCATTCCCGGGTCCAGTAAGATCTCTGACAGAACAATTCTCCCAGGGTTCCTTGCTCTGTTATCTGCTGGCTGTGCCGGGTGGAGGGATATGTCTGTATAGTCTCAGACCAAAGTCACTGAGTGCAGTCTCAGGAGATGGGAGACAGCAGTGTGGGACCTCTGCAACTTGTCTACAGTAAACATTTAATCTTCCACTTATTACTTATTACTGAATACCAATATTATGAGTCCTGACCCTTACACTGTATAAATTATATTGTACATTACATACTCCTGACCCTGCACTATATATTCCATGTTGTACATTCCATACTCCTGACCCCTGCACTATATACTCCATGTTGTACATTACATACTCCTGACTAGAGATGAGCGAAGTATTCAAAAATTCGATTCGACTGATTCGGCGAATTCGTAGAAAAAATTTGATTCGAGTCGAATATATTCGCTGTGAATTTAAATTAAAAAAGGGTGTTTCTAGGCTTCAGAGAGACTTAATATTAGTGCTGAACACTGTACCTTTAATTTAAATGCCCTTGGAGTCTGCTGGGGAAGAGAAATAATACTGTCAGGCAGTATGACATGCAGATGAGTGCCGTCGATCTTAGAATCACCGCACACTTCACTCATTTGGCCAGTCACGGGGCCAAAACCAGAGTGTGGAGCCACAGTGTGGCGGTGGAGGCAGCAGCAATGGGAGGCCATGCAGCACCCTATGACAAAAATGGAAACCACCAGCAGTGTGAGGAGACCTGAAAGTGGCACATGGCAGAGTGTGGCGATAGAGACAGCAGCAATGGGAGGCCGTACAGGGACCCATGACACACTCTGGACCTGGCAGCAGCATGAGGAGGCGGTACAGGGGCCCATGGCAGATTACGGGCCTGGCAGCAGCATGAGGAGTCGGTAGGGGGGCCCATGGCAGATTACAGGCCTGGCAGCAGCAATGGGAGGCCGTACAGGGACCCATGACACAATCTGGACCTGGCAGCAGCATGGGGAGGTGGTACAGGGGCCCATGACAGATTACGGGCCTGGCAGCAGCATTTGGAGTCGGTACGGGGGCCCATGACACACTCTGGACCTGGCAGCAGCATGAGGAGGCGGTACAGGGGCGCATGACAGATTACAAGCCTGGCAGCAGCAACTTGGACAGGAGGACGTTCAGTTTCTGCACCGTCTGGTGCGTGCTCGCAAACTGTTGTCTCTTGGAAACGGATTCCAAGAAAGACTGCTGACGGAATCCGTGAAGAGGAGTAGCAGGAGAAGGAGCATCTGAACGAGCGGAATATGCCAACAAGCGACAACAGGGGCCCATGACAGATTACGGGCCTGGCAGCAGCATGAGGAGTCGGTACGGGGGCCCATGGCAGATTAGGGGCCTGGCAGCAGCTATGGGAGGCCCGTAATCTGCCAGCACCCTATGACAAAAAATGGAACCCACCAGCAGTGTGAGGAGACCTGAAAGTGGCACATGGCAGAGTGTGGCGATGGAGACAGCAGCAATGGGAGGCCGTACAGGGACCCATGACACACTCTGGACCTGGCAGCAGCATGAGGAGGCGGTATAGGGGCCCATGGCAGATTAGGGGCCTGGCAGCAGCTATGGGAGGCCCGTAATCTGCCAGCACCCTATGACAAAAAATGGAATACACCAGCAGTGTGAGGAGACCTGAAAGTGGCACATGGCAGAGTGTGGCGATGGAGACAGCAGCAATGGGAGGCCGTACAGGGACCCATGAGAGACTCTGGACTTGGCAGCAGCATGAGGAGGCGGTATAGGGGCCCATGGCAGATTAGGGGCCTGGCAGCAGCTATGGGAGGCCCGTAATCTGCCAGCACCCTATGACAAAAAATGGAACACACCAGCAGTGTGAGGAGACCTGAAAGTGGCACATGTTTGGGGCATGATTCATGGCGGATTTAGTCAGTTGTGTCAGGAACTGGTGGTTTGAAATCCAGACTAATCCACGCCTGATTCATTTTCACAAACGTCAGTCTCTCCACACTTTGGGTGGACAGTCGTGTCCTCCGCGGAGTTGCAATACCTCCTGCCGCACTAAACACGCGCTCCGATGCCACGCTACTGGCCGGGCATGACAGCCTTTCAAGGGCAAATTCAGCTAGTTGGGGCCAAAGGTCAAGTTTCGTTGCCCAGTAGTCAAGGGGATTGTCTACCTCGGTTGGCAGGGTGCTGTCCAAGTAGGCCTAAGCCTGTTGTTTGAGGTCCTGCTCCAGGTCCACCTGATGCTGCTGCTGCTGCTGCTGCTGCGGCTGGTTAGTAGTTTCCTCACTGCGCTGGTGAAGAAAGCTACTCATCATCGACTGCAGACTGAGGCAGCCGCTGCTGGTGGAGCTGCCACTGCTCCTACCACCCCACCCCTCCCCTGCTGCCATGGCAGCGGAACGCGAGCGCACAGGGCCCACAGTGTCTGAGGATGGACGTTGGCGCAGACAGGCAGAGACCAGCTGACTACATAGGTGGTTTTTATAGTACGTTATTTTGGCCTCCCTCTCAGCAGGTGTGAAAAAGGCCACCATTTTGGAACGGTAGCGAGGGTCCAACAAGGTGGACAGCCAAAAGTCATCCCTCTGTCTGATGGTTATTATTCGGCTGTCGCTACGCAAGCAACCGAGCATGCTATGGGCCATTTGTGCCAAGGAATGCGAGGGACTCCCTGCCTCCATCTCCACAGCATACTGCCACGGTGCGTCTGGGTCCTCTGTCTCCTCCTCCTCCTCCTCCTCCTCTACCAGATGCTCCTGCTCCTCCACTCCTGTCCGCTGAGTGGAAAAACCACCCATTTCACTCAATAATTCCTGAGCACCAATGTCCTCCTCTACCTCCTCCTCTTCTTCCTGTCCTGCCCCCACAGGGGTCATGTGGCGTTGAGATCTGTGCGCCACGTCTACCGCACCCTGACCAGCCATTGTTAACAGCATTTGTTCCAGGACGTGCAACAGAGGAATGACGTCGTTCATCCCATAGTCCTGCCGACTCACGAATAGCGTGGCCTCCTCAAAGGGCCTGAGCAAGCGCAGGTGTCACGCATGAGCTGCCAATGGCTGACATCTAAGTTACACAGGGAATACCTTTATCCGCTTTTAACATCAGGAAATCTGTGATGGCCTTTTGCTGTTCGTAAAGGCGGTCTAACATATGTAGGGTTGAATTCCACCTTGTTGCAACGTCACAGCATGAGGAGTCGGTATAGGGGCCCATGGCAGATTAGGGGCCTGGCAGCAGCTATGGGAGGCCCGTAATCTGCCAGCACCCTATGTCAAAAAATTATACACACCAGCAGTGTGTGAGGAGACCTGAAAGTGGCACATGGCAGAGTGTGGCGATGGAGACAGCAGCAATGGGAGGCCGTACAGGGACCCATGACAGACTCTGGACCTGGCAGCAGCATGAGGAGGCGGTATATAGGGGCCTATGGCAGATTAGGGGCCTGGCAGCAGCTATAGGAGGCCCATAATCTGCCAGCACCCTATGTCAAAAAATTCAACACACCAGCAGTGTGAGGAGACCTGAAAGTGGCACATGGCAGAGTGTGGCGATGGAGACAGCAGCAATGGGAGGCCGTACAGGGACCCATGACAGACTCTGGACCTGGCAGCAGCATGAGGAGGCGGTATATAGGGGCCCATGGCAGATTAGGGGCCTGGCAGCAGCTATGGGAGGCCCTTAATCTGCCAGCACCCTATGTCAAAAAATTCAACACACCAGCAGTGTGAGGAGACCTGAAAGTGGCACATGGCAGAGTGTGGCGATGGAGACAGCAGCAATGGGAGGCCGTACAGGGACCCATGACAGACTCTGGACCTGGCAGCAGCATGAGGAGGCGGTATATAGGGGCCTATGGCAGATTAGGGGCCTGGCAGCAGCTATGGGAGGCCCTTAATCTGCCAGCACCCTATGTCAAAAAATTCTACACACCAGCAGTGTGTGAGGAGACCTGAAAGTGGCACATGGCAGAGTGTGGCGATGGAGACAGCAGCAATGGGAGGCCGTACAGGGACCCATGAAAGACTCTGGACCTGGCAGCAGCATGAGGAGGCGGTATATAGGGGCCCATGGCAGATTAGGGGCCTGGCAGCAGCTATAGGAGGCCCATAATCTGCCAGCACCCTATGTCAAAAAATTCTACACACCAGCAGTGTGAGGAGACCTGAAAGTGGCACATGGCAGAGTGTGGCGATGGAGACAGCAGCAATGGGAGGCCGTACAGGGACCCATGACAGACTCTGGACCTGGCAGCAGCATGAGGAGGCGGTATATAGGGGCCTATGGCAGATTAGGGGCCTGGCAGCAGCAATGGGAGGCCCATAATCTGCCAGCACCCTATGTCAAAAAATTCAACACACCAGCAGTGTGAGGAGACCTGAAAGTGGCACATGGCAGAGTGTGGCGATGGAGACAGCAGCAATGGCAGGCCGTACAGGGACCCATGAGAGACTCTGGACCTGGCAGCAGCATGAGGAGGCGGTATATAGGGGCCTATGGCAGATTAGGGGCCTGGCAGCAGCTATGGGAGGCCCTTAATCTGCCAGCACCCTATGTCAAAAAATTCAACACACCAGCAGTGTGAGGAGACCTGAAAGTGGCACATGGCAGAGTGTGGCGATGGAGACAGCAGCAATGGCAGGCCGTACAGGGACCCATGACAGACTCTGGACCTGGCAGCAGCATGAGGAGGCGGTATATAGGGGCCTATGGCAGATTAGGGGCCTGGCAGCAGCTAGGGGAGGCCCTTAATCTGCCAGCACCCTATGTCAAAAAATTCAACACACCAGCAGTGTGAGGAGACCTGAAAGTGGCACATGGCAGAGTGTGGCGATGGAGACAGCAGCAATGGCAGGCCGTACAGGGACCCATGAGAGACTCTGGACCTGGCAGCAGCATGAGGAGGCGGTATATAGGGGCCTATGGCAGATTAGGGGCCTGGCAGCAGCTATGGGAGGCCCTTAATCTGCCAGCACCCTATGTCAAAAAATTCAACACACCAGCAGTGTGAGGAGACCTGAAAGTGGCACATGGCAGAGTGTGGCGATGGAGACAGCAGCAATGGGAGGCCGTACAGGGACCCATGACAGACTCTGGACCTGGCAGCAGCATGAGGAGGCGGTATATAGGGGCCTATGGCAGATTAGGGGCCTGGCAGCAGCTATAGGAGGCCCATAATCTGCCAGCACCCTATGTCAAAAAAATTCTACACACCAGCAGTGTGAGGAGACCTGAAAGTGGCACATGGCATGAGAGACTCTGGACCTGGCAGCAGCATGAGGAAGCGGTATATAGGGGCCTATGGCAGATTAGGGGCCTGGCAGCAGCAATGGGAGGCCCGTAATCTGCCAGCACCCTATGTCAAAAAATTCTACACACCAGCAGTGTGTGAGGAGACCTGAAAGTGGCACATGGCAGAGTGTGGCGATGGAGACAGCAGCAATGGCAGGCCATACAGGGACCCATGAGAGACTCTGGACCTGGCAGCAGCATGAGGAGGCGGTATATAGGGGCCTATGGCAGATTAGGGGCCTGGCAGCAGCAATGGGAGGCCCATAATCTGCCAGCACCCTATGTCAAAAAATTCAACACACCAGCAGTGTGAGGAGACCTGAAAGTGGCACATGGCAGAGTGTGGCGATGGAGACAGCAGCAATGGCAGGCCGTACAGGGACCCATGAGAGACTCTGGACCTGGCAGCAGCATGAGGAGGCGGTATATAGGGGCCTATGGCAGATTAGGGGCCTGGCAGCAGCTATGGGAGGCCCTTAATCTGCCAGCACCCTATGTCAAAAAATTCAACTCACCAGCAGTGTGAGGAGACCTGAAAGTGGCACATGGCAGAGTGTGGCGATGGAGACAGCAGCAATGGCAGGCCGTACAGGGACCCATGACAGACTCTGGACCTGGCAGCAGCATGAGGAGGCGGTATATAGGGGCCTATGGCAGATTAGGGGCCTGGCAGCAGCTAGGGGAGGCCCTTAATCTGCCAGCACCCTATGTCAAAAAATTCAACACACCAGCAGTGTGAGGAGACCTGAAAGTGGCACATGGCAGAGTGTGGCGATGGAGACAGCAGCAATGGCAGGCCGTACAGGGACCCATGAGAGACTCTGGACCTGGCAGCAGCATGAGGAGGCGGTATATAGGGGCCTATGGCAGATTAGGGGCCTGGCAGCAGCTATAGGAGGCCCATAATCTGCCAGCACCCTATGTCAAAAAAATTCTACACACCAGCAGTGTGAGGAGACCTGAAAGTGGCACATGGCATGAGAGACTCTGGACCTGGCAGCAGCATGAGGAAGCGGTATATAGGGGCCTATGGCAGATTAGGGGCCTGGCAGCAGCTATAGGAGGCCCATAATCTGTCAGCACCCTATGTCAAAAAATTCAACACACCAGCAGTGTGAGGAGACCTGAAAGTGGCACATGGCAGAGTGTGGCGATGGAGACAGCAGCAATGGGAGGCCGTACAGGGACCCATGACAGACTCTGGACCTGGCAGCAGCATGAGAAGGCGGTATATAGGGGCCTATGGCAGATTAGGGGCCTGGCAGCAGCTATGGGAGGCCCTTAATCTGCCAGCACCCTATGTCAAAAAATTCAACACACCAGCAGTGTGAGGAGACCTGAAAGTGGCACATGGCAGAGTGTGGCGATGGAGACAGCAGCAATGGGAGGCCGTACAGGGACCCATGACAGACTCTGGACCTGGCAGCAGCATGAGGAGGCGGTATATAGGGGCCTATGGCAGATTAGGGGCCTGGCAGCAGCAATGGGAGGCCCGTAATCTGCCAGCACCCTATGTCAAAAAATTCTACACACCAGCAGTGTGTGAGGAGACCTGAAAGTGGCACATGGCAGAGTGTGGCGATGGAGACAGCAGCAATGGGAGGCCGTACAGGGACCCATGACAGACTCTGGACCTGGCAGCAGCATGAGGAGGCGGTATATAGGGGCCTATGGCAGATTAGGGGCCTGGCAGCAGCTATGGGAGGCCCTTAATCTGCCAGCACCCTATGTCAAAAAATTCAACACACCAGCAGTGTGAGGAGACCTGAAAGTGGCACATGGCAGAGTGTGGCGATGGAGACAGCAGCAATGGCAGGCCGTACAGGGACCCATGAGAGACTCTGGACCTGGCAGCAGCATGAGGAGGCGGTATATAGGGGCCTATGGCAGATTAGGGGCCTGGCAGCAGCTATGGGAGGCCCTTAATCTGCCAGCACCCTATGTCAAAAAAATTCTACACACCAGCAGTGTGAGGAGACCTGAAAGTGGCACATGGCATGAGAGACTCTGGACCTGGCAGCAGCATGAGGAAGCGGTATATAGGGGCCTATGGCAGATTAGGGGCCTGGCAGCAGCAATGGGAGGCCCGTAATCTGCCAGCACCCTATGTCAAAAAATTCTACACACCAGCAGTGTGTGAGGAGACCTGAAAGTGGCACATGGCAGAGTGTGGCGATGGAGACAGCAGCAATGGGAGGCCGTACAGGGACCCATGACAGACTCTGGACCTGGCAGCAGCATGAGGAGGCGGTATATAGGGGCCTATGGCAGATTAGGGGCCTGGCAGAAGCTATGGGAGGCCCTTAATCTGCCAGCACCCTATGTCAAAAATTCAACACACCAGCAGTGTGAGGAGACCTGAAAGTGGCACATGGCAGAGTGTGGCGATGGAGACAGCAGCAATGGCAGGCCGTACAGGGACCCATGAGAGACTCTGGACCTGGCAGCAGCATGAGGAGGCGGTATATAGGGGCCTATGGCAGATTAGGGGCCTGGCAGCAGCTATGGGAGGCCCTTAATCTGCCAGCACCCTATGTCAAAAAAATTCTACACACCAGCAGTGTGAGGAGACCTGAAAGTGGCACATGGCAGAGTGTGGCGATGGAGACAGCAGCAATGGGAGGCCGTACAGGGACCCATGACAGACTCTGGACCTGGCAGCAGCATGAGGAGGCGGTATATAGGGGCCTATGGCAGATTAGGGGCCTGGCAGCAGCAATGGGAGGCCCGTAATCTGCCAGCACCCTATGTCAAAAAATTCTACACACCAGCAGTGTGTGAGGAGACCTGAAAGTGGCACATGGCAGAGTGTGGCGATGGAGACAGCAGCAATGGGAGGCCGTACAGGGACCCATGACAGACTCTGGACCTGGCAGCAGCATGAGGAGGCGGTATATAGGGGCCTATGGCAGATTAGGGGCCTGGCAGCAGCTATGGGAGGCCCTTAATCTGCCAGCACCCTATGTCAAAAAATTCAACACACCAGCAGTGTGAGGAGACCTGAAAGTGGCACATGGCAGAGTGTGGCGATGGAGACAGCAGCAATGGCAGGCCGTACAGGGACCCATGAGAGACTCTGGACCTGGCAGCAGCATGAGGAGGCGGTATATAGGGGCCTATGGCAGATTAGGGGCCTGGCAGCAGCTATGGGAGGCCCTTAATCTGCCAGCACCCTATGTCAAAAAATTCAACACACCAGCAGTGTGAGGAGACCTGAAAGTGGCACATGGCAGAGTGTGGCGATGGAGACAGCAGCAATGGCAGGCCGTACAGGGACCCATGAGAGACTCTGGACCTGGCAGCAGCATGAGGAGGCGGTATATAGGGGCCTATGGCAGATTAGGGGCCTGGCAGCAGCTATGGGAGGCCCTTAATCTGCCAGCACCCTATGTCAAAAAAATTCTACACACCAGCAGTGTGAGGAGACCTGAAAGTGGCACATGGCATGAGAGACTCTGGACCTGGCAGCAGCATGAGGAAGCGGTATATAGGGGCCTATGGCAGATTAGGGGCCTGGCAGCAGCTATAGGAGGCCCGTAATCTGCCAGCACCCTATGTCAAAAAATTCTACACACCAGCAGTGTGTGAGGAGACCTGAAAGTGGCACATGGCAGAGTGTGGCGATGGAGACAGCAGCAATGGCAGGCCGTACAGGGACCCATGAGAGACTCTGGACCTGGCAGCAGCATGAGGAGGCGGTATATAGGGGCCTATGGCAGATTAGGGGCCTGGCAGCAGCAATGGGAGGCCCATAATCTGCCAGCACCCTATGTCAAAAAATTCAACACACCAGCAGTGTGAGGAGACCTGAAAGTGGCACATGGCAGAGTGTGGCGATGGAGACAGCAGCAATGGGAGGCCGTACAGGGACCCATGACAGACTCTGGACCTGGCAGCAGCATGAGGAGGCGGTATATAGGGGCCTATGGCAGATTAGGGGCCTGGCAGAAGCTATGGGAGGCCCTTAATCTGCCAGCACCCTATGTCAAAAATTCAACACACCAGCAGTGTGAGGAGACCTGAAAGTGGCACATGGCAGAGTGTGGCGATGGAGACAGCAGCAATGGGAGGCCGTACAGGGACCCATGAGAGACTCTGGACCTGGCAGCAGCATGAGGAGGCGGTATATAGGGGCCTATGGCAGATTAGGGGCCTGGCAGCAGCTATGGGAGGCCCTTAATCTGCCAGCACCCTATGTCAAAAAATTCAACACACCAGCAGTGTGAGGAGACCTGAAAGTGGCACATGGCAGAGTGTGGCGATGGAGACAGCAGCAATGGGAGGCCGTACAGGGACCCATGACAGACTCTGGACCTGGCAGCAGCATGAGGAGGCGGTATATAGGGGCCTATGGCAGATTAGGGGCCTGGCAGCAGCTATAGGAGGCCCATAATCTGCCAGCACCCTATGTCAAAAAAATTCTACACACCAGCAGTGTGAGGAGACCTGAAAGTGGCACATGGCATGAGAGACTCTGGACCTGGCAGCAGCATGAGGAAGCGGTATATAGGGGCCTATGGCAGATTAGGGGCCTGGCAGCAGCTATAGGAGGCCCATAATCTGCCAGCACCCTATGTCAAAAAATTCAACACACCAGCAGTGTGAGGAGACCTGAAAGTGGCACATGGCAGAGTGTGGCGATGGAGACAGCAGCAATGGGAGGCCGTACAGGGACCCATGACAGACTCTGGACCTGGCAGCAGCATGAGGAAGCGGTATATAGGGGCCTATGGCAGATTAGGGGCCTGGCAGCAGCTATAGGAGGCCCATAATCTGCCAGCACCCTATGTCAAAAAATTCAACACACCAGCAGTGTGAGGAGACCTGAAAGTGGCACATGGCAGAGTGTGGCGATGGAAGCAGCAGCAATGGGAGGCCGTACAGGGACCCATGACAGACTCTGGACCTGGCAGTAGCATGAGGAGGCGGTATATAGGGGCCTATGGCAGATTAGGGGCCTGGCAGCAGCAATGGGAGGCCCGTAATCTGCCAGCACCCTATGTCAAAAAATTCTACACACCAGCAGTGTGTGAGGAGACCCGAAAGTGGCACATGGCAGAGTGTGGCGATGGAGACAGCAGCAATGGGAGGCCGTACAGGGACCCATGACAGACTCTGGACCTGGCAGCAGCATGAGGAGGCGGTATATAGGGGCCTATGGCAGATTAGGGGCCTGGCAGCAGCTATAGGAGGCCCATAATCTGCCAGCACCCTATGTCAAAAAAATCTACACACCAGCAGTGTGTGAGGAGACCTCAAAGTGGCACATGTTTGAGGCATGATTCATGGCGGATTTAGTCAGTT
Organism: Staurois parvus; assembly: GCF_062004578.1. Taxonomy (NCBI): domain Eukaryota; kingdom Metazoa; phylum Chordata; class Amphibia; order Anura; family Ranidae; genus Staurois; species Staurois parvus. The sequence goes on from NW_028318365.1 coordinate 101,995, forward strand.
GTGTCAGGAACTGGTGGTTTGAAATCCAGACTAATCCACGCCTGATTCATTTTCACAAACGTGAGTCTCTCCACACTTTGGGTGGACAGTCGTGTCCTCCGCGGAGTTACAATACCTCCTGCCGCACTAAACACGCGCTCCGATGCCACGCTACTGGCTGGGCATGACAGCCTTTCAAGGGCAAATTCAGCTAGTTGGGGCCAAAGGTCAAGTTTCGTTGCCCAGTAGTCAAGGGGATTGTCTACCTCGGTTGGCAGGGTGCTGTCCAAGTAGGCCCAAGCCTGTTGTTTGAGGTCCTGCTCCAGGTCCACCTGATGCTGCTGCTGCTGCTGCGGCTGGTTAGTAGTTTCCTCACTGCGCTGGTGAAGAAAGCTACTCATCATCGACTGCAGACTGAGGCAGCTGCTGCTGGTGGAGCTGCCACTGCTCCTACCACCCCACCCCTCCCCTGCTGCCATGGCAGCGGAACGCGAGCGCACAGGGCCCACAGTGTCTGAGGATGGACGTTGGCGCACAAAGGCAGAGACCAACTGACTACATAGGTGGTTTTTATAGTACGTTATTTTGGCCTCCCTCTCAGCAGGTGTGAAAAAGGCCACCATTTTGGAACAGTAGCGAGGGTCCAACAAGGTGGACAGCCAAAAGTCATCCCTCTGTCTGATGGTTATTATTCGGCTGTCGCTACGCAAGCAACCGAGCATGCTATGGGCCATTTGTGCCAAGGAATGCGAGGGACTCCCATAGCGTGGCCTCCTCAAAGGGCCTGAGCAAGCGGCAGGTGTCACGCATGAGCTGCCAATGGCTGACATCTAAGTTACACAGGGGAGTACCTTTATCCGCTTGTAACATCAGGAAATCGGTGATGGCCTTTCGCTGTTCGTAAAGGCGGTCTAACATGTGTAGTGTTGAATTCCACCTTGTTGCAACGTCGCAGATCAGGCGATGCTGTGGAATTCCGTTCTGCCGCTGCAGCTCAAGGAGGGTGTGCTTTGCGGTGTAGGAATGGCTGAAATGCATGCAAAGTTTACGTGACATTTTAAGGATGTCTTGCAGTGGGATGGTGGATTTTAAGAACCGCTTGACAACCAGATTGAACACGTGAGCCATGCATGGCGCATGGCACAACCTTCCTTGACGCAGAGCAGACACCATGTTCTTGCCGTTGTCGGTCAACATGGTTCCGATTTTGAGTTTGCGCGGAGACAGCCATCTGTCGATTTCTCTGTTCATTACACTCAGAAGTTCCTCCCCTGTGTGACTACGTTCGCCAAGGCATACCAGGTGCAGAACAGCGTGACACCGTTGCGCCCTGCACATGTGATATGCCGGTCGGGTAATGGGACTTGGCACGGGGGTGGCGGCTGAGGACACGGCGGAAGAAGAGGTGGTAGAGGCGGACATCTTTGCCGGACCAAGGACGTGCAAACGTGGAGGCAAAAGCGGCGTGACCTGTCCAAGTTGCTGGTGCGGCTGTGACGGCACCACGTTCACCCAGTGGGCCGTAAATGACATGTACTGTCCCTGACCGTAGTTACAGCTCCACACGTCGGCGCTGCCGTGCACTTTGGCAGAGACCGACATGCTCAAAGACTGGCCCACCATGTCTTCTACATGTGAATGCAGGGCTGGCACTGCCTTTTTGGCGAAGAAATGACGGCTTGGCACTCTCCACCGAGGCGCGGCACAAGCCATCATTTCTCTGAAAGGTGCTGAGTCCACCACTTGGAAAGGGAGGGACTGCAGCACCAGCAACTTGGACAGGAGGACGTTCAGCTTTTGCACCGTCGGGTGCGTGCTCGCAAACTGTTGTCTCTTGGAAACGGATTCCAAGAAAGACTGCTGACGGAATCCGTGAAGAGGAGTAGCAGGAGAAGGAGCATCTGAACGAGCGGAAGATGCCAACGAGCGACAACTCCCCTCAGCAGAGGTGTTGGAGCCTTGACTGGCTGATGGAGGGCGATTGACGTCGGGTGACGGAGCAAGTAACGGAGCGGGTGATGGAGCGGGGGCTGGGGCGGGCAGAACCGCCGTATCTTTATCACGGTTTTCCCAGGCCACCAAATGGTGACGCTGCATATGCTGCCGCAACGCTGTAGTCCCAACATGGGCCCCCTGGCCACGCTTGACTTTCTGGCCACATAGTCGACATACGGCTACGTTTACTTCCTCGGGCGGCTTGACGAAAAATTGCCACACCGCCGAGTAGGAAACTTTGCCCCTGATACTCCTCACTGGCTGACTGCTGCTTCCTCCGTGCACACCGGCACCACTACTGGCCGTGGTGGTAGGCTGCAGTGGAGCTGGTGCTCTACTCCGTGGCCGTTTGGCTCCACTGACACTGCTGCGACCCTGCTGCTGTCTCCTGGGCAACCCACCGACTGTTTTGCTCGCTGCCAAGCTGCCACCCTCTTCTCCTGATGATGCGGAAGAAATTGCCTGATGACGACGAGGCTGCCAAGTGCGATCAACCTCCTCATCATCAAGTAGGGTCTCCGCCTCACTACTAGCCCCCTCGGCTGCGTCTGGGTCAGGAGACAGACCTGTCTCTAGACCGGCTACCGAGCCACTCTCCTCGCCACTACTTCTTCGCCTGGCTGCTGAAAAGGCGGATGTCTCCCCCCGTTCCTCTGTTAGCTCTTCCTCACTGTACAGTGGGGCTGAGCCCACAGCATGCGATACTTCGCTTGGTGAGGGAACACCAAAGGACAGGGGCAGGTAGAGGACACGTGATTTCAGTGGGCTTGGTCCCGGGCCATGCCAACTAACGGTTGTGTCTGACGTACCCACCGACCGTTGGCTGTAGGTGTCAGAGGTGACCTGGGAAGAGGAAAATGACCGAGCCAACCAATCGACGACGGCAGGGTTGTCGGTGGAGACACGACCGCTGGATGACACCGGGAGCACTGGCCTCTGGCTGCGAATAGTGCTGCCTCGACCCCTTCCTCTGCTGCCACGTCTGCTCGCTCCTAAAACATTGCCTCCTCTGCCACTCCTCTGCATGTTGTCTGACATACTCTTTAATTAAACGATTATGTGTCCCTGAGTAACAATTCTGTGTCCCTGAGTAACAATTCTGTGTCTGTGCGAGTAACAATTCTGTGGCCCTAAGTAACAGTTCTGTGGCCCTCAGTAACAATTCTGTGTCCCTGATTAACGTTTCTGTGGCCCCAAGTAACAGTTCTGTGGCCCTCAGTAACAATTCTGTGTCTGTGCGAGTAACAATTCTGTGTCTGTGCGAGAAACAATTCTGTGGCCCTAAGTAAAGTTTCTGTGGCCCTAAGTAACAATTCTCTGGCACTCAGTAACAATTCTGTCTGTCCCTGAGTAACAATTCTCTGGCACTCAGTAACAATTCTGTCTGTCCCTGAGTAAAAATTCTGTGGCCCTAAGTAAAGTTTCTGGGGCCCTGAGTAACAATTATCTGGCACTCCGTAACAATTCTGTCTGTCCCTGAGTAACAATTCTCTGGCACTCAGTAACAATTCTGTCTGTCCCTGAGTAAAAATTCTCTGGCCCTAAGTAAAGTTTCTGTGGCCCTGAGTAACAATTCTCTGGCACTCGGTAACAATTCTGTCTGTCCCTGAGTAACAATTCTCTGGCACTCAGTAACAATTCTGTCTGTCCCTGAGTAAAAATTCTGTGGCCCTAATTAAAGTTTCTGTGGCCCTAAGTAACAATTCTCTGGCACTCCGTAACAATTCTGTCTGTCCCTGAGTAACAATTCTCTGGCACTCAGTAACAATTCTGTCTGTCCCTGAGTAAAAATTCTCTGGCCCTAAGTAAAGTTTCTGTGGCCCTGAGTAACAATTCTCTGGCACTCCGTAACAATTCTGTCTGTCCCTGAGTAACAATTCTCTGGCACTCAGTAACAATTCTGTCTGTCCCTGAGTAAAAATTCTGTGGCCCTAATTAAAGTTTCTGTGGCCCTAAGTAACAATTCTCTGGCACTCAGTAACAATTCTGTCTGTCCCTGAGTAACAATTCTCTGGCACTCCGTAACAATTCTGTCTGTCCCTGAGTAACAATTCTCTGGCACTCAGTAACAATTCTGTCTGTCCCTGAGTAAAAATTCTGTGGCCCTAATTAAAGTTTCTGTGGCCCTAAGTAACAATTCTCTGGCACTCAGTAACAATTCTGTCTGTCCCTGAGTAACAATTCTCTGGCACTCCGTAACAATTCTGTCTGTCCCTGAGTAACAATTCTCTGGCACTCAGTAACAATTCTGTCTGTCCCTGAGTAAAAATTCTGTGGCCCTAATTAAAGTTTCTGTGGCCCTAAGTAACAATTATCTGGCACTCAGTAACAATTCTGTCTGTCCCTGAGTAACAATTCTCTGGCACTCCGTAACAATTCTGTCTGTCCCTGAGTAACAATTCTCTGGCACTCAGTAACAATTCTGTCTGTCCCTGAGTAAAAATTCTGTGGCCCTAAGTAAAGTTTCTGTGGCCCTGAGTAACAATTCTCTGGCACTCCGTAACAATTCTGTCTGTCCCTGAGTAACAATTCTCTGGCACTCCGTAACAATTCTGTCTGTCCCTGAGTAAAAATTCTGTGGCCCTAATTCAAGTTTCTGTGGCCCTGAGTAACAATTCTCTGGCACTCCGTAACAATTCTGTCTGTCCCTGAGTAACAATTCTCTGGCACTCAGTAACAATTCTGTCTGTCCCTGAGTAAAAATTCTGTGGCCCTAATTAAAGTTTCTGTGGCCCTAAGTAACAATTCTCTGGCACTCAGTAACAATTCTGTCTGTCCCTGAGTAACAATTCTCTGGCACTCTGTAACAATTCTGTCTGTCCCTGAGTAACAATTCTCTGGCACTCAGTAACAATTCTGTCTGTCCCTGAGTAAAAATTCTGTGGCCCTAATTAAAGTTTCTGTGGCCCTAAGTAACAATTATCTGGCACTCAGTAACAATTCTGTCTGTCCCTGAGTAACAATTCTCTGGCACTCCGTAACAATTCTGTCTGTCCCTGAGTAACAATTCTCTGGCACTCAGTAACAATTCTGTCTGTCCCTGAGTAAAAATTCTGTGGCCCTAAGTAAAGTTTCTGTGGCCCTGAGTAACAATTCTCTGGCACTCCGTAACAATTCTGTCTGTCCCTGAGTAACAATTCTCTGGCACTCCGTAACAATTCTGTCTGTCCCTGAGTAAAAATTCTGTGGCCCTAATTAAAGTTTCTGTGGCCCTAAGTAACAATTCTCTGGCACTCAGTAACAATTCTGTCTGTCCCTGAGTAACAATTCTCTGGCACTCGGTAACAATTCTGTCTGTCCCTGAGTAACAATTCTCTGGCACTCAGTAACAATTCTGTCTGTCCCTGAGTAAAAATTCTGTGGGCCTAATTAAAGTTTCTGTGGCCCTAAGTAACAATTCTCTGGCACTCAGTAACAATTCTCTCTGTCCCTGAGTAACAATTCTCTGGCACTCAGTAACAATTCTGTCTGTCCCTGAGTAAAAATTCTGTGGGCCTAATTAAAGTTTCTGTGGCCCTAAGTAACAATTCTCTGGCACTCAGTAACAATTCTCTCTGTCCCTGAGTAACAATTCTCTGGCACTCAGTAACAATTCTGTCTGTCCCTGAGTAAAAATTCTGTGGCCCTAATGAAAGTTTCTGTGGCCCTAAGTAACAATTCTCTGGCACTCAGTAACAATTCTGTCTGTCCCTGAGTAACAATTCTCTGGCACTCCGTAACAATTCTGTCTGTCCCTGAGTAACAATTCTCTGGCACTCAGTAACAATTCTGTCTGTCCCTGAGTAAAAATTCTGTGGCCCTAATTAAAGTTTCTGTGGCCCTAAGTAACAATTCTCTGGCACTCATTAACAATTCTGTCTGTCCCTGAGTAACAATTCTCTGGCACTCGGTAACAATTCTGTCTGTCCCTGAGTAACAATTCTCTGGCACTCAGTAACAATTCTGTCTGTCCCTGAGTAACAATTCTCTGGCACTGAGTAACAATTCTGTCTGTCCCTGAGTAAAAATTCTGTGGCCCTAATTAAAGTTTCTGTGGCCCTAAGTAACAATTCTCTGGCACTCAGTAACAATTCTGTCTGTCCCTGAGTAACAATTCTCTGGCACTCAGTAACAATTCTGTCTGTCTCTGAGTAAAAATTCTGTGGCCCTAATGAAAGTTTCTGTGGCCCTAAGTAACAATTCTCTGGCACTCAGTAACAATTCTGTCTGTCCCTGAGTAACAATTCTCTGGCACTCGGTAACAATTCTGTCTGTCCCTGAGTAACAATTCTCTGGCACTCAGTAACAATTCTGTCTGTCCCTGAGTAAAAATTCTGTGGCCCTAATTAAAGTTTCTGTGGCCCTAAGTAACAATTCTCTGGCACTCATTAACAATTCTGTCTGTCCCTGAGTAACAATTCTCTGGCACTCGGTAACAATTCTGTCTGTCCCTGAGTAACAATTCTCTGGCACTCAGTAACAATTCTGTCTGTCCCTGAGTAAAAATTCTGTGGCCCTAATTAAAGTTTCTGTGGCCCTAAGTAACAATTCTCTGGCACTCAGTAACAATTCTGTCTGTCCCTGAGTAACAATTCTCTGGCACTCCGTAACAATTCTGTCTGTCCCTGAGTAACAATTCTCTGGCACTCAGTAACAATTCTGTCTGTCCCTGAGTATGAATTCTGTGGCCCTAACTAGCGTTTCTTTGTCCCTAAGTAACAGTTCTGTGGCCCTCAGTAACAGTTCTGTGTCTGTGCGAGTAACAATTCTGTGTCTGTGCGAGTAACAATTCTGTGGCCCTAAGTAAAGTTTCTGTGGCCCTAAGTAACAATTCTCTGGCACTCAGTAACAATTCTGTCTGTCCCTGAGTAACAATTCTCTGGCACTCAGTAACAATTCTGTCTGTCCCTGAGTAAAAATTCTGTGGCCCTAAGTAAAGTTTCTGTGGCCCTGAGTAACAATTCTCTGGCACTCAGTAACAATTCTGTCTGTCCCTGAGTAACAATTCTCTGGCACTGAGTAACAATTCTGTCTGTCCCTGAGTAAAAATTCTGTGGCCCTAATTAAAGTTTCTGTGGCCCTAAGTAACAATTCTCTGGCACTCAGTAACAATTCTGTCTGTCCCTGAGTAACAATTCTGTGGCCCTAATAACGTTTCTGTGGCCCTAAGTAACAATTCTCTGGCACTGAGTAACAATTCTGTCTGTCCCTGATTATGAATTCTGTGGCCCTAACTAGCGTTTCTTTGTCCCTAAATAACGATTCTGTGGCCCTCATTAACAAGTCTGTGTCCCTGAGTAATGGTTCTCTGTCCCTAAGTAACTTTTCTCTGTCCCCAATTATCGTTTCTGTGGCCCTAACTCTGTCCCTGTCCCTAGTACAGAGCGGTCTGCCTCTGTTCAATAACTGCAGGCAAATGAAGAATTCCAAAATGGCCGCTATTTATAGCTCGACCATTACACAGTGCTGGCTGGCTGGCTGCTGATAGGCTGATGCGATCACATGTAGTTGAGGCATGCATTATGGGTCAGCGCGCCTTGTCTGCGCGCCTTCCCAGACATCCCCGCTCCGTCGCCGCACATGTCAGCCGCCATTTTCTGAAAAATTTCGATTCGCGCGTCCGAATTAGGCTATTTTTCGGATTCGGCACGAATCGAAATTTTTCAGATATTCGACTCGAATTCCACTTCGGATACTTCGATTCGCTCATCTCTACTCCTGACCCCTGCACTATATACTCTATGTTGTACATTACATACTCCTGACTTCTGTTCTCCCCCCTCCCCCCCTGCTATATATACACATGGATTCTCTTTTGTTACACCCATTTCCTCTCAGCTGGATATTTTATATCGGATGATGTGATTGGAGCACAGACTTTTACATGGTGATAATAATGTGATAACATCCTCCAACTTTTGACCCTTAAACAGAAAGTGATAATGAGGGAGGAGTCAATACCCCAATGATGGTGGTCTTCAGGATCAGTCCAGTCTTCATCTTGGTTGTTCTTCCCCCATCCTCACTCTCTGACCTCTGGTGGGGTTCAGCCCCGCTGTTCTTCATGACTAAATCATGGACTAAATAAGGAAGTGCAGTACTTCTTGTGTTGGGAAGATGGCGATGAGTGATAGAGGGGGTGGGGACCCTCGTCCTATAATCCCCTCATCACTGTCCCTCCTATAAAAGACAGTTCTGGTTGTTTCCTCACTCTCTGACTAAGGTCCATGAATAAAGAAATGACCTGGTAGGAGATCAGAGGAGCCATTTCCTAGTTCCCTTGAGGGTGGAATTGAGACCAAGCTGCCTGATGTGGGCGGAGTCCTGGTTTGGGGGAACCAATCAGCTCCTGTCTAGTAATCCTCTTTGTCTTTGTATTTTAGTCCATGGCTGGGAGATGAGGAAAACCTCCGAGGATTGTCTCACTTTGTCTCCAGACTGGAAAGTAGAAGATGAGGACATCACACAGTATAGTCCAGTTGAAAACCCGGCTCCCTCCAATGTCCATCCGGTACCACCCAGTGTAGATGGACCATCGGATTCCTCGTATCCTGAGGAACCTCAGACTGTGCGGGACCGGGTCGGCCTTCCAACAGGGAAGAGCTTCTCCTGTACTGAGTGCGGGAAATGTTTCCATTGTAATTCCAATCTTAATAGGCATAAAAGATCTCACACAGGAGAGAAGCCATATTCCTGTCCTGAGTGTGGGAAATGTTTTTATTCTAAATCCCATCTTAATTTGCATAAAAGATCCCACACAAGGGAGAAGCCGTATTGCTGTCCTGAGTGCGGGAAATGTTTTTCACAAAAATCCAGTCTTAACACACATCAGAGATCTCACACGGGGGAGAAGCCGTATTCCTGTCCTGAGTGCGGGAAATGTTTTTCACAAAAATCCAGTCTTTACACACATCAGAGATCTCACACGGGGGAGAAGCCGTATTCCTGTCCTGAGTGTGGGAAATGTTTTTCAGTGAAGTCCAGTCTTTACACACATCAGAGATCTCACACAGGGGAAAAGCCACATTCCTGCTCTGAATGTGGTAAATGTTTTACACTGAAGTATTATCTTTACATACACCAGCAATCTCACACGGGGGAGAAGCCATATTCCTGTCCTGAGTGCGGGAAATGTTTTTCAGTGAAGTCCAGGCTTTACAAACATCAGAGATCTCACAAGGGGGTGAAGCCATATTCCTGTCCTGAGTGTGGAAAATGTTTTTCAGATAAGTCGAATCTACAAAGACATCAGAGATGTCACAATTTGGAAAAGCCATTTTCCTGTCCTGAGTGCCGGAAATGCTTTTCAGCTAAGTCCATTCTTCATAAACATCAGAGATCTCACATGGGGCAGAAGCTGTATTCTTGTCCTGAGTGCGGGAAATGTTTTTCACGGAAGTCTAGTCTTCACACACATCAGAAATCTCACACGGGGTGAAAGCCGTATTACTGTTCTGAGTGTGGGAAATGTTTTTCAGAGAATTCCAATCTTCATAAACATCAGAGATCTCACATGGGGGAGAAGCAGTTTTCTTGTCCTGAGTCTGGGGAATGTTTTTCATGTAAGTCCAGTCTTCACACACATCAGAGGTCTCACACGGGGGAGAAGCCGTATTCCTGTCCTGAATGCGGGAAATGTTTTTCAGTGAAGTCCCAACTTAAACTACATCAGAGATTGCACACAGGGGAAAAGCTATATTCCTGTTCTGAGTGTGGAAAATGTTTTTCACAGAAGTCTAGTCTTTACAGACATCAAAGATCTCACACGGGGGAGAAGCCACTTTCCTGTCCTGAGTGAGGAAATGTTCCTCACTGAAGTCCTGTCTTCCTGTACATCAGGGATCAAGCATGTGTCATGGGTCACTCGGATGATGTCCCCAGGTGGCTCCGCCTCTTACATATTTGAGAGCTGTCAACCAGGCTTAGAGCACAGGGCTGGGCAGCCATCGTCGGGAACAAAACCTTTCTTCTTTTTGTGGGTCGCCGGTGGCGGGCTTCGTGATTGATGTTGGATCTACTTCGGGGGACATTCTTTTAGATTCTTCTTTTATTAAAGGACTTTTCAAAGACCATGTCCTGTCTTTTTTTTATGCTACACTTTTTGCTTTTTTTGTGAATGAGTAGCAGTACCATGTACCCCATACTCATTCACAAAGGGGGGGCTGGAATCTGGTGGCCCCCTTGATAAAGGGGGCTTCCAGATTCTGATAAGCCCCCTGCCCGCAGACCCCAAAAACCGCTGGCCAGGGTTATCAGGAAGAGGCTCTTGTCCCCATCAACGTGGGGATAAGGTGCTTTGGGGGGAGCCCCCCTACCCCAAAGCACCCCCCATGTTGAGGGCATGTGGCCTGGTATGGTTCAGGAGGGGCGGAGCGCTTGCTCAACCCCCCTTTTCCTGACCTGCCGGGCTGCTTGCTCGGATAAGGGTCTGGTATGGATTTGGGGGGGCCCATGCCATTATTTTGTTTTGTCATGAGGTTATCCTTTAAGATCTATACCAAACCTGAGTGGCTTGGTGTGGATGGGAGGGGGGACCCCTGAAGGGCTTGGTGTGGATGGGAGGGGGGACTCCTGAAGGGCTTGGTATGGATGGGAGGGGGGACCCCTGAAGGGCTTGGTGTGGATGGGAGGGGGGACCCCACACCGTTTTTTTATTTATTATGGTGCTGGTTTTTGAATGTAATTCTCCCTTTTATTTTCTTCACTATAGCTCAGAAATTCACCTGTCACTTCCCCCAGCTAAAAGAGAAAGTTTTCTTGGAGTTTATGTCCCTAAAGGAAACAATGTTTACTTTAAGTTTATTAAAAGATACAAAGTTTTCTGTAACTTCGGGGAAAGTGACTTCTAAGCTTGTGAACTATAGTGAAGAAAAAAAAAAAGGCGGCATTTGCATTTGAAAATCAGTACCAACATACACTTTGTATTGTGTAAACCGAGGCATTATTTTCAATGGATTTTCATTCGTAAACCGAAAATTCCGTTAACCGAGGCGTTGGTACACCGAGGTACGCCAGTATTAGTATTGCAATCCTTTGTATTGGGATACATAGAACCAACATACATGTGAATTGGCAACATAGCACAACATTTGTGTCACATTGGAGATATCTGGCTAGTTACACTGACCTTGCCCAGGGACTTAGGATTGATTCACAACACAGAAATACAGGCAGGATTAGTGTTCAACAGCTCCGTGGATTAGTAGTTAGCACTACTGTCTCACAATGCTAGGGTTGTTGGTTTGAATCCCAACCACAGCAATGAATTTGCATGATCTCTGTGTGACTACACTAACATACATGTGCTGGTGGCAGCATCTTTGCTTTCTGTCTCAATGATCCCTAGAATCTGAATTAGAATGAGGCCTTGTCTGTTCAAACACCTTTAAAGCTGCTGGGATGAGATAAGGGCCTGGACTAATGATTGATTGGATAAGGCTGGTTTACACTCTGCCCCCTTTTGGGAAGGTTTGTCAAACCATGAGAAGAGTGAGTGAGAGAAAGAAAAGGATTTAAAAAAAAAATTAATAAAATAATGGCATGGAGTCCCCCCCCTTAATCCATAACAGACCCTTATCTGAGCATGCAGACACCACATGCCTTCAAAGGTTTATTTCCTTTGTTGAATTGCCTGCTTGGTTCACACTAGATGTGATTTAAAATTGTGCTTTTTGTTGGTAATTTCACCGTATTTTCTGTAGGTTTACCAATGAGTTATTGCATTTTCTTTTGTTTTTTGCTTTGCGGTTTCTATTGTAGTCTATATGTGAAATCGCTACAAAATGCTGAAAAAGTTACACAAGAACTACTTTTGAAATTGTGCTGAAGCAAATTGCTTACGTTAAGACACTCACATCCACATTCATTAGATCCGATATAAGGTACAATTTCAATTCCCAAATCGCACCTGAAATTGTGCACCCTGGATGCGACTTGGCATGCGATTTGTAATCCCTGCGACTTGCAAATTGCATGCTAAATTGCACCCGATGTGACTGGGGGCTAACACCACAGTCACATCTAATCCAATTTGGAAATTGGGCAACTTTCAGTGAAGTCGTATGATTTCAAAATCAGATTAAATGTGAATGGAGCCTATAGTGGACAATAGGGTGCGACTTGGCATACGATTTGCATGCCAAATTGCACCCGATGTGACCAGGGGTTAACACCACAGTCACATCAAAGCAGATTTTGAAGTGGTGCGACTTACACTACGGTCACATCATGGAACTTACAGTGAAGTTACATAATTTTAAAGTCGGGGGACATGCTGATTTAAAGTGTGATTTGCAAGACATCTGACACGGATCTATCTGCAAATCGCATGAAAAGTAGTGTATTCATTACTTTATTATTTCTTGCAGCTCCAACCAAGTTTGAACCACACAAATATGAAATGCTCTAATAGCGGTCACATTGAGTGCGACTTGGCATGTGATTTGCATGACTTGCGACTTGCAAATCGTATGTTAAGTCACACCCTATTGTCTGCTATTAGAGCAGTCATATGGGTGCGTTTCCGACACTGATTTCTATAGTGGTACATGTACTACTTTTGTGGTGATTTGCATAGATATCTGTGTCAGATGGCTTGCAAATCACAAGGAAATCGGCATCTTCACTGTACGTCGCACAATTTCTAAATCGGCTTTGATGTGACCGGGGTGTAAGGCCTTTTTATGTTTGATTTCCTGAGTGTTTTCCGATTTATGGAAAATGCCGCATGTCAAGTGAATTGACATTTTCAGTATTGCATGCGAGATGTGGTCATGTGACTGCCTTAACTCATGCGATAATCTGGAGTGAATTGTGCCCATAGGGCCAAGAAATATTGCCAATAGGGTTCCCTTTCACATCCCTGTTCAATGTTCTGTTGTATGCAGGTACAATTCACTGTGGCTTTCTTTCTGACTCCGATTTGTGGGGCCTGTATACCAAGGGTTAACGCAGGTGGGAAGAGGATTCATCAGGTGCAAACACTTTCTCTGACCCAATGAATGACAGTGGTGGGTGTGGCCTACCTTATATAAAGAGATGCAGTAGTGGCTGATTTTTGCCTGGTATAGGCACATTATTTCTGCATGTCCTTGTCTGTGGTGGTTTGGGGAGGAAGAGATATTGTGGTGAATTGCCCCAGGCCACACTCACGCTGTGTGTTGATGTGGGCTGTAAATGTTTTGCATGTTCTTCCTTCTAAGGTGTGTTTGTGTGTTATTGTACAATGATTGTGTTTATTATCTTTGCATTGTAATCCTAACACATGTCCATTGCTGCTCTTCCAAGTTTGATTTATTTAGAATGAAATGCAGTTTTCAGACAAACATGATGAGAAATGTATGTGTGGGGGATTTGGGGAGGTGGGAGGTGTTTTTATTTTGGCACGTATGTATTTTTATATAGATATTTCGATCTGCAGCTTGTTTTGTGGATAAGCCTAAGTGATTCCTGTTAACTTTTTGTTTCCTGCTGTAACCTGTGAAAGCACAGTTCATTATAAGTATAGTCTTTAGGATTGTAAGCTCTCATGAGCAGGACCGTTCTATTTTTGCAACATCAAATTTTTGCAACATCAATTCTGGTTTTCTTTTTTTTTTTACCGAGATATTGAATGTACCTACTTGTTGTTGCTGTCCAAATAAATGTGTATTTGATCAATAAACATTTGGACTATGTATTTTTTGGGGGATTATTTCATGTTATAATTGAATGTAGCACAGTGGCTAAATGGTTAGCTCTTCCACCTGGCAGTACTAGGGTCGTTGGTTCGAATCCCAACCATGGCACCTCCTGCCTGGAGTTTGCATGTTCTCCCTGTGCCTTTTTCCTCCAGGTACATTGTTTTCCTCCCACACTTTAAAGACATGCTGATAGGTTAATTGGATCCAGTCAAAATTGGCCCTAGTATATGTATGAATGTAAGTTAGGGACCTTAGATAGTACGCCCCTTGAGGGTTAGGGACTGATGTGAATTTACCACATATATATGTAAAGCACTGTGTAGATTGACAGCGCTATATAAGTATCTGAAATAAATAAATGTACTAGCACCCCTAACACTTATTTTTGCTAGCTATATAATATGTCCAAATCTTCCTTGTTAGAGCGCACATGTGCAAGTATGTCCAAACTAACAAACCAAAAGCCCCCTATTGCACCACAGGACCATGTTATGTACCAATGAATAGGTCATGTTCAATGTGCAGCTAGCTATTCTTTTTCTACAATCCTCTTAACAGTAATAAATTGGGCCCCCAATTTATGTTGACTTTGGGCCTTTACCCGCAAATATATATTTGCCAATGTCATATACACAGTATAGCTGCAAACATACATTCACCAATGTCATATACACAGTATAGCTGCAAGCATACATTCACCAATGTCATACACAGTAGAGCTGCAAGCATACATTCACCAATGTCATATACACAGTAGAGCTGCAAGCATACATTCACCAATGTCATATACACAGTATAGCTGCAAGCATACATTCACCAATGTCATACACAGTAGAGATACAAACATACATTCACCAATGTCATATACACAGTAGTGCTGCAAGCATACATTCACCAATGTTATATACACAGTATAGCTGCAAGAATACATTCACCAATGTCATATACACAGTATAGCTGCAAGCATACATTCACCAATGCCAAATCCACAATAGAACTGCAAACATATATTTGCGAATGTAATATACACAATGGAGCCACATGTAAAATTGCTATGGTGCACAAATAAATGCCAGGACGGCTGTTGGAGGAGGCACTAGAACAGCTGTCATACCGGAAATACGTCATGACATTTGGGGAAGGACGTTTGCACACACCCCCGAAAGTGGTAGTGGGGAGTGTGAGTGGATGGGAGTGTAGTTAGGAGAGTTTAGTGGTAATTTACAAGTCTATTTTTTAGTTTTGTGAATTGTTCTTTTGTGGAATTCCAGACCACATCTGGACATGGCGAGATCGCTGTTCTCCACCGAGGAGCTGATCCTCATTTGCTGGGGAAACATTAATAATAATTGTATTTTCAGTTGAAAACATGTCCAATTCCTAGATCCATTGAGGTACATAGCAGAGGTTCAAGGTTCTTCCTAGCTATACAGGTGGCACAGACACAAGCATACACCCAGGGCCACTGTTAGATATCACGGGGCCCCATACAGCATTCCTGACAGCCCCCCACCACCAGAGAAAATATCCAAATTATATTTATGGTAAAAATACACTAAAAACATTATTAATGGACATAATCCCAACCACATTCCTGTGAAATCTAAATGATAAAACTACTGAGGTCATAAATAAAGCTGTGTGTGTAATGGAGATCTTGGGGCTCATTCACATGGGTGCTGTGGCCTGTAGAGTGGGAATCAGTGGTTGGTTTTTGTGGCTGTCACCGTTTGCAGGCAACCTATGTTACACTATGGAATTGCTGCAGGTCATAATTTGACAAGCATATGGGTGCAGGTGTACAGCCCTGAACACAGATAGTGAGCATTCAGGGCCACTTCCCCACGCCATCACACCTGTCAGATTAAAACCTGTGTTCATAAAGCTGCTGTGTCCCCATAGTGTAACAGGTGGCTCCAGCCACATGAACAACCCCCTCATTCATGCTGTACAGGCCAGAGGACCTGTGTGAATGGGGCATTTTTTACTTTTTTTTCCTCAGCTCATTAATTTCAATGGGCTGCCTAATGTGTGGGAACATGCAGAAATACTGCAGGCATGTTATTGTAAAAGTGTGGTGTGGTGCCACAGTAGTGTGGTGCCATGCGTTTTGGTGGCTGTGAATGGGGCTGTTTTTAATAGACGTGTGGAGGTGCAATTGCATTTTCATCATGGTACCTGCGCACATCTACAGAGGGCATTGCATTTCTTTGCTGTGCTGGAAAATGTGTGTTCTTGCATGCGTTTCTGCACCACCAATGGTGTGAACAAGGCCTAAGGGTCAGTTCACACTATAGAAACAGTCTAGATGTGTTCCTGATGGGTTTTTTTCATGCCCTTTTGGCATGCATGTTTAGTGTGTTCCAGTGCATTTTGGATGCGTTTTGGACACGTTGCATTGCATTTTTGTATCCCTTTCAGTTAGTTTTTTCTACTTTCTTTTTATTCAATTTAATTAGGGACATGTGCGTTTTAGTTCATTCAAGGGTGTTTCAATGTGTTCCAGTACAGTTCTGTGCAGAAACAATGCAGCGTGGTCAACTTTGTTTACAGCACCTGCAATGCACTGAAAATGCAAGTGCTGATGTGAACTATCACATTGACAACCATATTACCTTCTTTGTGATGCCGAAAAAGCAACTGAAACACATGTAGTGTGAATTGGCCCTAAAGATTATTACAGGTCAGGGAACGGGACTGACCAGGGATTGTGAATTCAATCAGACTAGTGGTGAGATACAATCAGCAATCGTATAATAATGTGAGATCTGAGCTGCAGCTGATATAAAATTAGACACATTCACTTGATCAGTAAATAAATAGTTAAAAAGAGTGGGGCGGTGATCCATAGATTTGCATATGGGACAGGTGATGATGGGGTGGGGGAGGGGGTCAAGTTGTATAAGGAGACAGGTTTAAAAGAAGATAAAAAGTTACAATGAAATATACCCAGCATGAAACTTGCACATTTCCAACTTCTCAGAAGAACGGGATGCAGGTAAGAGTCACTCCCTTTCCACTTTTTAGTCATTAGGCAAAATCTTAATTGATTGATCAATATTCCTGGCGCTGACACAACCCAGAAATTTTATCTCCATTTTTTTAACATTCATAAATGTCATGGAGCTTATAATCTAAGGGCAAAACTCAGCCATGTACTAGGCCCAATTAACCTAACAGCATGTCTTTTGCAGAAACACATCCATACAGGGAAAGCATGCAAACTGGGATGCAGCCATGACTGGGATTAGAACCCATGACCCAAGTGCTGTAAGTTCTGAATTCTAACCACTAAGCCACTGTGGGAGACACAGTTTGAGCTGCAATGTAGAATAGTTACATTGTTTAAAAATGATAAAGTGAGCGCTGGTCAAATGATATAGACTACTAAAATGGTATTGCACAAGATCAGTATAAATCTAGGTATAGATATGAAGGTAGCAGCTAGCACTCAGGGTATTGGCAACAGTCCCAGAATAGAAATATGTTACAGTAATAGTGCAGTGCTATGAATGCATGTTATCAATCATAAACGCATGGAAAATCCAAAAAGTGCAATAATTTATTTATTTCAGGTACTTACAGTCAGGTCCATAAATATTAGGACATGGACACAATTCTAACATTTTTGGCTCTATACACCACCACAATGGATTTGAAATGAAACGAACAAGATGTGCTTTAACTGCAGACTGTCAGCTTTAATTTGAGGGTATTTACATCCAAATCAGGTGAACGGTGTAGGAATTACAACAGTTTGCATATGTGCCTCCCACTTGTTAAGGGACCAAAAGTAATAGGACAATTGGCTTCTCAGCTGTTCCATGGCCAGGTGTGTGTTATTCCCTCATTATCCCAATTACAATGAGCAGATAAAAGGTCCAGAGTTCATTTCAAGTGTGCTATTTGCATTTGGAATCTGTTGCTGTCAACTCTCAAGATGAGATCCAAAGAGCTGTCACTATCAGTGAAGCCATCATTAGGCTGAAAAAACAAAACAAACCCATCAGAGAGATAGCAAAAACATTAGGCGTGGCCAAAACAACTGTATGAAACATTCTTAAAAAGAAGGAACGCACCGGTGAGCTCAGCAACACCAAAAGACCAGGAAGACCACGGAAAACAACTGTGGTGGATGACCGAAGAATTCTTTCCCTGGTGAAGAAAACACCCTTCACAACAGTTGGCCAGATCAAGAACACTCTCCAGGAGGTAGGTGTATGTGTGTCAAAGTCACCAATCAAGAGAAGACTTCACCAGAGTGAATACAGAGGGTTCACCACAAGATGGAAACCATTGGTGAGCCTCAAACACAGGAAGGCCAGATTAGAGTTTGCCAAACGACATGTAAAAAAGCCTTCACAGTTCTGGAACAACATCCTATGGACAGATGAGACCGACATCAACTTGTACCAGAGTGATGGGAAGAGAAGAGTATGGAGAAGGAACTGCTCATGATCCGTCGCATACCACCTCATCAGTGATCATGGTGGTGGTAGTGTCATGGCGTGGGCATGTATGGCTGCCAATGGAACTGCTTCTCTTGTATTTATTGATGATGTGACTGCTGACAGAAGCAGCCGGATGAATTGTGAAGTGTTTCGGGAATATTATCTGCTCATATTCAGCCAAATGCTTCACAACTCATTGGACGCTTCACAGTGCAGATGGACAATGACCCAAAGCAGACTGCAAAAGCAACCAGACAGTTTTTTAAGGGAAAGAAGTGGAATGTCATGCAATGGCCAAGTCAATCACCTGACCTGAATCCGATTGAGCATTTCACTTGCTGAAGACAAAACTGAAGGGAAAATGCCCCAAGAACAAGCAGGAACTGAAGACAGTTGCAGTAGAGGCCTGGCAGAGCATTACCAGGGATGACACCCAGCGTCTGGTGATGTCTATGCGTTCCACACTTCAGGCTGTAATTGACTGCAAAGGATTTGCAACCAAGTATTAAAAAGTGAAAGTTTGATTTATGATTATTATTCTGTCCCATTACTTTTGGTCCCTTAACAAGTGGGAGGCACATATGCAAACTGTTGTAATTCCTACACCGTTCACCTGATTTGGATGTAAATACCCTCAAATTAAAGCTGACAGTCTGCAGTTAATGCACATCTTGTTTGTTTCATTTCAAATCCATTGTGGTGGTGTATAGAGCCAAAAATGTTAGAATTGTGTTGATGTCCCAATATTTATGGACCTGACTGTACATAGCGCTGTCAATTTACACAGCACTTTACACATATATTGTACATTCACATCAGTCCCTAAACCTCAAGGGGTGTACAATCTAAGGTCCCTAACTCCCATATACTAGGGCCAATTTGGACAAGAATCAATTCACCTACCAGCATGTCTTTGGAGTGTGGGAGGAAACTGGTTTACTCAAAGGAAACTCACGCAAGCACAGGGAGAACATGCAAACTCCATGCAGGAGGTGCCACGGTTGGGAATCGAACCCATGACCTATTTACTGCAAGGCAGACATGCTAATCATTAAGTCACTGTGCTGCCCATTAATGATGATGTAAACTGGTAAATGGTGCTAAAAAAATTTCATCTAATCATTCGTGAATAATGGAATGTCCAACTCAGAGAGTGCCTATGAATGGCACGCTTGGTTTATCCATGACGGACAGTAGTGCATGAACCCGTGACAGGTCATCCACCCCTGTGACAGTGTACTACACTATTAAGTACCTTTCTGGCTCCTGTGGCTGAGCTAATTCCTCCCCAGGACATTTGGGCACCCACCCTGATGGATGGATGGATGGCTGCAGCTGGATGACTAACCCATAGCTGCCAGCATACGCTGCACCCCCAGATGTGTGATGTGTATAACCCATGTGCATTAATACCTTAACATAGAATAGTTACATGATTACAGAGAAGGAAGATATATCATTACATTGGGAACTTAGAACTAGACATTCCCAATTATTGGAGATATAAGTGTGAAAATGTTTAACATCTGAAAATAGAATGTATGACATTCATTAGTAAATGCATTAGTTTCCTAAACATTTTGGAGAAACAGAAAAAAAAAACCAATTCTAATCTCGGTGTACTAATTATGTTACATTCTAAGTATTCTCTTATGCCAACAGGAAACCGCCAATGGTACAAAGCCTGCGCTTGTGCGCCATCTAGAGAACATATCCGGTATTGCACCTGAAAATGTGCCAGACGCGATTCCACATTTACTAACAGGAAAGTAGACGTTCATCAATGAGATTGCTAGACGTCGCTCAGAGGACTGACAGGTCTTGATTGATTTAACTGAGTCTGCCTGAATGTTCAGCATCTGCTGGTAGACTCAATTTTTAGTAAATCAGGGTCATACACTTTACCAACCGATCAGCGACTGCTGCCCCTCTCTGCCAATCCCTTCACTGACTTCCACTAACCCAGTGTTTCTCAACTCCAGTCCTCATGGACCCCCAACAGGTCATGTTTTCAGGATTTCCATTATTTTGCACAGGTGATTTGATCAGTTTCACTGCCTTAGTAATTACCACAGCTGTTTCATCTGAGGGAAATCCTGAAAACATGACCTGTTGGGGGTCCATGAGGACTGGAGTTGAGAAACACTGCTCTAACCCAACATATAAAATTCAAAATACTAACCACAACTTACAAAGCCATCCACAACACTGTCCCTAGGTACATCACCAACCTCATCCACAGATACTGCCCAAATCGCCAGCTCTGCTCCCCCCATGATATCCTCCTCTCTATCTCCCTCATCACCTCCTCCCATGCTTGCCTCCAGGACTTCTCCAGAGCCTCTCCCATCCTCTGGAACTCCCTACCACAGCATGTCCAGTCAGCCCCCACCCTATCTGCCTTTAGACGATGTTTGAAAACCCACTTATTCAAGTAAGCCTACCCCACCCCCACCTAAGAACTGTACTTGAATCACCTCCACCAGATCATACCCCGCAGCTATCACCTTTTGTATCCCCTCCCCCTTCCTTCAGATTGTAAGCTCCACGAGCCGGGCCCTCCTATTCCTTCTGTACTGAAATGTATTGTTATTGTACCCCCCCCCTTATATTGTACAGCGCTGTGCAGATTGTTGCTGCCATAAATCCTGTATAATAATAATAAACACATAGAAGACCCTGTAACACCCCTATATTGGAGGAAGACTACGCCCAAAAAGAAGACCACCAATTATTAGTGACATCCAAATCTCAATTCAGTATTAGAGATGGATTACTGATAAGAACATCCAAAAATGGTGTCCAACAATGGGGAGTCCCCACTATATGTAGAGGACTCAGGTTACAACATCTCATTACACAGAGCATTGAGGTCGGCTTGTAAGTTGGAGACATCCTGTAAGGACGTTATTCCCCGGCACAGCTTGGTGTCATCTGCAAAGACTGGAATGGGATTTATAATCTCACACCCCATATGGTTTATATATATATTAAAAAGTAAGGGTCCCAACACTGAACCTTGGGGTACCCCACTAATAACATGGAACCTTGGGGTACCCCACTAACACTGAACCCTGGGGTACCCCACTAATAGCACTGAACCTTGAGGTACCCCACTAATAACACTGAGCCTTGGGGTACCCCACTAATAACACTGAACCCTGGGGTACCCCACTAATAACACAGCCTTGGGGTACCCCACTAATAACACTTAACCTTGGGGTACCCCACTAATAACACTGAACCTTGGGGTACCCCACTAATAACACTGAACCCTTGGGTACACCACTAATAACTCTGAGCCTTGGGGTACCCCACTAATAACACTGAACCTTGGGGTACACCACTAATAACACTGAACCCTGGGGTACCCCACTAATAACACAGCCTTGGGGTACCTCACTAATAACACTGTACCGTGGGGTACCCCACTAATAAAACTGAACATTGGGGAACCCCACTAATAACACTGAACCTTGGGGTACCCCACTAATAACACTGAGCCTTGGGGAACACCACTAATAACTCTGAACCTTGGGGTACCCCACTAATAACACTGAACCTTGGGGTACCCCACTAATAACACAGCCTTGGGGTACACCACTAATAACACTGAACCTTGGGGTACCCCACTAATAACACTGAACCTTGGGGAACCCCACTAATAACACTGATCCTTGTGGGACACCACTGACACCCCCAGACCATTCAGAGTATGAATCATTAACCACTACTCTCTGAATACGATCTTTTAGTCAGTTTTCTATCCATTTACATCCAGATTTTTCCAGCCTGTAGACTTTACCTTACACATTACCCATGTGTGGGGAACTGTGTCCAAGTATACCACGTCCACCGCCACCCCTCTGTCCAAGTATACCACGTCCACCGCCACCCCTCTGTCCAAGTATACCACGTCCACTGCCACCCCTCTGTCCAAGTATACCACGTCCACCGCCACCCCTCTGTCCAAGTATACCACGTCCACCGCCACCCCTCTGTCCAAGTATACCACGTCCTCCACCACCCCTCTGTCCAAGTATACTACGTCCACCGCCATCCCTCTGTCCAAGTATACCACGTCCACCGCCACCCCTCTGTCCAAGTATACCACGTCCACCACCACCCCTCTCTCCAAGTATACCACGTCCACTGCCATCCCTCTGTCCAAGTATACCACATCCACCGCCACACCTCTGTCCAAGTATACCATGTCCACCGCCACCCCTCTGTCCAAGTATACCACATCCACCGCCACCCCTTTGTCCAAGTATACCACGTCCAAAACCACCCCTCTGTCCAAGTATACTACATCTACCGCCACCCCTCTGTCCAAGTACACCACATCCACCGCCACCCCTCTGTCTGAGTATACCACGTCCACTGCCACCTCTCTGTCTGAGTATACCACACCCACTGCCACCCCTCTGTCCAAGTATACCACGTCCAGCGCCACCACTTTGTCCAAGTATACCACATCCACAGCCAGCCCTCTGTCCAAGTATACCACGTTCACCGCCACCCCTCTGTCCGAGTATACCACGTCCACCGCCACCCCTCTGTCCAAGTATACCATGTCCAGCACCACCCCTCTGTCCAAGTATACCACGTCCAGTGCCACCCCTCTGTCCAAGTATACCACGTCCACCGCCACCCCTTTTTCCAAGTATACCACATCCACCCCCACCCCTCTGTCCAAGTATACCACGTCCACCGCCACCCCTCTGTCCAAGTATACCACGTCCACCGCCACCCTTCTAGCCAAGGTTTTGCTCACCTCCTCATAAAAAGAAATCAGATTTGTGTGAAAACTTCTGTCTTTCATGAATCCACTACAATCCACTACAATTTGGTAATGGATAAATGGGAGGAAGAGTGAATCTATGACAAATGGCCAGAGATGGCGCTGTACAGGCGATACATTGATGATATTATCATAATATTGAATGGCATCTATGAACATCTGAATAATTTTATTGAACAGATTAATAATAATATGTATGGTTTAACCGCATGCCACCCAGCCACTGTAGAAACACGGTGGCAGGGCGGCACGGCTGGACAAAACCACATTTTAAAACATGTGTTTTTAAAACAGCTAGGGGGTGCACGCGAGGCCGCAGATGTCAGTCGCCAGGTCACAGACAGTCGTTACCGGCTATGTCCCGGCAATCGGCGGCAATCGCTGACAGAGAGCACAGCTGCAGTAGCTGTGCTTTCTGTCAGTTCCCTGACAGCTCCAGGACACGCTGATCAGACAGAAGAGTTTCTCTCTCCCGATCAGTGGTGTTCCCTGCAGTACACACCCCGCCCCCTAGTAAAACACTCCCCCTTACACAGTTAACCATTTCCCTGAATAATAAACTTAACCCCTTCCTCCCCAGTGCCATTAGTACAGTGTCAGTGATTTTTTTTTTGCACTGATCACTGTATTGGTGTCACTGGGGATGTCAGTGACCCCAAGTCAGTTCCCCCCAATGCCAAAATGTCCACCGCAGTCCCACCATAAGTCGCTGATCGCCGCCATTATTAAATTAAAAACCCTAAAAATCCCAGTATCTTTCCGCCATTTGTAAACGCTATAACTTTCACGTAAACCAATTAATTTACACGTATTGGGTTTTTTTTTTAGCAAAGACATGTCGCAGAATGCATTTTGGCAGAAATTTATGACGAAATTTGATTTTTAAATTTTCTTTTACTGGACATGTTTTATAGCAAAAAGTCCAAAATATTGTTTTTTTTCCCTCAAAATTGTCAGCCTTTTTTTTTATAGCGCAAAAAATAAAAACCGCACAGGCAATCAATTAATACCGAAAGAAAGCTCAATTTGTGGGAAAAAAAAGGATGTAAATTTAATTTATGTACCGTATTGCATGACCGCGCAATTGTCCGTTAAACTAGCGCAGCGCTGTATAGCAGAAAAATGGCGTAAATTGCAGTATCTATACCATAGTTTGTAGACGATATAACTTCACACAAAGCAATCAATATACAATTATTAGGATTTTTTTTTACCAAAAACATGGAGCAGAATACATTTTGGCTTCAATTTATAACTAACTTTGAGTTTACTATATATTTTTTATAGCTGAAAGTAAAAAATATAGTTTTTCTTCAAAATGTTTGGCCTTTTTTTGTTTATAGCGTGAAAAATAAAAAGCGCACTGGTGATCAAATACCACCAAAAGAAAGCTCTATTTGTGTGAAAAAAAGGATGTAAATTTTGTTTGGGTGCAGCATTGCATGACCGCGCAATTATCAGTTGAATTAGTGCAGCGCCGAGCAGCAAAAAGAGGCGTGGTCATTAAGGGGGGTAAATCCTCAGGAGGGCAAGTGGTTAAGATTTACGGTAACTAGCGATCTTAATCAGATTCATTTTCTTGACCTCATATTATATAAAAGCGATGGTGAAATTTTGACTAAAACTTTTTTCAAGGAAGTTGATAAAAATAGCTATATTCCTGCAATTAGTGGACACCATCCTGGATGGCTTCACAATACACCTAGGAGCCAATTTATGAGAATGAAAAGAAGTTGTAGTGAAAACAGACTATATCAATCAAACAGATATTAATATTGACAGATTTGTGGAGAAGGGATATGAGAGGCCTTTTCTTCTTAAAGAAAGGAATTTAATTAATGAAAAAAATAGAGAGTCCCTTTTGAATAATAAGTTATCTAAGGAATTTGAGAACAATATCAGCTTTATTACCAATTTTAATATGCAATATCGTAAGGTTGAAAGAAGTTTTAAAAAATATTGGCCTATTTTGTTACAAGATGATACCTTAAAGAAAATTATTCCTAAAAAAACAATATTTGTCTATAGGAAAAATAGGTCATTAAGGACAAGAAGAGCCCAGAATGTTATAGACCCCCCTAAAAGAGTAGAGTTATTTTCAGATTTAAAAGGTTTCTTTTATTGCAACAACTGTATATGTTGCAGAACAGTACGCAGAGTCAAAGAAAAATCTTTAATTCGTTTTGTTCTAATAAAGAATATAAAATTAATTCCCTGATTCCTTGCAATTGAACCCATGTAGTTTATATCCTGGAATTCCCGTGCCACCTTCCATACGTGGGGCGGACAGGGAGATGTCTTAAAACTAGAATAGGTGAACATATTGCCAATATAAAAAAGGGTTTCGAAAAACACAGCGTTTTGAAGCATTTTAAGATGAAACATAATTGTGATCCGAGTTTATTAACCTTTTATGGTATTGATTTGGCTAAATCCCATTGGAGGGGCATGGATTTAATTAATAATACTTCCAAGAAGGAAACTTATTGGATTTATGAATTGAATGCTCTTAAACCCAATGGAATGAACGTTGATATTGATCTTAATTGTTTTCTCACTAATTTTTGACGTTTGTTTTTATTTTGATTTTTTATGCCATTTTTTGCGATATTTTATATTACGTTCCCCTAGTCCCCTTTCTTTTCTCTTTTTATAAGATATTTTTTCATGAGTTGTTCCCTTTATTTTAGTATTTTATTTTATTTATTGTATTAGAGTTCCCCTTAATTATTATCTATCCTTGTTGATTAGTATTACAATCCTTTTCATTTTTGATCAGAATTCTCTTTTAGTATCTATTTGACAATGCCACGTTAAATGTTTTTTTTTTTTTTAATGTTTCTTTATCATGTTTATGTTTTGTATAGATATTTTTATATACATTCTTACGTTAGATATATTAGGTTTTTGTTTAGATAGGTGTGCAGAGACATCAACGTGCATTACAAGATACATGTGTTTATGTTGAATGAAGATTTTCCTTTAATGACACATGTATCTATTTTGTTACTGTCTCCCAAGATGTTTATGTTCCCAATGATCTTTTATCTGCTTATATTGAAGTCATGTTTGTTATTTACCACATTGTTACATTTTACCCATCTATTGTATCCATTTGTTTACATGACAGCTTGTTGTTTTGGGATAGGATTGCTTGCTCAGTCTGCTCTCATTAGTCACCAGCTGTCAGTCTGGTGCAGTGAATATTTAATGAACAGCTGACGTCTCACATCCATCCGCTCCGTGAGGACGTCGATGACGAAATGCGTAGGGCGGTGCCTTTGGATGTGATGTTCAGAACACTCCTGGTCTGTTTGCACGTTGCATGTGCATGTTTAGCTGGGTCTGAGTAGCTTGTATTCATCACACACGCTGTTTATACTGGGGTCACTCTGGACACCTTGCTTGGAAGTGCATTTCTTCATTAAAGTTTGATGCCTTTTAAAACATACTGCACCGTGATTGGTCACTTTTTTCTTTCGAGTGATGGTCTGATCATCTCTCAGTTTGGATACTAAATCACCTTTGAAGTGGATTTTCAGCTTTGCAGCACATCATCTGTTGGAGTTCATCCCTCATTCATCAGGGTTGCTGTCAACATAATATTCATTGCTCCCAGAGTAACAAGTACTATATGCTGGTTTTTCAACAATCAGCATATTACTCTGGGGAGTTCTATTTAACCATTTTTGGTGGTGGATTCATGCGGTGAATTATTATTTTGGACATTATTTATTATTTGAACTTTTGGAATTTTTTGTTTTTGCTGGATTTTATTTTGATTTAATATATTGTTTCTTATTGCTGTGTTAAATTTTTTGTATGTATTTAAGCGCAACCTATATTTTTTTGAAGTTCATGAATCCATGCTGTCTGTGGCTTACAATATTTGTTTCCAGCAAGAACTCCTCTCTGTGGTCTTTTATTAAACTCTCCAGTATCTTCCCAACTATAGAAGTTACACTAACAGGTCTATAATTACTTGGGAAAGATTTTGTCCCCTTTATAAATATTGGCCCCACATTGGCCTTACACCAATCCAGTGGTACTATGCCAGTCATTAACCTCTTCCATAACGGGCAATTTTACACCTTCCTGCCCAGGCCAGTTTTCAGGTTTCAGCGCTCTCACACTTTGAATGACAATTGCGCGGTCATACAACACTGTACCCAAACTAAAATGTTATCATTTTCTTCACACAACTAGAGCTTTCTTTTGGTGGTATTTAATCACCGCTGGGGTTTTTATTTTTTGCTAAATTAACAAAAAAAGACCAAAAATTTTGAAAAAAAAACACATTTTTCTTTGTTTCTGTTATAAAAGTTTACAAATAAATAATTGTTCTTCATAAATTTAGGCCGAGATCTATTCTGCTACATGTCTTTGGTGAAAATAACCCAAATTAGGATGTATTATTTAGTTTGTAGGAAAGTTATAGAGTTCACAAACTATGGTATAGATCTGAATATTGATCAATCCTGAAGTACTGACAGCCAATCTAATTTCTTGAGGTCCAAGAATGTCAGAACAGTACAGATATCCCCCAAATGTCAGGACAGTACAGATATCCCCCAAATGTCAGAACAGTACAGATATCCCCCAAATGTCAGGATGGTACAGATATCCCCCAAATGTCAGAACAGTACAGATATCCCCCAAATGTCAGGATGGTACAGATATCCCCCAAATGTCAGAACAGTACAGATATCCCCCAAATGACCCCTTTTTGCAGAGTAGACAGTCCGACGTACTTCATAAGAGGCATGGCAAGTTTTTTGAAGTTGTATTTTTATGTCATAATTTTTCGGAAAATGAAAAAATTAAACAAATTATTTTCACTATTTTTTTTTTTACATACTGTCACCAGTGCAGTACAGCGTCATCATATAACTGGCATGGCGGTGAACAGGGACACTGACTGGTGATAGTATGAAAAAAAAAAATATATATATATATATATTTTTTAAATTTTTTATTACTTTTTTTTTTTTTTTTTTAAGATTTTTTTTCATATTTCACTATGACCAAAGTAGTACAATGTTACCATAGTAACACTGTACTACTTTGGGGAAGTGATCAGTATTTTTTTTTTTTTTACACAATTTGCTTATAGCAAAGAATTACTTTGCTATAAGCAAGCATTTACCTGAATGAAATCGATTCATTCAGCTTTTTTTTTTTTTTTTTTTGTGCTTAGCTGTGATTTGGTCACAGCTAATCACATGACATGTGCATGTGATTATCTGTGACCATTCACAGCTAGGCACTAGTATACAATGGATGGCATCATGAATGAAGCCATCCATTGTATACAACTGTCATGTGACCTGCTGTGATTGGTCACAGCAGGTCACATGGTACCAGCAACGGGAGCCGGTACTCGGATCTGTCATCGGCCGTGTCCGAGGCGCACGGCCGGTGACAGATCGCACTGCTGCGCCGCTCTGCATTACCGCAAACTGCGCATGTGCGGGAGCACGCCAAATGGCGTGCACCCGGAATGAAGAGGCACATCTGAAGCCGCCAAACGGCCATTGGCCGGGCGGCTAATGGTTAAAGAGTCCCTAACAATGAGAAACAATGGCTGTGAGATAACAGAGCTGAATTCTTTAAGGCCCCGTGGGTGTCTGCCATCCGGTCCAGGGGCTTTATTCACCTTTATTCTGTCTAAATATTTCTGGATCATATCAATTGTGAGCCAATGTGGATCATCTGGGGGGTGTCAGTACCACCCCCCATTATGGACAAGAGCCCCCCCATGCTCCTTTGTATACACAGAGCTGAAGAAGGGATTTCATACATTGTCCTTCTCTTTGTCCCCAGTCACCCCCTCTAGATGGTTCTGTAAAGGGCCTACATGCTGGGACCGGACCTTTCTACTATTCATATATTGGAGGAATGTTTTGGGGTCGTCCTGATATCTTTCTGTTGTTCGTTTTCAGTTGTTGCTCTTTTATTTCCTTTTTGCATATTCTGTTCTATTCTTTGTAATGTGTAAACGATGATCGCGTTCCTTCATTGTTATATTTAATAAAAGCTCTTTTCTTATTATCTATCGCTTTTGTAACTTTGGCCGTAAGCCACATAGGTTGGATTTGTAGCCTTTTATACTTGTTCCCATGGGAATATATTTTGCAGTGTGGTCACATACAGTCTTTTTGAAGAACTCCCATTTCTGTGTTGTGTTCATTGTGATGGCAATATTCCCTCCCAGTCTAAGTCCTGGAGAGCAGCTCTCAGCCTTGGAATATTAGCTCTCTTAAAGTTGAGCATTTTTATTTTTCCTGTATATGCTTGCTGTTTACAGGTAACAATAAATGAAATCATGTTATGGTCACTGCTACCCAACGTTCTTTTATATGGACATTCATAATAAGCTCTGCATGGTTGGAGATGACCAGGTCCAGCAGAACATCATTCCTAGTAGGGGCCTCTATGAATTGGACCATAAAATTGTCCTGTAGTAGGTTTAAAAACTTTTGCCCTTTAACTGTTACTGCAGTACCATTACTCCAGTCACTTTCCGGGTAGTTACCATCCCCCATTATTATCACTGTCCCAGCCCTTGCAGCCCTTTCCATCTGTGGGAGGAGCTGAGTCTCCACCTCCTCATTAACACTGGGAGGCCTATAACAAACTCCAATGATGACCTTTGTAGTACCGCCCCCCCATGTGCAGTTCCACCCATAATACTTCAGCCTCATCACACTCTCCATCAACTAGGTCCTCTTTCACACTCGCTCTGAGATCACTTCTCACATAGAGACAGACACCACCACCTTTCCTATTTCCCCCGTCTCTCCGAAAGAGAACCTAGCCAGGAATATGAATGGCCCAGTCATGTGAGGAATGAAGCCAAGATTCAGCAATACCAATTCAATCCTAGTTCTCTTCATGCACCAAACCTTCCAACTCACCTATTGTGCTGGGCACACTTCTGGCATTGGGGAACAAACACTTTCATTCACTGACACCTTGTTCATTCACTGACACCTTGTTCATTTACTGACACCTTGTCCATTCACTGACACCTTGTTCACACGGATTTTGTGAATTTTTTATTTTCATACAAATGGTACCAATTCCACTGGTTGTAACATGGGAACTTTCTTATCATTTGCCATAGCCCTCCCCCCATCTTTCCCCATTCCACCCCCCAATAAGTACTGACCCCCGTGTGATCTGTCCACCCTGTTATAATTGAATTCTCCCTCCCCCCTCCATCCTAGATTATATACTCCTCCAGACTTCCCATAAACCCCTCCCCCAGCATAGCAGACCCCCTTCCATTTAGGTGCAAACCATCTCTAGTATATAGGCTGCACCCCAATGAGAAGTCAGCCCAGTGCTCTAGGTCAGGATTCCATTTTTATTCTTCTCCTGCTATCAATGGCCAACCCAGTCCCACACTTCATCCATGTCTTTGGTGACCTCTGATCTCCTTATGAACGGTTTCTTCCATGATGAAGATCAGTCATGGAGTATATCTGAGGTGTATATCAGGGTGTGCTTCTTCCCCACATGAGAGCTGGGATGTCCAGAAACATCCATTTCCCGCACTCAAGGCACTAATACACCTCCAGGGTTGTGTGGGGCCCCTGATGTACAGGAGGACAGGACTTCAGTGAGGAACATTTCCATCACTCAGGACAGGAATACGGCTACTCCCCCGTGTGAGATCTCTGATGTCTGTGAAGATGGGACTTATCTGAAAAACCTTTCCCGCACTCAGAACAGGAATACGGCTTCTCCCCTGTGTGAGATCTCTGATGAATGGAAAGATGGGACCTCACTGAAAAACATTTCCCACACTCAGTACAGGAATACGGCTTCTCCCCCGTGTGAGATCGTTGATGTATGTAAAGAATGGACTTCACTGAAAAACATTTCCCACACTCATGACAGGAAAATGGCTTCTCCCCTGTGTGAGATCTCTGATGTGTGGAAAGATGGGCCTTCTGTGAAAAACATTTCCCGCACACAGGACAGGAATGTGGCTTCTCACCTGTGTGAGATCGCTGATGTGTGGAAAGATTGGATTTCTGTGAAAAACATCTCCCGCACTCATGACAGGAATACGGCTTCTCCCCCGCGTGGGATCGCTGATGTGTGTAAAGATCGGACTTCTGTGAAAAACATTTCCCGCACTCAGGACAAGAATACAGCTTCTCCCCTGTGTGTGATCTCTGATGTTTGTGCAGAATGAACTTCTGTGAAAAACATTTCCCACACTCAGGACAGAAATATGGCTTTTCACCCGTGTGAGATCTCTGATGTTTGTAAAGACTGGACTTCTGTGAAAAACATTTCCCACACTCAGGACAGGAATACGGCTTCTCCCCCGTATGAGATCTCTGATGTTTGTGAAGATCGGACTTAACTGAAAAACATTTCCCACACTCAGGACAGGAATACGGCTTCTCCCCTGTGTGAGATCTCTGATGTGTGTAAAGATGGTACTTTTGTGAAAAACATTTCCCGCACTCAGGACAGGAATACGGCTTCTCCCCCGCGTGAGATCTTTTATGCCTATTAAGACGGGATTTATAACGGAAGCTCTTCCCGCACTCAGTACAGGAGAAGCTCTTCCCTGTAGGAAGGCCGGCCCGGTCCCGCACAGTCTGAAGTTCCTCAGGATACGAGGAATCCGATGGTCCATCTATACTGGGTGGTGCCGGATGGACATTGGAGGGAGCCGGGTTTTCTCCTGGACTATACTGTGTGATGTCCTCATCTTCTACTTTCCAGTCTGGAGACAAAGTGAGACAATCCTCAGAGGTTTTCCTCATCTCCCGACCATGGACTAAAATACAAAGACAAAGAGGATTACTAGACAAGAGCTGATTGGTTCCCCCAAACCAGGACTCCACCCACATCAGGCAGCTTGGTCTCTGAGGAGCTTACAATTCCACCCTCAAGGGAACTAGGAAATGGCTCCTCTGATCTCCTACCAGGTCATTTCTTTATTCATGGACCTTAGTCAGAGAGTGAGGAAACAACCAGAACTGTCTTTTATAGGAGGGACAGTGATGAGGGGATTATAGGACGAGGGTCCCCACCCCCTCTATCACTCATCACCATCTTTCCAACGCAAGAAGTACTGCACTTCCTTATTTAGTCCATGATTTAGTCATGAAGAACAGCAGGGCTGAGCCCCACCAGAGGTCAGAGAGTGAGGATGGGGGGAGAACAACCAAGATGAAGACTGGACTGATCCCGAAGACCACCATCATTGGGGTATTGACTCCTCCCTCATTATCACTTTCTGTTTAAGGGTCCAAAGTTGGAGGATGTTATCATATTATTATCACCATGTAAAAGTCTGTGCTCCAATCACATCATCCGATATAAAATGTCCAGCTGGGAGGAAATGGGTGTAACAAAAGAGAATCCATATTATGTGTATATATAGCAGTGGGGGGAGGGGGAGAGCAGAAGTCAGGAGTATGTAATGTACAACATAGAGTATATAGTGCAGGGGTCAGGAGTATGTAATGTACAACATAGAGTATATAGTGCAGGGGTCAGAAGAATTTAATATACAACACAAAGTATATAGTGCAGGGGTCAGGAGTATTTAATGTACAACAGAGTATATAGTGCAGGGGTCAGAAGTATTGAATGTACAACATAGTATATATTGCAGGGGTCAGGAGTATGTACTGTACAACATAGAGTATATAGTGCAGGGGTCAGGAGTATGTAACGTAAAATATAAAGTGCAAGGGTCAGGAGGATGTAACGTACAACAGAGTATATAGTGCAGGGGTCAGGAGTATTTAATGTACAACAAAGTATATAGTGCAGGGGTCAGGAGTACATAATGTACAACAGAGTATATAGTGCAGGGGTCAGGAGTATGTAATGTACAACATAGAGTATATAGTGCAGGGGTCAGGGGGATGTAATGTACAACATAGAGTATATAGTGCAGGGGTCAGGAGTATGTAATGTACAACATAGAGAATATAGTGCAGGGGTCAGGAGGATGTAATGTACAACATAGAGTATATAGTGCAGGGGTCAGGAGGATGTAATGTACAAGTTATATAGTATAAGGGTCAGGACTCACAGTATTAGTATTCTGTAATCAGTGGAAGCTTAAATGTTTACTGTAGACAACATGTAGAGGTGATCTGGGATTAAACCATCATGAAACACATTAGATTGGAGGTGAGCAAATCCTTGGGCGGAGGGGTGGCGGTGGACGTGGTATACTTGGGCAGAGGGGTGGCGGTGGACGTGGTATACTTGGGCAGAGGGGTGGCGGTGGATGTGGTATACTTGGGCAGAGGGGTGGCGGTGGATGTGGTATACTTGGGCAGAGGGGTGGTGGAGGATGAGGCCCGCCTCACCACCAGCCCCCACACAACTCCTACGACCTCCCTCCTCCTCTATCCTATGCTCCCTCACCAACATCTTTAATCTTTCCCTCTCTACTGGTGCATTCCCCTCCCCTCTGAAACATGCACACATCACTCCCATACTCAAAAAGCCCTCCCTGGACAACCTTAGACCCATCTCCCTGCTGCCATTTACATCCAAACTCCTCGAGCGCCTAGTCTACAATCGCCTAAGCTCTCACCTCAATGATAACAACCTCCTCGATCCCCTACAGTCTGGCTTCTGTCCCCTACACTCCACCGAAACTGCCTTACTCAAACTCTCCAACGACCTGCTAACCGCCAAAGCTAATGGCCACTATTCAGTGCTCCTACTCCTTGACCTCTCCACAGCTTTTGACACAGTTGACCACCCCCTCCTCCTTAATAAACTACACTCCCTTGGCATCAGAGACTCCGCTCTCTCCTGGCTCTCATCCTACCTATCACAGCGCTCCTTCAGCGTTACCTATAATGCTACCACCTCCCCCTCACTCCCCCTCTCTGTTGGGGTCTCAAGGCTCTGTCCTTGGGCCCCTTCTCTTCTCCATCTACACCTCCTCCCTTGGCCAACTCATACACTCCCATGGATTCAACTACCACCTCTACACCCACGACACGCAAATCTCTCTCTTTACCTGTCGCCTCACCCCTTCAGTCTCCGCCCAAATCACCCACCTACTGAAAGACATATCAGACTGGATGTCACTCCACTTCCTTAAACTGAACCTTTCCAAAACAGTCTTCCCCCCAGCCCACACCCCCCCCCCCCACTGACTTCTCCATCACGTCCAACAATGCCACCATCAAACCCGCCCCGCAGGCCAGAGTACTTGGTTTTATTCTGGACTCCAACCTATCCTTCCAGCCCCAAGTCCAATCACTAACAAACTCATGCAGACTCCACCTCCGCAACATCGCCAAAATCCGCACGTTCCTAACCCCAGAAACCACTAAACAGCTCATCCACTCCCTCATCATATCACCACTTGACTACTGTAACTCCCTCCTCACTGGCCTGCCTCACCACAGGCTATCCCCACTTCAATCAATCCTGAATACGGCAGCCAGACTCATTCACCTTTCCAACCGCTCCGTATCCGCCACCCCCCTCTGCCAATCCCTCCACTGGCTTCCGATTGCGCAACGGATCAAATTCAAAATCCTAACATTGACGTACAAAGCTGTCCACCATACTGCCCCGAACTACATCACTGACCTAATATCCAAGTACCACCCAAAACAAACTCTCCGCTTCTCACAAGACCTCCTTCTCTCTAGTTCCCTGGTCTCCTCCTCCCATGCCCACCTCCAGTACTTCTCCAGGGCATCACCCATCCTCTGTAACTCCCTGCCCCAACCCATAAGCCTATCACCTACTCTCCTCTAGGCGCACCCTGAAAACCTACCTCTTCAGGGAAGCCTACCCTGCCCTCACCTAATTGCTGATCTCCTCCTCTCTTCCTACCACTCCAATACCCATAGCCACTTCCTCCTGTACCACTATCCCCTTCCTCCTAGATTGTAAGCTCCAAGGAGCAGAGCCCTCGAACCCCTCGTGTATCTCATTGTATTGTCGCATGTATTGTCTCCCATTGTAATGTACAGCGCTGAGCGAACTGTTGGCGCTATATAAATACTGTATAATAATAATAATAATAATACATGGACAGAGGGGTGGACGTGGTATACTTGGACAGAGGGATGGCTGTGGAATACTTGGGACAGAGGGGTGATGGTGGATGTGGTATACTTGGACAGAGGGGTGGCGGTAGATGTGGTATACATGGACAGAGGGGTGGTGGTGGACGTGGTATACATGGACAGAGGGGTGGCGGTAGACGTGGTATACATGGACAGAGGGGTGGTGGTGGACGTGGTATACTTGGACAGAGGGGTGGCGGTGGACGTGGTATACTTGGACACAGTTCCCCACACACGGCTAATGTGTAAGGTAAAGTCTACAGGCTGGAAAATCCGAATGTAAATGGATAGAAAACTGGCTAAAAGATTGTATTCAGAGAGTAGTGGTTAATGATTCATACTCTGAAGGGTCTGGGGTTGTCAGTGGGGTACCCCAAGGTTCAGTGTCATCAGTGGTATACCCCAAGGTTCAGTGGTATTAGTGGGGTACCCCAAGGTTCAGTGTCATCAGTGGTGTACCCCAAGGTTCAGCATCATTGGTGTACCCCAAGGTTCAGTGTTATTAGTGGGGTACCCCAAGGTTAAGTGTCATCAGTGGTGTACCCCACGGTTCAGTGTGATTAGTGGGGTACCCCAAGGTTCAGTGATATTAATGGGGTACTCCAAGGTTCAGTGTCATCAGTGGTGTACCCCAAGGTTCCGTGTGATTAGCCGGTACCCGCCCGGCCTATGGCCAGATGGTGGCTGGGCGAGCACCTCGTTCCTCTGGGTGGAAGCCATATGGCATCCTTCCAGACATGCGCAGTTTGCATGCCCGCAGAGCCGCGCTGCAAGCCATGTACCGGGGTGGGCTCCCCAGGATACAGTGAAGTCACGAACGAGGAAAGCAACCCCAACACCAGCTTTTGCCACAACAGAATTTTACTTAGATGTGGCAAATAAACACAACCACAAATGCTGGGAACATACAATATATTTACATACACCCAGCCCAGAGGCTGAGACCCTTGTGCTGCACAGCACGGCGCCTCCTGATGGATGAAGGTAGAAAGTGTAGTAATTTACCTACTGGGGGCACAACTAAGCTGCCACACCTTACCTGTTATTACCCTACAGAGCAGGAATCAGTGTATGGGGGTACGGTATGGGCTAGCCTGCGGTGCAGCACAACAGCTTACAATCTTACACAAATCTACAGTATTCCCCCTCCCATAACTGGTCCTGTAGCACGTCCCTGAGTATTCCTTCTGAGCAAAACACCAGTCTGGCTTGAGTTTGTAGGATTTTATCAGCTCTCGAATCTAAAATGTCACTTTAAGTTGTGGAGTCCTTCCAATGATCAATAACAACACTTGTAGCCTGACACAAACAGAGACCCTAACTTACTATAGGCCTGTCTCAGTCCTATAGGCGCCAACACTGAAATGAGATGCGTGCACAATCTTACCGACCCGGGTCTGCTTTGCATCCGCTGGTGACTCTGAACAGAACAAACGTCTCTTCAACAGGCATGCAATGTCATCAGCAGTACATGTTGCTTTGCTCCTCTGTCCTCATCAGCTTCCTGGCAGCAAATCTTTCTTTCTTTGAACAGGGTTAGCGTCTTCAACACCATCAGCTTCACTCAAGTGAATTTCTGATTACAGAGGGCCATCATCACAGCTGGATGGCAATGGATTCTCAAAGTCACTCAGCCATCTTCTCTCTCTCAAGCATGGCTGCTCTCCTCTCCTTCCCCTGCTCACTCTCCAAGTCCAAAACCCCACCCCTTCATGAACATAGAAGTCTCTATGCAGTCTGAGGCTGCTAGAATAAACAGTGACATCTTGTGGCTCAACTGCAGAATGTCAGTCAGAACATTTTTAATTCACCTCAATCAGTGTTCAAACAATGAAAGCAGTTTCCCCATCTCACAGCACAGCGGCATGATCTGTCACTGGCCGTGTACCTCGGACACAGCCGGTGACAGATCTGTGTAAGTACCATGTAAGTACCATCCGTTGTAAGTACCATGTGACCTGCTGTGACCAATCACTGCAGGTCACATGACAGTTGTATACAATGGATGGCTTCATTTTCTTCCCAAAAGAAGAACAAACATTTTGAAATTAAAACACGTTTTTCTTTGTTTCTGTTATAAAAGTTTTCAAATAAATAATTGTTCTTCATAAATTTAGGCCGAGATGTATTCTGCTCCATGTCTTTGGTGAAAATAACCCAAATTAGGATTTATGATTTAGTTTGTAGGAAAGTTATAGAGTTCACAAACTATGGGATAGATCTGAAAATTGATCAATCCTGAAGTACTGACAGCCAGTCTATTTTATTAAGGACCAAGAATGTCAGAACGGTACAGATATCCCCCAAATGTCAGGACAGTACAGAAATCCCCCAAATGTTAGGATGGTACAGATATCCCCCAAATGTCAGAACAGTACAGATATCCCCCAAATGTCAGGACAGTACAGATATCCCCCAAATGTTAGGATGGTACCGATATCCCCCAAATGTCAGGACGGTACCGATATCCCCCAAATGTCAGAACAGTACAGATATCCCCCAAATGTCAGGACGGTACAGATATCCCCCAAATGTCAGGACGGTACAGATATCCCCCAAATGTCAGGACAGTACAGAAATCCCCCAAATGTTAGGATGGTACAGATATCCCCCAAATGTCAGAACAGTACAGATATCCCCCAAATGTCAGGACAGTACAGAAATCCCCCAAATGTTAGGATGGTACCGATATCCCCCAAATGTCAGGACGGTACCGATATCCCCCAAATGTCAGGACGGTACCGATATCCCCCAAATGTCAGAACAGTACAGATATCTCCCAAATTTTAGTTTGGGAACAATGTTGTATGTCAAAGTGTGAGAGCGCTGAAACCTAAAAATTGGCCTGGGCAGGAAGGGGGTAAAAGTGCCCAGTATGGAAGGGGTTAGTGGGGTACCCCAAGGTTCAGTGTTATTAGTGGGGAACCCCAATGTTCAGTATTATTGAGGTACCCCAAGGTTCAGTGTGATTAGCGTTGTACCCAAAGGTTCAGTTAGCGGGGTACCCCAGGGTTCAGTGTAATTAGTGGGGTTCACCAACGTTCAATGTCATTAGTGGGGTAACCTAAGGCTCAGTGTGATTAGTGGGGTACCCCAAGGCTCAGTGTGATTAGTGGGGTACCCCAAGCTTCAGTGTTATTAGTGGAGTAACGCAAGCTTCAGTGTTATTAGTGGGGTACCCCAAGGTTCAGTGTTATTAGTGGGGTACCCCAAGGTTCAGTGTTATTAGTGGGGTACCCCAAGGTTCAGTGTTATTAGTGGGGTACCCCAGGGTTCAGTGTTATTAGTGGTGTACCCCAAGGTTCAGTGTTATTAGTGGTGTACCCCAAGGCTCAGTGTTATTAGTGGGGTACCCCAGGGTTCAGTGTTATTAGTGGGGTACCCCAAGGTTCAGTGTTATTAGTGGGGTACCCCAAGGTTCAGTGTTATTAGTGGGGTACCCCAAGGTTCAGTGTTATTAGTGGGGTACCCCAAGGTTCAGTGTGATTAGCTGGTTCCCGCTCGGCCTATGGCCAGATGGTGGCCGAGCGAGCACCTCATCCCTCCGCGTGGAAGCCATATGGCATCCTTCCAGACATGCGCAGTTTGCATGACCGCAGAGCCATGCAGCGGCAGGATCTGTCACCGGCCATGTACCTCGGACACGGCCAATGACAGATCTGTGTAACGGCCCCGTTGTAGGTACCATGTGACCTGCTGTGACCAATCACTGCAGGTCACATGACAGTTGTATACAATGGATGGCTTCATTTTCTTCCCAAAAGAAGAACAAACATTTTGAAAATAAAACACGTTTTTCTTTGTTTCTGTTATAAAAGTTTGCAAATAAATAATTGTTCTTCATAAATTTAGGCCGAGATGTATTCTGCTACATGTCTTTTGTGAAAATAACCCAAATTAGGATGTATTTTTTAGTTTGTAGGAAAGTTATAGAGTTCACAAACTATGGGATAGATCTGAATATTGATCAATCCTGAAGTACTGACAGCCAATCTCATTTATTGAGGTCCAAGAATGTCAGAACAGTACAGATATCCCCCAAATGTCAGTACAGATATCCCCCCAAATGTCAGGACGGTACAGATATCCCCCCAAATGTCAGGACGGCACAGATATCCCCCCAAATGTCAGAACAGTACAGATATCTCCCAAATGTCAGGACGGCACAGATATCCCCCAAAATTTTAATTTGGGTACAGTGTTGTATGATCGCGCAATTTCATTCAAAGTGTGAGAGCGCTGAAACCTAAACATTGGCCTGGACAGGAAGGGGGTAAAAGTGCCCGGTATGGAAGGGGTTAGTGGGGTACCCTAAGGTTCAATGTCATTAGTGGGGTACCCCAAGGCCCAGTGTCATTAGTGAGGTAGACCAAGGCTCAGTGTCATTAATGGGGTAGACCAAGGCTCAGTGTTATTAGTGGGGTACCCCAAGGTTCAGTGTTATTAGTGGGGTACCCCAAGGTTCAATGTTATTAGTGGGGTACCCCAAGGTTCAGTGTTATTAGTGGGGTACCCCAAGGTTTAGTGCTATTAGTGGGGTACCCCAAGGTTCAGTGTTATTAGTGGGGTACCCCAAGGGTTCAGTGTTATTAGTGGGGTACCCCAGGGTTCAGTGTATCTAGTGGGGTACCCCAAGGTTCAGTGTTATTAGTGGGGTACCCCAAGGCTCAGTGTTATTAGTGGGGTACCCCAAGGCTCAGTGTCAGTGGGGTACCCCAAGGTTCAGTGCTATTAGTGGGGTACCCCAAGGGCTCAGTGTTATTAGTGGGGTACCCCAAGGGCTCAGTGTCATTAGTGGGGTACCCCAAGGTTCAGTGCTATTAGTGGGGTACCCCAAGGTTCAGTGTTATTAGTGGGGTACCCCAAGGTTCAGTGCTATTAGTGGTGTACCCCAAGGTTCAGTGTTATTAGTGGGGTACCCCAAGGTTCAGTGTTATTAGTGGGGTACCCCAAGGCTCAGTGTCATTAGTGGGGTACCCCAGGGATCAGTGTTGGGACCCTTACTTATTAATATATTTATAAACAATATGGGGTGTGAGATTATAAATCCCATTCCAGTCTTTGCAGATGACACCAAGCTGTGCCGGGGAATAACGTCCTTACAGGATGTCTCCAACTTACAAGCCGACCTCAATGCTCTGTGTAATTGGGGGACTATGGGGCCAATGAGGGCTAATGGTGATAAATGTAAGGTTCTGCACTTGGGGGGCTAAGAATATGCATCATACATACTAGGGGGGTACAACTGGGGGGGTCAATGGTGGAGAAGGATCTGGGGGTTCTGGCAGATCACATGCAATGCAAGCTGCGGTTTCAAAACTGAGCAAAATCCTCTCTTGTATTAGGAGAAGTATAGACTCCAGAGAGAGAGATATCACCCCCCCTCCCCTCCCCCCCCGGTACAAATCATTAGTAAGACCTCATCTGGAATATGCAGTTCAGTTTTGGGCTCCAATTCACAAAAAGAACATTGGGGAACTGGAGAAAGTACAGAGAAGGGCAACCAAACTGATACGAGGCATGGAGGAGATCAGCTATGAGGAGAGATTAGAGGAACTGAATGTATTCTCTACTGAGAAGAGGAGATTAAGGGGGGATATGATCTCCATGTATAATACATAAGGGGGGATATGATCACCATGTATAATACATAAGGGGGGGATATGATCTCCATGTATAATACATAAGGGGGGGATATGATCTCCATGTATAATACATAAGGGGGATATGATCTCCATGTATAATACATAAGGGGGATATGATCTCCATGTATAATACATAAGGGGGGATATGATCACCATGTATAATACATAAGGGGGATATGATCTCCATGTATAATACATAAGGGGGGGATATGATCTCCATGTATAATACATAAGG
Organism: Staurois parvus; assembly: GCF_062004578.1. Taxonomy (NCBI): domain Eukaryota; kingdom Metazoa; phylum Chordata; class Amphibia; order Anura; family Ranidae; genus Staurois; species Staurois parvus. Next base: position 142,850 of record NW_028318365.1, read on the forward strand.
GGGGATATGATCTCCATGTATAATACATAAGGGGGGATATGATCTCCATGTATAATACATAAGGGGGATATGATCTCCATGTATAATACATAAGGGGGATATGATCTCCATGTATAATACATAAGGGGGGGATATGATCTCCATGTATAATACATAAGGGGGGATATGATTTCCATGTATAATACATAAGGGGGGGATATGATCTCCATGTATAATACATAAGGGGGGGATATGATCTCCATGTATAATACATAAGGGGGATATGATCTTCATGTATAATACATAAGGGGGGATATGATCTCCATGTACAATACATAAGGGGGGATATGATCTCCATGTATAATACATAAGGGGGGATATGATCTCCATGTATAATACATAAGGGGGGATATGATCTCCATGTATAATACATAAGGGGGATATGATCTCCATGTATAATACATAAGGGGGGATATGATCTCCATGTATAATACATAAGGGGGGATATGATCTCCATGTATAATACATAAGGGGGGATATGATCTCCATGTATAATACATAAGGGGGGATATGATCTCCATGTATAATACATAAGGGGGGATATGATCTCCATGTATAATACATAAGGGGGGATATGATCTCCATGTATAATACATAAGGGGGGGATATGATCTCCATGTATAATACATAAGGGGGGTATGATCTCCATGTATAATACATAAGGGGGGGATATGATCTCCATGTATAATACATAAGGGGGGTATGATCTCCATGTATAATACATAAGGGGGGGATATGATCTCCATGTATAATACATAAGGGGGTATATGATCTCCATGTATAATACATAAGGGGGGATATGATCTCCATGTATAATACATAAGGGGGGGTTGCTGTAGGAAAGTCCTGGATTCTTTCTTGGATACACAGAATATAACTGGATATAACATTTATAGGGAAAGTTGATCCAGGGAATATCCGATTGCCTCTCAGGGGGTCAGGAAGGATTTTTTCCCCTGCAGGAGCAGATTGGATCGCGCTTTGCTGGGTCTTTGCCTTCTGGTGGATAAGCTGTGGGTGTAGGATTATAATTTTTAATGGTACAACTAGATAGACTGTCTTTTTTCAGCCAGACTAACTATGTAGGTCCCACACCGCTGCCTCCCATCTCCTGAGACTGCACTCAGTGACTTGGGTCTGAGACACTACAGAGATATCCCTCCACCCGGCACAGCCAGCAGATAACAGAGAAGGTCCCCTGGAGGAGTCAGGCACAAGGCAGGAGACCCCAGTCACATGTCCTGGGTGCCTACATTATGCAATGCTTAAAAATGAACATTTTGCTGCCAGCTGATCCCCAGAACCTCCATAAATCCAGTCTAGATACATAAATTGTGTCTGCAGCACAGAGAAGGAAGATTATCCGAGAGAAATCCAGGAATACAGGACGGGGAACACAGCTCAGGAAAGTGACCAGGGGATTACAGGCTGATATCACCCAGTCCCCGCCCTACTCTGGACCAATCAGTGAGCAGTATGGGTGGAGGAATGGATTTAGTGTTCATGACCCACCTGTGCTGATCTCTGTAGGAGTGTCCTCCTCTATAAATGTCCCCGTTATTCCATCCTCCTCCATAGACTGCTGATCATCCCTCACATACGCCTCTTCTTCTTCTGCTTTCACCTCAAATTCTATATCGATTGGATCTCCACTCTAAATCAAGGAAATGAGAGAAAATATCATCTGTAAGATATAAGGTTACATAAAAAAAAACTCCACACATTGTCTCCATGAGTCCATGTTGTAGATGCTCCATCCCACCAACCTTGTAATGGTGAGGGATGGTGTGACCTTCCTGTGTGGAATCCTGGGAATAAAGAGGACGGGGACATCTCTCTGGTGGGTTCCTGGTATTAGGTGGCTCCATCATATCCTTGTGTCCTTCTGAAAACTCCTCCATCACTCCATACTCCTCATCCTCCTCTTTATACTCTTCTGTAACAACAATATTATAATCCCCGAGGATTCCACTCTGAAAGATATAATAAAACATTCATTGTAACAAACATGCTGTGTATAAATCACAACTACCAATAATTGTCATCATCTACCTGATGATGGTGAGGGATGGTGTGACCTTCCTGTGTTGAATCCCGGGAATACAGAGGACGGGGACATCTCTCTGGTGGGTTCCTGGTATTAGGTGGCTCCATCATATCCTTGTGTCCTTCTGGAAACTCCTCCATCACTCCATACTCCTCATCCTCCTCTTTTATCTCTTCTTTAACCTCAACTTTAGGATCTCTCAGGTTTCCACTCTGAATATATAATAAAAATGCCATCAATGGTAACAATGCAGATAATGTACAGATCCTAATGATACTATCAGTGATTGTTCCTCATCTACCTGATGATGGTGAGGGATGGTGTGACCTTCCTGTGTGGAATCCCGGGAATACAGAGGACGGGGACATCTCTCTGGTGGGTTCCCATGACTGGATCCATCTGTAGGAAACACACACACTGACTGAATCCATTGTTTCTATGTGTTTATCAGATGATGGGGGATCTAGGTGGATCCTCCGTACTGCTCTCTCCTTTACAATAAAGTCTCCTCTTACCCGGTGATGTGAGGGGCGGCTGATTGTCCATCATGATGTCCTTGTAGAGATCCTTGTGTCCTTCTAAATATTGATATGTATCATCAACATGTGTGTATCATCATCTGCTGGAGATAAAAGACGTCACAATGACTATAGAGGAAGAGGACAGACATGACTATGGAGGAAGAATGTCAGGGAGCGAGGAGCCAGGCACACAAGGAGGTGCAATTAAAGGTAGGTTTATTATACAAACACAAGACAGAGTCTATGCAAGTCAAACAGCAACAGCGGATGACTTGATAGGACAGTAGCCAGGAAGGATGGTCGCCAGATCTGGGGTCAGAAGCCAGGAAGGATGGTCGCCAGAGCCGGGGTCAGAAGCCAGGAAGGAGTCTTGCCAAAGCCGAGTCAGTATCCAGGAGAGCAATGAGAAACAAAACAGGAGCTTGCTGCTGTGCAACAGACAGGACACGAATGGAATGGACAGCTACAAACAGCAGACTTAAATGTGATAAGCCGCCACCTCCTGGGAGGAGCCGAAGAGGGCTGAAAGCATAAAGGATCCCACAATGCTTTGCAGACACCTAAGATGGATGCCAGCACATGGAGCAGCACAAGCCCTGAGGAAAGGTAGGACCTTGACAGTAACTCCTCCTCAAGGGCCCTCCGTGGCTCAACATAAGGCTTCTGGGGAAAGCGGGCGTGAAAAGCGCGGAGGAGGGCAGGAGCATGAACATCCGCGGAAGGAACCCAGGAACGCTCCTCGGGACCATAACCACGCCAATGGACCAGGAACTTCACCCGACCGTGGACAAACCAAAAGTCCAGGATGCTCATACTCCTCATGACAGTCAACCCGGATAGGATGAGGACAAGTCGGAGAGGCAGTAAAGCGATTACAGACCAGAGGCTTCAACAGGGATACGTGGAAGATATTGGAGATACGCATCCCAGGAGGAAGAGCAAGGGCATAGGCAACCGGGTTCACCCTGCGGAGGATGCGGAAAGGACAAACAAAACGGGGAGCCAGTTTCGGTGTGGGCACCCAAAGATTGAGGTTACGAGTGGACAACCACACCCGATCTCCGACCTGGTATGAAGGAGCGGGCAACGGTCTACGATCAGCCTGGAGCTTCTGGCGCTGAGCTGAATCCTTCAAGGACCTCTGGATCTGCCCCCATGAGGCAGGCAGGGCAGCAAGATGGTTATCCACAGCCGGAATGTCCTGTGGCGAGAAAAACTCAGGCAATACAAAACGGGTTGGAACCCATAGTTGGCCATGAAGGGAGACATCCCGGAGGAGGAGTTGACAGCAGAGTTCCTCGCAAACTCTGCCCATGGCAGGAAATCAACCCAATTGTCTTGATGGTCTGAGATATAGCAGCGAAGGAATTGTTACAGGGCCTGGTTGGAACGCTCCGCAGCCCCATTGGACTGTGGGTGGTAGGCCGAAGAGAAGGAGTGCTTGATACCCAACTGGGAGCAGAAGGCGCGCCAGAACCTTGACACAAACTGGCTCCCACGGTCCGAGACTATCACCTTAGGCAACCCATGCAAGCAAAAGATCTCCCTGGCAAAAACCATAGCCAGTTCTTGCGCAGTCATCAATTTTCTTGAACGGAACACAATGGCACATCTTGGAGAAACGATCAATGACCAAAAGAATGACCGTATGGCCTCAAGACGCAGGGAGGTCTACAATATAATCCATGCTTAGGTGTGACCAGGGATGCTTCCCATTGGGAATGGGTTGCAGAAGGCCCAATGGAAGATGCCGAGGAGATTTATTCTGGGCACAGACAGAACATGCCGCTACATATATGAGGAGATGTCGGAACGGAGAGATGGCCACCAGAATAAATGAGAAATGACCCAGGACAACTGGTTCCTCCCTGGATGACCGGCAGTCTTGGAGTTATGGTAGGTATGCAGCAAGCGGGTGCGCAATCCCTCAGGTACGAAACATTTACCAGCCGGTCTCTCAGAGGGAGCATCAGTTTTAGCCGCCAAAATCTGCTCCCCAAGTGGAGAAGTCAGGCTGGTACAAATGGCAGCCAGGATCTGATCCGGAGTTATCACCGAGGTCGGCTCAGTGTCCTCCCTGGACAGTTCAGAGTATTGCCGTGACAAGGTATCAGCCCTGACATTCTTGGAGCCAGGCAAATAGGAGACCACATAGTTAAAACGCGACAAGAACAGAGCCCATCTGGCCTGATAGGGCGTCAACCTCTTAGCTTCCGAGAGATACGTCAGGTTCTTGTGGTCAGAGAGAATAAGAACTGGAACCCAAGAACCCTCGAGCAGGTGCCTCCATTCCTTGAGAGCCTGAATAGCCAACAACTCCCTGTCTTCAATCTGGTAGTTGCATTCTGCAGAGGAAAGCTTCCTGGAGTAGAACCCACAGGGAAGTAGGGGTCCATCTGGTGACCAAACGTTGAGACAGGAGGGCGCCTACTCCCGTCTCAGATGCATCAACTTTGAGGACAAAAAGGCAACCCAGGATTGGGATGAGACAGTATCGGAGCCGAAGCGAAGGCGGATTTCAGAGCTTCGAAAGCGGAGATGGCCTCGGATGACCACTCTTGGGGATTACTGCCTTTCTTGGTCAGATCTGAGAGAGGCTTGGCTAGCGTGGAGAAGTTTCTGATAAACTTCCGATAATAGTTGGTGAATCCCAAAAAGCACTGAATGGACCGAAGACTACTGGGACGAGGCCACTGCAGAACCGCCAAAACCTTCTGAGGGTCCATGGAAAAACCCACAGCGGAAATGATTTAGCCCAAAAAGGCAATCTGGGATCTGTGAAATTCACACTTCTTGAGCTTACAGAAAAGCTCCTTCTCACGTAACCGTTGCAGCACCCGCTTAACATCCTGGATATGAGACTCCATAGACGCAGAGTAAACCAGGATGTCGTCCAAGTAAGCCACCATGCACTGCTGCAACATGTCACGAAAGACATAATTAATGAACTCCTGAAAGACCGCGGGCACGTTACACAACCCGAAGGGCATCACCAGGGATTCACAGTGGCTGGTTCTGGTGTTGAACGCGGTCTTCCACTCTTCGCCCTCCTTGATCTGTACGAGGTTGTATGCAGCCCTAAGGTTGAGTTTAGTAAAGACCGTTGCTCCCTTGAGGCAGTTGAACAACTCGGTAATCAACGGAATTGGGTAAGCGTTCTTAATCGTGATTCAATTGAGACCCCTAAAATCGATGCAAGGCCTCAATTCACCGCCCTTCTTTTTCACGAAGAAAAAGCCAGCTCCTGCTGGAGAAGTAGACTTGCGAATGTGCCCCCGGGAAAACGCATCCGCAACGTACTCCTCCATGGCCTGATTCTCCGCAACTGAAAGAGGATACACCCTGCCACGAGGAGGAGTGGCACCAGGTTGTAAGGTTATGCCACAATCGTATGGACGATGAGGAGGCAGAGCACCGGCACGCACCTTGTCAAACACATCCAGGTACTCCCCGTAGTCAGTGGGCAACACGGAGTCCGAGGAGGCACAAAACACCTTAAACAGGTCCACGGATGTAACGGGCCCCACACTGTGGAGACCACGAGAGAATCTCGGCCGACCGCCAATCAAAGGTTGGATTGTGCTTCTGAAGCCAGGGATATCCCAAAACCACTGAGTAGTGCGGGGAAGATATTACCTGGAAACAGGCCAGCTCCCTGTGAACAGCCCCAATAGCTACTTCAACCGGCAGGGTCTCGTGGGTAACCTGCGACGGTTGCAGGGGCCTGCCATCTATCGCCTCGAGGACCAATGGAGTAACTCGAGCCTGCAGAGGAATGGAATACTGAGCAGCAAATGAACTGTCCATAAAGAACCCGCCAGCACCAGAGTCTACCAACGCCTGGGCCATCACCGAGCCTTCTTCCCAATAGAGGACAACGGTGATTAGCGGTTTATCTTTGCGGGGAAACCGGGGACGAGGAAACTCCACCCAAGATCTGCCCCCGACAGGATCTCAGGTGCGAGCGTTTCCCAGAAGGACCGGACAGGACAGCCAAAAATGCCCACCGAGACCACAGTACAGGCAGCGACCCTCCCGACGCCGAAAGGCGAGCAAACCCCAGCTGCATGGGCTCACCGCCAGACAAGCCATCCCCAGGAGGCGTGGGAGGAGAGGGAGGAATGGGTGGGACAGAAAACATAGGTGCCAATCGGTTAGGAGGCCTCTGCAGACGCTCCTTAAAGTGAAGACCTCTCCCTGAGCCTGGTGTCAATCAGGATTAGGAAGGAAATGAGTGCTTCAAGCTCCACAGGCAGTTCTTTGGCTCCAATCTTGTCCTTCAATGCTTCTGAGAGACCATGAGAGAAAGCAGAGACCAGAGCCTCATTGTTCCAACCCACCTCTGCTGCCAGGGTACGAAATTCTATGGCGTACTCGGCAACGGTTCGTGATCCCAGATGCATGGACATGAGCAGCTTAGCAGCAGAGGCAGAGCGAGCAGGCACATCAAATACCTTACGGAAGGAGGCAACAAAACCGGCAAACTCGTGAATCACAGGGTTATTGTTCTCCCATACAGGATTTGCCCAGGCCAAGGCCTTGTCCGAGAGCAGCGAGATTAGGAAGCCCACCTTTGACCTCTCAGTAGGAAAAACGTGGGGTATCAATTCAAAATATATGCACACTTGGATAAGGAAACCCCGACACTGACTCGGCTCATCCCCAAAGCGATGTGGAAGGGGGGCTGAACCAGTCATACCTCTGGGCACCACAGGTGCGGAGGTAGGCGCAACAACCGGAGCAACAGCGGGAGTGACCACAGGAGTGACAACCGGCCTAATAGCACCAGGAGTAAGGTGCGCTGTGCGTGCAAGCAGCGTCTGCAAAGCCTGAGCGAATTGATCCAACAAGAGATCCTGCTGATCAAGTCTGGCAACCAACATAGGGAGCGAGGGCGTACCTGCACCGTCAGGATTCATGGCATTTGTGCAGTGTCAGGGAGCGAGGAGCCAGACACAAGGAAGTGCAATTAAAGGTAGGTTTATTATACAAAAACAAGACAGAGTCTATGCAAGTCCAACAGCAACAGCGGATGACTTGATAGGACAGTAGCCAGGAAGGATGGTCGCCAGAGCCGGGGTCAGAAGCCAGGAAGGATGGTCGCCAGAGCCGGGGTCAGAAGCCAGGAAGGATGGTCGCCAGAGCCGGGGTCAGAAGCCAGGAAGGATGGTCGCCAGAGCCGGGGTCAGAAGCCAGGAAGGATGGTCGCCAGAGCCGGGGTCAGAAGCCAGGAAGGATGGTCGCCAGAGCCGGGGTCAGAAGCCAGGAAGGATGGTCGCCAGAGCCGGGGTCAGAAGCCAGGAAGAATGGTCGCCAGAGCCGGGGTCAGAAGCCAGGAAGAATGATCGCCAGAGCCGGGATCAGAAGCCAGGAAGGATGGTCACCAGAGCCGGGGTCAGAAGCCAGGAAGGAGTCTTGCCAAAGCCGAGTTGTTATCCAGGAGAGCAATGAGAAACAAAACGAGCTTGCTGCTATGCAAAAGACAGGACACAAATGCAATGGACAGCTACAAACAGCAGACTTATATGTGATAAGCCGCCACCTCCTGGAGGAGGAGCCGCAGAGGGCTGAAAGCATAAAGGATCCCACAATGCTTTGCAGACACCTAAGATGGATGCCAGCACATGGAGAAGCACAAGCCCTGAGGAAAGGTAGGACCTTGACAAAGAGGACGGACATGACTATGGAGGAAGAGGACGGACATGACGGGGGGTTACTGGGTGTAAATAGAACATAACATCTTATTACCATTTTATGATTGTAGTCTCTGCCTGGTCTGTGCTTTAGAATCATCCCCCCCATTCATGTGATCCTTATCAGTTCCTAATTGGGGCGGAGATGAGTGCTCATTTGGCCATCTCCCTAGAAATTTAGAACAGCTTATGGGGGGAGATCACTGATGGGGGGGGGCACAGTCACTGATGGGGTGCTGCTTTTGAGTGAGTGCTGCGTTGATGGAGTGCTAAGAAGCAGTTGAACTAAAGCAGAACTCAAGCAGCAGGAAGATACAAGAAACTCTCCTGCATGCTGGACAGACTGCAAGCAAACACCCCGGGAAACATCTCCTACAAGTCTGAGTCCCACTCCGTGTACCTTTAATATGTCCCCTCTACTCCTCCTTTTCATATTACTTTCCTGCGTTCTCAAAATCTCACTTCTTTACCCCTCTGCTCTACCCCAGGACTTGTACATCTCCCCCTCACTGCTACCATCTCCCTACTACTGCTCTCATCACCTCCTGCTGATACTTCACTCCCCTGCTGACCCAAACACCAGGACTGGAAGACATGTGCGCTCGTGTACATCCCGCTCCCATCTTACTTTCTGCACCCTCCTTCTCCTAACATCTGGGGATATCTCCCCAAACCCTGGTCCTCCAGTATCTCAGCCCCACACCAGGCACCCTCCTTCTCCTAACCTCTGGGGATATCTCCCCAAACCCTGGTCCTCCAGTATTTCACCCCCCCACCAGGCATCCTCTTTCATCCAGGAATAGCTGCAATCCCCTCAATTTAATAGGAGTCCCCGTGCTCCCAAAAACCACCCTCCCTTTTTCATGTGCACTCTGGAATGCCCGCTCTGTCTGGAATAATCTCACCTCTGTCCATGACCTTTTTGTCTCCCGCTCCCTTAACCTACTAGCAATTACAGAAACCTGACTCCAAGCAGCAGATTCTGCTTCCTGTGATACATATGTGACATGAGTGTATAGGATGTATGGATGAGAAGTGATTGACACTCAACTGTCATAATGCTAAGGATTATAACCATTAGATGGGTAACTGGAGTTCAAAATAACATGTTGGAAGTGTACATTAAACCAGTTAAAACCAGTTGAAACCAGAGATGTGGCTGATATTCACCAGATGTGCATTCCATCAAAATAGGTAACTACGCGTGATGGCACAGCCGATCACGCGTTGACTCTAACTACTCCGCAGAATCATACATGACGTTATATAACCAGGAGATACTGCGCATGGCAGTAGATAAAGTCATTCCAAACTATGTATATAAAAGACGGGGGATTCTAGGGGAATTTGGGACTCATTGAAGATGCGGCAGACGTGCCTTGCGGTGATTTCCCGGATTCCCCTTTGCTGACTGTTGGAGTCCCCCAGTCACTGGGCAGTGGGTGATGCTACAATATCCGGTGATGTATTGATGCTTTATTCTTGCTATAATATGATCTAAATATGATTTGCAATTCTGACAATTCTTATGTTATTATACTAACAGAACTTATTCAATAAATCATGTTTTGCTTTAATATTTATGAAACCTAATCCGTGTATTAGTGAGCGATTGTAGTAGTGTTAAAAACACTTTGTTTTGAGGCAAAACACTTCCACCGCAGCACTTCCCTATGGAGGCCTCCTCTGGACCCACTCACCCAGACCCAGTGGTCAGAAAGGTGGTGGGGTTGGTTTACTTCTATATCCACTGAGCATCTTTCAAGTCCCCCCTAACCCTCCCTCTCTATCCCTCTCTTCTTTCGAGACTCACTGCATCCAGCTGTTTTCTCCCATTTCTCTGAGGATTGCAGTGATCTATTGGCCTCCTGGACCCGTGTCCCGCTTTCTTGATGATTTCTCCGCTTGGCTACCCTACTTTCTCTCCTCTGAACTACCCGCTATCATTCTCAGAGATTTTAACATCCCCATTAATGTGAACAACCCGGCTACATCCCAACTCTTCAACATAACCTCATCTTTTGCATTAGCACAATGTATACCGTCCTCCACTCACTCTGATGGGAATACATTAGACCTTGTTTTCTCCCATCTTTGCACTCCCTACAACCTCACAAACACCCCCTTTCCTCTCTCTGATCACAATCTCATCACCTCACAGTCTCCTCGTCTTCAAACACCTATCCCTCCAAGCAGCCAACAATTACCTGCAGAAACCTTCACAACTTGAACCCGGCTCCTTTCCACTCTGCAACTGACCAACTCTATGACAGAATCTCTCCCCTGTCCTGCCCTGACCTGGCCACTGCTGTCTACAACAGTTCTCTATCATCCGCACTGGACTCACTTGCTCCTCTAACAACACGAAGCATCAGGCCCCGACCATTACATCCGTGGCAGACTGACCACACCAGACATCTTAAACGACATAGTCGTGCGTTGGAGCGATTTTGACATAAAACCAAATCCCAGCAAGCATTCACCTGATATAAATCTGCTTTCTTCACATACAATTCCTCCCTCCATGCTGCCAAACAAGACGACTGTCACTCTCATCAATACCTTGTCATCCAGTCCTCGTTGTCTCTTCTCTACTTTTAACTCTCTACTTTCTCCACCTCCACCCAGTACCTCACTCACTGCTCATGGGATTGCAAATAATTTCAAAAATAAGATTGATGCAATTTGTAGGGGCATCACCACTGCACAGACATCCATCCCACTTAGCATACCTTATACTAAACCTCCCTCAACACTTTCCTCTTTTGACCTCGCTACTACCGAAGAGGTCACTAAGGTTTTCTCAGAAGTCTGTCTCACCACCTGCCCCCTGGATCCTGTCCCCTCACAACTACTGTGCTCACCCTCTTCTTTCATCCTATGCTCCCTCACTCACATTTTCAATCTTTCCCTCTCTACTGGTGCCTTCCCCTCCCCTCTAAAGCATGCGCACATCACTCCCATACTTAACAAGCCCTCCCTGGACCCCACCAACCTGAACAACTTAAGACCCATCTCCCTGCTGCCATTTACCTCTAAACTCCTAGAACGCTTAGTCTACAATCACCTGAGCTCCCACCTCACCGACAACAACCTTCTTCACCCTTTACAGTCTGGCTTTCGCTCACTACACTCCACTGAAACTGCCCTACTAAACCTCACTAATGATCTACTAACTGCTAAAACCAATGGCCACTACTCTATACTAATCCCAACCAATGGCCACTACTCCCTAGTCATCCCAACCAACGGCCACTACTCCGTACTCATCCCAAACAACGGCCACTACTCCGTACTCATCCCAAACAACGGCCACTACTCCGTACTCATCCCAAACAATGGCCACTACTCCGTACTCATCCCAAACAACGGCCACTACTCCGTACTCATCCCAAACAATGGCCACTACTCCGTACTCATCCCAAACAACGGCCACTACTCCGTACTCATCCCAAACAATGGCCACTACTCCGTACTCATCCCAAACAACGGCCACTACTCCGTACTCATCCCAGCCAATGGCCACTACTCCGTACTCATCCCAGCCAATGGCCACTACTCCATACTCATCCCAGCCAATGGCCACTACTCCGTACTCATCCCAGCCAATGGCCACTACTCTTACTACTTAACCTCTCTGCGGCTTTTGATACGGTTGACCATCCTCTCCTCCTCAAAAAACTACACTCTCTTGGCCTCCGAGACTCTGCTCTCTCCTGGTTCTCCTCCTACCTATCGCAGCGCTCCTTCAGTGTTACCAGTAACTCTGCCTCTTCCGCTTCACTCCCTCTCTCTGTTGGGGTCCGTCAAGGTTCTGTCCTTGGACCCCTTCTCTTCTCCATCTACACCTCCTCCCTTGGTCACTTGATAAACTCCCATGGCTTTAAGTACCATCTCTACACTGATGACACACAAATCTATCTTTCTACCCCTCACCTCACCCCTTCAGTCTCCTCCTCACCTCACCCCTTCAGTCTCCTCCTCACCTCATCCCTTCAGTCTCCTCCTCACCTCATCCCTTCAGTCTCCTCCTCACCTCATCCCTTCAGTCTCCTCTCGCATTACTAACCTACTAAGTGACATATCGGCATGGATGTCACTCCACTTCCTCAAACTCAATCTTTCCAAAACTGAGCTCTTAGTATTCCCTCCAGCCCGTGACCCCCCCCCCCCCGACTTCTCCATCAATATCAATAACACAATCATCAGTCCCTCCCCTCATGCCAGGGTACTAGGTGTAATCCTAGACTCCCATCTGTCCTTTCAGTCCCAAATCCAGTCACTGTCCAAATCTTGTAGACTTCACCTCCGCAACACCTCCAACCTCCACAACATCTCCAAGATATGGTGGTTCTTAACCTCAGAAACTACTAAGCAACTTATTCACTCCCTGGTTATCTCTCGCCTTGACTATTGTAACTCCCTCCTCATTGGCCAACTCATCACAGGCTATCCCCTCTTCAGTCTATTATGAATGCTGCTGCAGACTCATCCACCTTACTAACTGCTCCATATCTGCCACCCCTCTCAGCCAATCCCTCCGCTGACCTCCACTCAGTGTCCTCCACCCCTCTCTGCCAATCCCTCCACTGGCCTCCACCCCTCTCTGCCAATCCCTCCACTGGCTTCCCATTGCCCAGTGGATAGAATTCAAAACATTAACAATAACATATAAAGCCATTTATAACTCCGCCCCAAATTACATCACTGATCTCATCTCTAAATATCACCCAAACCGTACTCTCAGCTCCTCGCAAGATCTCCTACTCTCTAGCTCCTTTGTCTCCTCCTCCCATACTCATCTCCAGGACTTGTCCAGAGCTTCCCCCATCCTCTGGAACTCTCTACCCCAATCTATCAGACTATCACCTACTCTGCTCACTTCTAGGCAATCTCTGAAAACCGATCTCTTCAGGGAAGCCTATCCTGCCCTCAGCTAATAATGGAATCTTCTACTCCTCCTACCAGTCCATCCCCCACAGTTACAACATTTTGTACTACTAGCCCCTCCCTCCTAGATTGTAAGCTCCAAGGATCAGGCCCTCCTAACTCTTGTATTGATCTGTATTGTTGCTGTATTGTCTCCCTTTATATTGTAAAGCGCTGAGAAAACTGTTAGCACCATAAATCCTGTATAATAATAATTACCTCCTCTACTGCCATGTCAAGCAACCTCTCCAATCTCCTTCAGACTGCACGGAACTTCTTCTCTTTATTCCAGATCACTTCCTGTCTGTTCCTGACATCACTTCCTATCAGTACTCGACATCACTTCCTGTCTGTATTCCATAGAGAAGTCCTGTCTGGGTAGTAGAAATGAGATCACCATCTTGTGGAGTTCAGAGGAACTGCAGCCCCAGAATGTCCCATCCTTCATATCGGAGAGAGAGAGAGCGAGAGCGAGAGCGAGAGACTACCCAGAATGTACTATCCTTCATATCAGAGAGAGACAGACTACCCAGAATGACCCGTCCATCATATCAGAGAGAGAGACAGACTACCCAGAATGTCCCATCCTTCATATCAGAGAGAGACAGACTACCCAGAATGTCCCGTCCTTCATATTAGAGATCAAGACAGACTACCCAGAATGTCCCGTCCTTCATATCAGAGATCAAGACAGACTACCCAGAATCTCCCATCCAGGGGCGGACTGACCATTTGGAAACTCAGGCACTGCCCGAGGGCCCAGGATCAGTAGGGGGCCCCATGAGATGCCCCTGGTACCTTTTTCATAGGCTTTTTTTAGTTTGGGCAAGGGCACAGGGGCCCCATGATCCCCTATTGCCCGGAGGCCCCATGAGTTGTCAGTCCGCTCCTGCTCCCATCCTTCCTATCAGAGAGAGAAAGACTACCCAGAACGTCCCGTCCTTCATATCAGAGAGAGAGACAGACTACCCAGAATGTCCCATCCTTCATATCAGAGAATGAGACAGACTACCCAGAATGTCCCGTCCTTCCTATCAGAGAGAGACAGACTACCCAGAATGTCCCATCCTTCATATCAGAGAGAGACAGACTACCCAGAATGTCCCATTCTTCATATCAGAGACCGAGACAGACTACCCAGAATGTCCCATCCTTCATATCAGAGACCAAGACAGACTACACAGAATCTCCCATCCTTCCTGTCAGAGTGAGACAGACTACCCAGAATGTCCCGTCCTTCATATCAAAGAGAGAGAGTCAGACTACACAGAATGTCCCATCCTTCATATCAGACAGCCAGGCAGCTCTTGAAGGCTGGTAGGAAAGAACCCTAAGAGTACCTAAGGGTTTGACTAGAAGAGGAAAAAGTGCCAAGACACCTCCACAGGGGTAAGCAGAGAGAAGAAATATGGTGCAACCCATATGGTGCACAAAACACCAGCAGGTCATAAGGATGCACAGGGACCCATGTGCCTAAACACCCATGGGTGCCTCTAAGCAAAACTGCCTACATCTAATCACGGAGCATGGTCCAACAAAGCATCCTAAGCTGGGGAGAGGGGAATGGGGGGAAGGGATCCTAGATTGTCTACCTGATTAGGAACAGGAGCAAGGGAAGGAGTCTGGAGGAACTGCACATCGGTCATCAAATGAGAACTTACCCTCCAGTGACCAGGTCCCACAAAGGTCTCCAGGCAGACCCCCTACCTGCTGGGTGAATTAGCAGCAGGACCCAAGCATGATCTTCTTGCTGACAATGTGGAGAGCACAGGAACATCCAGCAATTAAATCTTCCTGCCAGGTGAGAAATCAACAGCTTTCAGGTACTGAATCAGAAGAGAACCAGATGGCAAATTCTTATCTCCGAAGAGGACAGCATAGTGAAACGTAACACTCTCAGTGCAGTACAGCATAGGGACTAGGCCACTAGGCCTGCCACAGGGAAAACTCCCAGACCTTTCCATAGCCTAAGACTCTTCAACATGTGAGGGATTTCCAGTGGAGCTCAGGTCAGAGTACCAAGTCATGGAGGGGATGCTTGATGAGACGGGAACTGTTCTCAGGAAACAGATTGGAGCCCCAAGACTTTCATGGTGAAGGGAAGAAATACCCCTTTCATACAAAAAGGGAGACAGGTAATATCTAGAAGTACTTAGTCTAGAGAGACCATTTTTCATGTTTTGCCCCAAGTTCAGGCTCCCAGGCATGAGGGATTGATGACAAGGACTGAGTTACAATTGAAAAAGTGAGTCTAACTTATGAGCGTAATCCCTTGGCACCCTACACACCCCGAAAGATGAGGGAGGGAGAATGATCCTGACTTATAATGGGAGGAATTAGAACCCTAAAGCACAGGTGTCAAACTGGTCACCCTCCAACTGTTGCCAAACTTCAAGTCTCATGAGACATTGCAAGATTGACAGTTACAAGCATGACTCCCAAAGGCAGAGGCATGATGGGACTTGCAGTTTTGCAACAGCTGGAGGGCCGCCAGTTTGACACCCCTGCCCTAAAGGAAATGAGCAACCTTGCCCAACAGTGACCTTTAAAAAACCCAAGGCCTGGAACAAGAGGCTTATTCTCCAGATGATGGGTAGTACATCTATAAGGTTTGAAACAACCACGTTAAATCTGTGTCCACTTCAGGAGACTGCAATGACCCCAACCAGAGGTAGATTGTTGGAACTCTCAGATACAGTGACAAGGTCAACATGGCCAGAATGAATAGAAGTTTAAGGCCAATCACAGACATAATCTGCAGGGGACCATTTAGAGCCTTTGAGGGTAGAGTGCACCGATATCTGAGCAAAAACAGCCAGAAAGTCCAAAGGGGAGACTGAGGTCCCTGTGGACATGGGGGATACCTTTGCCACACACGAGAGAGCTTTGGTAGACTTCAATAAAGATGATCCAGTGACAATAGGGGTCCAAGGTTCTGAATTACAGGTGACAATTCCTTCTGGGAAGGAAGCACTCTAGGACTATAAGCCGTGTTCATCCTTGGCAGTGGTAAAGTCCTGGCTGTCTTAGTGAAGACATGGTGTGTTTGCACAGTGGTAATTCAACTAGGCCCAATGTGAGGCAAGGTTTTAAGTCTCATAAACCCAGGCAGCTCGGGCTGAGGGTTTCAGGTGGCCGGGGGTGACCAAGTCATTGTAGGCAGGGAGATCCATGTGATGCTTCAAGAGCAACGGCAGAATGATGCTTCCTCCAAGTTGAATAGAGAGAAAGAGAAGTCAGAGCTCCACCCAGTGAATGCCATCAGCACTTGATTCCTCATCCTTAACTCTTAGTGGTGGGAAATTTAAAAATGGTGGCCATCAATGAGGTAGCTCCCAGTGCTTTATCACAACTGGCTCTGCTCACTAAGTTATTCTTCAAAGACAGGATCAGACCTGTGACCGCAGCACAACTCTGGACCCGAAAGCACTCCTTAGCTAACTAAAACAGTACACCCTGGCCTGGAGAGCACCAGAATGAAAAGCCCAGTGCCCAATGGTTACATTCCAGGCTAGTCTCACATGTACAGTCCAGGAGGGTCTGGCCTCAAAAGCTAGTGCTGAGAAAACACTGATCAGGATAGCTGATCAAGATCATCTGAGTTCACCAAAGAACCTTGATTGATTGATGTCACCAAGGAACCTTGATTGATTGAAATAACCAAGGAACCTTGATTGAGGTCACCAAGAAACCTTGATTGATTGAAGTCACTAAGGAACCTTGACTGAGGTCACAAAGAAACCTTGATTGATGTTACCAATGAACCTGCCACGGTCTGGGTCAGGTTCAGAGACCAGTTGCTACAGCAGTTGTAAGGCTTACCTGAAACCAGCAGGATTGGTACACCAGCGGCCCACCCTGGGCATGACAGAGGCTCACCTGAGGTGCGGGGTCTAAGCATCCACCGGTCTTCCCCAGAGCTCCTAATGGTGGAGATGGATTTGGCTGCGTGTGAATGCCAGGTCGCAGATCTCAGGATCACCCCACCAGGGAATGAATAGGCTGGAAACCAAAAGCGGATCAAACAGTTCAGGGATCAAAAAAGAAGCGGAGTCAGTCACAAGCCAAGGGTCGGTCACTAATGGTAGTAGATAGGATGAGGCAGAATCGTAGTCAGTAGCACGCCAAAGGTCGATAACGTAGATGAAGACGGCAGGAGGAACAGTAAGTGGGATATTGGCTGGGAAGGCACAATAATCTGGCAAAGAGGAAGTGCAGAGGAATGGCTTATATAGGAAGTTCATGGGAGGAGCAAGGAGTTCAAGGTTCAAGAGAAAACAGGGCCAAGGCAGGATCATCCAAAGAATTGTCAAGGGAGCTGTCCAGAATTCCAGGTGGCTCAGTGAGAAGAAACATTGTCTCTCACTGCAGAAGGCCCAGGTTCGATCCCAGGCTCTGACAGTACTCCCCAACTCACAGGACATCCCCTGGACGTCTTAGGACCAGGCTTGTGTGGAAACCTCTGGTGGAATTCTCTTGTTAGTCTAGGAGCATAAACATTTTCCTCAGGCTCCCAAGAATTTTCCTTTTGCCCATATCCTTCCCATTGGACAAGATATTGCAACTTTCCTCTAAACCACCTAGAATCAAGAATCTTCTCCACCACATATTCTTCTTCACCCTGTACCTCAACAGATGGAGTAGGTAGAAGAATTCTTCCAGAGAAAAGGATTGTCGTGAAATGGTTTGAAAAGCGATACATGAAAAACCGGGTGAATCTTCATACTGTCGGGAAGTTTTAAGCGAAAGGTGACTGAGTTGATCTGAGCAGAAATCTGGAAAGGACCCACAAACATTTTACCCAACTTAGCAGATGGCACATGTAACTTCAAATTCTTTGTTGATAACCAAACTTTGTCACCCACATGAAATGTAGGAAGTTCTCTCCGGTGTCTGTCAGCCATCTTTTTGTAATATTCCTGAGCTTCCCTCAAAGTCTCAATCAATTTCTCCTGAATCTCCTGCAAATGTAGTTAGTCTGTTGGTAACAGCAGGAATTGGAGTTGTGATAGGGAGATCAGGAATAAAAACTGGATGGTAACCGGTGTTTAAGTAAAAAGGACTTTGAGAAGTGGAACTATGTTTAGAATTGTTGTATGCAAACTCTGCAGTGGGAAGACAGTCCACCCAGTCATCCTGAAGATAAGTGACAAAGCATCCAAGATACTGCTCCATTGTTTGATTAGTTCTCTCAGTCTGACCATTAGACTGGGGATGAAAAGCAGAGGACAGATTGATTGTAACACCCAAGGCTGAGCAAAAGCTTTTCCAAAATTTGGAAGTAAACTGCACACCTCTGTCAGACACCACATCATCAGGGATTCCATGCAGTTTAAATACTTCTCGAACCATTAGTTCTGCAGTCTGTTCAGCAGTGGGCACCCCCTTCACTGGAACAAAATGGGCCATCTTTGTGAGACGGTCAACCACCACCAAAATGGTGGTCATTTCTTTTGAGGGAGGTAAATCTACCACAAAATCCATAGAAATAGACCCCCATGGTCTCGATGGAACAGGGAGTGGCTGAAGCAATCCTAAAGGAGAGGCTCGGGGAGTTTTATTGCGTGCACAGGTCAAGCATGAGGCCACATAGCGTTTGACATCCTTCTTGTACCCCGGCCACCAAAAGGAACGTGACAACAGTTCTTCAGGTCTTAGTAACTCCAAAATGCCCAGCAAGTTTGGAATCATGAGCCAACTTGAGAGCTTCCACCCAAACAGACTCAGGTACATAAAGATGATGTCCTTGAATCCAAAAGCCATTCTTGTACACCAGGTTCATGTCCCTAGGAGGATCATTGAGAAGTGGGTTATTCTCATACCCCTCTTTGAGAAGACTCAAGAATGTCTTTGCACTTGTGGCCCCTAGGAAGTTCTTTTGTGTTAGGATAGAACATTCAGAGTTGCCCTCCAGGGGAGGCTTGGACAGCATCCTTGATAAGGCATCAGCCTTACCATTCCTCGATCCCGGTCGATATGATATAATAAAATTAAATCTGGAAAAGAATAGAGACCAGCGAGCTTGTCTAGAAGACAATCTCTTGGCCGAATGAATAAATTTCAGATTTTTATGGTCCATGAGAACAGTTACAGGATGATTAGCCCCTTCTAGCAGATGCCTCCATTCAGAAAAGGCTTCCTTAATTGCCAGTAGCTCTTTATTCCCAATGTCGTAATTTCTTTCGGCTGAGGACATCAAACGGGAAAAGAAGGCACAAGGATGAAGCTGCATTTTTCCACCACTTCGCTGAGACAGGATCGCTCCCACGGCAGAATTGGAGGCATCCACTTCCACTATAAAGGGTAGTTCAGGATCGGGATGTACCAAGATTGGTGCAGAAGTGAAAAGAGTTTTCAGTTTTTCAAACGCAGCTTGTGCCTCAGAGGTCCACATGAAGGGTACCCCTTTCTTTGTAAGCTGTGTGATTGGAGCTATCACTCTAGAAAAGTTTCTTATACATTTTCTGTAAAAGTTGGCAAACCTGCCGAAACGTTGAATTTCCTTAACATTTCCAGGTGCTGACCAATCTACCACTGCTTTGATTTTCTCGGGATCCATGCTCACGCCCTCTGGAGAAATGATATAGCCTAAGAACTGGATCTGGGTCTGTTCAAACTCACATTTCTTCAATTTAAAGTAAAGTCTATTTTTCCTTAATCTTCTAAAAACTGTGCAAACATGTGTGCGGTGCTCCTCCCAATTATCGTAAAAGATAAGGATATCATCCAGATAGGCAATTACAAATTGGTCCAACAGATCACGAAAAACATCGCTGATAAAATGCTGAAACGTTGCAAAGTCCAAACGGCATTGTAGCAAACTTGCTCATCAGAGATGGACGTGGAGTTCCCCTGTTTTATTAGAAGTATTCCTCAATCCTTTATTCCTTACCCCCACCCTTCCTGAGAGGCACAGGGACAGATGTGTAAGTGTTAAAAGTTGCTGGCAGGCT
The DNA here is from genome assembly GCF_062004578.1 of Staurois parvus. Lineage (NCBI taxonomy): Eukaryota > Metazoa > Chordata > Amphibia > Anura > Ranidae > Staurois > Staurois parvus. The sequence goes on from NW_028318365.1 coordinate 163,032, forward strand.
GGAGCAGCAGGGGGTCCAGCACTACAAAGCCCCCCCATAGAGACAGCAGACTCTCTGTCCAAGGGACCTGTTTGATTTCACACCTCGGGGAAGGATGGCAGAACCTTCTCAAGAGTTCAAGGCATTCCCCAGAAGCACAAACAAGATAACATTTTTAACAGATCTGGTTTTGCCATTTCATATCATGGATTATGACAGATGTTGGTTCTAATTCAGAGTTCGCTCGACTGACCCCTCCCTAAACAGCGTATTGGTCAGTTACTCAGAGCCATTCCCCCTGCTGGGGGACTTTTAAAAACTCAGGCTAACAGGCCTAAAAAAAAAAAGCTAAAGAGATCTCCTAATTTTAACATCGTAACTGCAGGAGATCAAAGACCCTTCGCTCTGCAACTTAGATCTGCTTACCTTAAGGCTGAACATGACAAGTAACTTAACCTTTTAACTTCTCCTTGTTATCTCTTTGCTGTGCTACTTTCTATGTATATACAGTTGCAAGAAAAAGTATGTGAACCCCTTGGGATTACATGGAGTTTTGCATGAATTGGGCATAAAATGTGCTCTGAACGTCATCTAAGTCACAACAATAGAAAAACACAGTCTGCTGAACATAATACTACACACACATTAGATGTTGCCATGGTTTAATTGTACATAACATGTAAACATTCACAGTGCAGGGAGGAAAAAGTATGTGAAAATTTGGACTTAATAACTGGTTGACCCTCCTTTGGCAGCAATAACCTCAACCAAATGTTTCCCGTAGTTGCAGATCAGACCTGCACAACGATCTGGAGTCATTTTTGACCACTCCTCTTCACAAAATTGTTTCAGTGTAGCAATATTCTTGGGATGTCTGGTGTGAATCGTTCTCTTAAGATCATGCCACAGCATTTCAATTGGGTTGAGGTCAGGACTGTGACTGGGCCACTCCAGAAGGCGTATTCTGTGCTGTTGCAGCCATTGTTTTGTTGAATGACTTGTATGCTTTGGGTCATTGTCCTGTTGCATCACCCATCCTCTGCGGAGCTTCAGTTGGTGGACAGATGGTCGTACGTTTTCCTGCAAAATGTCTTGATAAACTCTGGAATTCATTTTCCCATCAATGACAACAATCCGTCCAGGCCCTGAGGCAGCAAAGCAGCCCCAAACCATGATGCTCCCTCCGCCATGTTTCACAGTGGGGATGAGGTTTTGATGTTGGTGTGCTGTGCCTTTTTTTCTCCACACATAGTGTTGTGTGTTCTTCCCAAACAACTCAATCTTGGTTTCATCTGTCCACAGTATATTCTGCCAGTAGTGCTGAGGAACATCCGGGTGCTCTTTTGTAAACTTCAAACGTGCTGCAATCTTCTTTTTGGACAGCAATGGCTTCCTCCGTGGTGTCCTCCCATGTACTCCATTCTTGTTCAATGTTTTCCTTATTCATCTTACCGTCCGATCAACAACTGCTGCTAGACTCATACACCTTACCAACCAATCAGCGACTACTGCTAGATTCATACACCTTACCAACCGATCAGGGACTGCTGCTAGACTCATACACCTTACTAACCGATCAGTGACTGCTGCTAGACTCATATACCTTACCAACCGATCAGCGACTGCCGCTAGATTCATACACCTTACCAACTGATCAGTGACTGCCGCTAGACTCATACACCATACCAACTGATCAGCGACTGCCGCTAGATTCATACACCTTACCAACCGATCAGCGACTGCTGCTAGACTCATACACCTTACCAACCGATCAGCGACTGCTGCTAGACTCATACGCCTTACCAACCGATCAGCGATTGCTGCTAGACTCATACACCTTACCAACCGATCAGCGACTGCCGCTAGATTCATACACCTTACCAACCGATCAGCGACTGCCGCTAGAGTCATACGCCTTACCAACCGATCAGCGACTGCCGCTAGACTCATACACCTTACCAACCGATCAGCGAATGCCGCTAGACTCATACACCTTACCAACCGATCAGCGACTGCCGCTAGACTCATATACCTTACCAACCGATCAGTGACTGCTGCTAGACTCATACACCTTACCAACTGATCAGCAACTACTGCTAGCCTCACCAACCGATCAGCGACTGCTGCCCCTCTCTGCCAATCCCTTCACTGGCTTCCACTAACCCAACATATAAAATTCAAAATACTAACCACAACTTACAAAGCCATCCACAACACTGCCCCTAGCTACATCACCAACCTCATCCACAGATATCGTCCAAATCACCCACTCCGCTCCTCCCATGATATCCTCCTCTCTAGCTCCCTCATCACCTCCTCCCATGTTCTCCTCCAGGACATCTCCAGAGCCTCTCCCATCCTATGGAACTCCCTACCACAGTATGTCTGGTCAGTCCCCACCCTGTCTGCCTTTAGGTGATCTTTGAAAACTCACTTCTTCAGGGAAGCCTACCCCACCTCCACCTCCACCTAAGAACTGTACTTGAATCACCTCCACCAGATCATCCCTTCTGTATCACCTCCCCCTTCCTTCAGATTGTAAGCTCCTTGAGCCGGACCCTCCTATTCCTTCTGTACTGAAATGTGTTGTAATTGTACCGCCCCCCTTATATTGTACAGCGCTGCGCAGACTGTTGGTGTTATATATATCCTGTATAATAATAATCATATACTCCTGACCACTACACTTAGTTTGCAGGGCTGTATATAATAGTCTCCTGACCTCTACACTCTGGGACATTATTCATGATTAACCGTAAACTGATGACCTGTAAAGGCTTTTGAAGTCACCTATGAGAAATGTTTCATCGTTACACCGACACACACAATTTTGTTTTTTTACTCTTTATTATATTTTTACTTTTAACAAGATTGTAGTCATAAAATCAGAAAATAGTAAAGGCAGAAATCTGATTGGTCAGGAAGATCCCTTGTCTGGAATGTGGGGGCGGAGTCATTATTATTGGTGTACAATACAATACACAACGTGTTCCATTATTATAACAAAGTATTGTAGAAAAGATCCCAACATAGAAAATGGGGGAAAGGAGGAAATAAAGGCGGATATGAAGGGGAATCTGTGTACGGGGAACACCTTAACAATCACCACCATTTTATTCTCCAGGGCCTCTGATGTCACAGAATAGATGTTTGGGGGTTTATCTCATCTTCAGGACCAAAATCTGCATTTTCCCATGTGTGCAAAATCATGCAGAAACAGCTCTGGCAGTGAGAGGGTTAATGTGGGCTAGATGGGATCACTCTGCCGGGGTGACATTAGAGCTCCCCCTAGCTGCAGCCTGGTAATAACATTGCTGGGAGGTCTATTCATTTCTCTGCTCCATACTTCCCGTCTTTATAGAAACGTCTCCTGACATTTGGGGGTCTATTCATAGAATGTGTAGAACCATTCACCTGGTGAAAGTGCATGTCCATTCCTCCTGTGTGAATGGGGAATGGTGAATGTTAGGAGTCTATTTGCTGAGCGGGATGAATATTTCCCATTGATTTCAAATGAAACGTTGCCCTTGTACACTAGGTGGTGCTGATTACTATGATACTTAGCGCCATCCAAAGGCCAAACAAGCAATTTTGGATTTTAAATCAATGATTGGATTAATGATATGGTATTATTTATTTATGTTCTTCAACTCATAAATGTATGAGTGTGATCTCCGGTATTTGTATGACACCCCCCCCCTCACATAGCACACTAATAATATGTTGGGGGGGTGATCTCCGGTATTTGTATGACACCGCCCCTCACATAGCACTAATAATATGTTGGGGGGGTGTGATCTCCGGTATTTGTATGACACCCCCCTCACATAGCACACTAATAATATGTTGGGGTGTGATCTCCGGTATTTGTATGACACCGCCCCTCTCATAGCACACTAATAATATGTTGGGGGGTGTGATCTCCGGTATTTGTATGACACCGCCCCTCACATAGTACACTAATAATATGTTGGGGGGGTGTGATCTCCGGTATTTGTATGACACCGCCCCTCACATAGCACACTAATAATATGTTGGGGGGTGTGATCTCCGGTATTTGTATGACACCGCCCCTCACATAGCACACTAATAATATGTTGAGGGGTGTGATCTCCGGTATTTGTATGACACCGCCCCTCACATAGCACACTAATATGTTGGGGGGTGTGATCTCCGGTATTTGTATGACACCGCCCCTCACATAGCACACTAATAATATGTTTGGGGGGTGTGATCTCCGGTATTTGTATGACACCGCCCCTCACATAGCACACTAATAATATGTTGGGGGGGTGATCTCCGGTATTTGTATGACACCGCCCCTCACATAGTACACTAATAATATGTTGGGGGGTGTGATCTCCGGTATTTGTATGACACCGCCCCTCACATAGTACACTAATAATATGTTGGGGGTGTGATCTCCGGTATTTGTATGACACCGCCCCTCACATAGCACACTAATAATATGTTGGGGGGGGTGATCTCCGGTATTTGTATGACACCGCCCCTCACATAGCACACTAATAATATGTTGGGGGGGGTGATCTCCGGTATTTGTATGACACCCCCCTCACATAGTACACTAATAATATGTTGGGGAGGTGATCTCCGGTATTTGCATGACACCGCCCCTCACATAGCACACTAATAATATGTTGGGGGGGTGTGATCTCCGGTATTTGTATGACACCGCCCCTCACATAGTACACTAATAATATGTTGGGGGGGGTGATCTCCGGTATTTGTATGACACCGCCCCTTACATAGCACACTAATAATATGTTGGGGGTGTGATCTCCGGTATTTGTATGACACCGCCCCTCACATAGCACACTAATAATATGTTGGGGGGTGTGATCTCCGGTATTTGTATGACACCGCCCCTCACATAGCACACTAATAATATGTTGGGGGGTGTGATCTCCGGTATTTGTATGACACCGCCCCTCACATAGTACACTAATAATATGTTGGGGGTGTGATCTCCGGTATTTGTATGACACCGCCCCTCACATAGTACATTAATAATATGTTGGGGGGTGTGATCTCCGGTATTTGTATGACACCCCCCCTCACATAGCACACTAATAATATGTTGGGGGGGTGTGATCTCCGGTATTTGTATGACACCGCCCCTCACATAGCACACTAATAATATGTTGGGGGGTGTGATCTCCGGTATTTGTATGACACCCCCCCTCACATAGCACACTAATAATATGTTGGGGGGGTGTGATCTCCGGTATTTGTATGACACCGCCCCTCACATAGCACACTAATAATATGTTGGGGGTGTGATCTCCGGTATTTGTATGACACCCCCCCTCACATAGTACACTAATAATATGTTGGGGGTGTGATCTCCGGTATTTGTATGACTCCGCCCCTCACATAGTACACTAATAATATGTTGGGGGTGTGATCTCCGGTATTTGTATGACACCGCCCCTCACATAGTACACTAATAATATGTTGGGGGTGTGATCTCCGGTATTTGTATGACACCGCCCCTCACATAGTACACTAATAATATGTTGGGGGGTGTGATCTCCGGTATTTGTATGACACCGCCCCTCACATAGTACACTAATAATATGTTGGGGGGTGTGATCTCCGGTATTTGTATGACACCGCCCCTCACATAGTACACTAATAATATGTTGGGGGTGTGATCTCCGGTATTTGTATGACACCGCCCCTCACATAGTACACTAATAATATGTTGGGGGTGTGATCTCCGGTATTTGTATGACACCGCCCCTCATAGAGTACACTAATAATACGTTGGGGGGGGGTGATCTCCGGTATTTGTATGACACCGCCCCTCATAGAGTACACTAATAATATGTTGGGGGGGTGATCTCCGGTATTTGTATGACACCGCCCCTCACATAGTACACTAATAATATGTTGGGGGTGTGATCTCCGGTAATTGTATGACACCGCCCCTCACATAGCATGCTAATAATATGTTGGGGGGTGTGATCTCCGGTATTTGTATGACACCACCCCTCACATAGTACACTAATAATATGTTGGGGGGGTGATCTCCGGTATTTGTATGACACCGCCCCTCACATAGCACACTAATAATATGTTGGGGGGGTGTGATCTCCGGTATTTGTATGACACCGCCCCTCACATAGTACACTAATAATATGTTGGCGGGGTGTGATCTCTGGTATTTGTATGACACCGCCCCTCACATAGTACACTAATAATATGTTGGGGGGTGTGATCTCCGGTATTTGTATGACACCGCCCTCACATAGTACACTAATAATATGTTGGGGGGGTGTGATCTCCGGTATTTGTATGACACCGCCCCTCACATAGTACACCAATAATATGTTGGTGGGGGTGTGATCTCCGGTATTTGTATGACACCGCCCCTCACATAGTATACTAATAATATGTTAGGGTGTGATCTCCGGTATTTGTATGACACCGCCCCTCACATAGCACACTAATAATATGTTGGGGGGGTGTGATCTCCGGTATTTGTATGACACCGCCCCTCACATAGTACACTAATAATATGTTGGGGGGTGTGATCTCCGGTATTTGTATGACACCGCCCCTCACATAGCACACTAATAATATGTTGGGGGGGTGTGATCTCCGGTATTTGTATGACACCGCCCCTCACATAGTACACTAATAATATGTTGGGGGTGTGATCTCCGGTATTTGTATGACACCGCCCCTCACATAGTACACTAATAATATGTTGGGGGGTGTGATCTCCGGTATTTGTATGACACCGCCCCTCACATAGCACACTAATAATATGTTGGGGGTGTGATCTCCAGTATTTGTATGACACCGCCCCTCACATAGCACACTAATAATATGTTGGGGGGGTGTGATCTCCGGTATTTGTATGACACCGCCCCTCACATAGTACACTAATAATATGTTGGGGGTGTGATCTCCGGTATTTGTATGACACCGCCCCTCACATAGTACACCAATAATATGTTGGTGGGGGTGTGATCTCCGGTATTTGTATGACACCGCCCCTCACATAGTATACTAATAATATGTTAGGGTGTGATCTCCGGTATTTGTATGACACCGCCCCTCACATAGCACACTAATAATATGTTGGGGGGGTGTGATCTCCGGTATTTGTATGACACCGCCCCTCACATAGCACACTAATAATATGTTGGGGGTGTGATCTCCGGTATTTGTATGACACCGCCCCTCACATAGTACACTAATAATATGTTGGGGGGTGTGATCTCCGGTATTTCTATGACACCGCCCCTCACATAGCACACTAATAATATGTTGGGGGGTGTGATCTCCGGTATTTGTATGACACCGCCCCTCACATAGTACACTAATAATATGTTGGGGGGGTGTGATCTCCGGTATTTCTATGACACCGCCCCTCACATAGCACACTAATAATATGTTGGGGGGTGTGATCTCCGGTATTTGTATGACACCGCCCCTCACATAGTACACTAATAATATGTTGGGGGGTGTGATCTCCGGTATTTGTATGACACCGCCCCTCACATAGTACACTAATAATATGTTGGGGGGTGTGATCTCCGGTATTTGTATGACACCCCCCTTCACATAGCACACTAATAATATGTTGGGGGGGTGTGATCTCCAGTATTTGTATGACACCGCCCCTCACATAGCACACTAATAATATGTTGGGGGGTGTGATCTCCGGTATTTGTATGACACCCCCCCTCACATAGCACACTAATAATATGTTGGGGGGGTGTGATCTCCGCTATTTGTATGACACCGCCCCTCACGTAGCACACTAATAATATGTTGGGGGTGTGATCTCCGGTATTTGTATGACACCGCCCCTCACATAGCACACTAATAATATGTTGGGGGTGTGATCTCCGGTATTTGTATGACTCCGCCCCTCACATAGTACACTAATAATATGTTGGGGGTGTGATCTCCGGTATTTGTATGACACCGCCCCTCACATAGTACACTAATAATATGTTGGGGGGTGTGATCTCCGGTATTTGTATGACACCGCCCCTCACATAGTACACTAATAATATGTTGGTGGGGGTGTGATCTCCGGTATTTGTATGACACCGCCCCTCACATAGTACACTAATAATATGTTGGGGGGTGTGATCTCCGATATTTGTATGACACCGCCCCTCACATAGTACACTAATAATATGTTGGGGGATGTGATCTCCGGTATTTGTATGACACCGCCCCTCACATAGTACACTAATAATATGTTGGGGGGTGTGATCTCCGGTATTTGTATGACACCGCCCCTCACATAGTACACTAATAATATGTTGGGGGGTGTGATCTCCGGTATTTGTATGACACCGCCCCTCACATAGTACACTAATAATATGTTGGGGGGTGTGATCTCCGGTATTTGTATGACACCGCCCCTCACATAGTACACTAATAATATGTTGGGGGTGTGATCTCCGGTATTTGTATGACACCGCCCCTCACATAGTACACTAATAATATGTTGGTGGGGGTGTGATCTCCGGTATTTGTATGACACCGCCCCTCACATAGTACACTAATAATATGTTGGGGGGTGTGATCTCCGATATTTGTATGACACCGCCCCTCACATAGTACACTAATAATATGTTGGGGGATGTGATCTCCGGTATTTGTATGACACCGCCCCTCACATAGTACACTAATAATATGTTGGGGGGTGTGATCTCCGGTATTTGTATGACACCGCCCCTCACATAGTACACTAATAATATGTTGGGGGGTGTGATCTCCGGTATTTGTATGACACCGCCCCTCACATAGTACACTAATAATATGTTGGGGGGGTGTGATCTCCAGTATTTGTATGACACCGCCCCTCACATAGTACACTAATAATATGTTGGGGGTGTGATCTCCGGTATTTGTATGACACCGCCCCTCACATAGCACACTAATAATATGTTGGGGGGGTGTGATCTCCGGTATTTGTATGACACCGCCCTCACATAGTACACTAATAATATGTTGGGGGGGTGTGATCTCCGGTATTTGTATGACACCGCCCCTCACATAGTACACCAATAATATGTTGGTGGGGGTGTGATCTCCGGTATTTGTATGACACCGCCCCTCACATAGTACACTAATAATATGTTGGGGTGTGATCTCCGGTATTTGTATGACACCGCCCCTCACATAGCACACTAATAATATGTTGGGGGGGTGTGATCTCCGGTATTTGTATGACACCGCCCCTCACATAGTACACTAATAATATGTTGGGGGTGTGATCTCCGGTATTTGTATGACACCGCCCCTCACATAGTACACTAATAATATGTTGGGGGGTGTGATCTCCGGTATTTGTATGACACCGCCCCTCACATAGCACACTAATAATATGTTGGGGGGGTGATCTCCGGTATTTGTATGACACCGCCCCTCACATAGCACACTAATAATATGTTGGGGGGTGTGATCTCCGGTATTTGTATGACACCGCCCCTCACATAGTACACTAATAATATGTTGGGGGGTGTGATCTCCAATATTTGTATGACACCGCCCTTCACATAGTACACTAATAATATGTTGGGGGGTGTGATCTCCGGTATTTGTATGACACCGCCCCTCACATAGTACACTAATAATATGTTGGGGGGTGTGATCTCCGGTATTTGTATGACACCGCCCCTCACATAGCACACTAATAATATGTTGGGGGGGTGTGATCTCCGGTATTTGTATGACACCGCCCCTCACATAGTACACTAATAATATGTTGGGGGGTGTGATCTCCGGTATTTGTATGACACCGCCCCTCACATAGTACACCAATAATATGTTGGGGGAGTTAAACGCAGATTCATTTTGTCTCAAAAACTTTTTTGAGTTTGAAAACAAAAGCGGGAGATTCTAGGCCAGATCCCTCCAGACGAAAAAGTTGAGTTTAACGGTCCATAAGATTAGGGGCTCGGATGGCTCTCTGGCTACTTCAAATGCGGATATAGCATCTCACTTTGAGCAATACTACAAAACATTATACAATCCTCCTCCGGAACGTCGCCCTTCCAAAGCCAAGAAGCCTAAAGCCACCTTGGTCTCTGACTTTCTTCACCTCTATAGCCCTTCCGCTTTACCTGAAGATACAGTTCAGGATTTAGAACATCACATCACGGTAGAGGAACTCTCCCGAGCTGTCAAGCATATGAAACCTGGTAAAAGCCCGGGCCCCGATGGTTCTTCAGTAGCATATTACAAAGAGTTTCTAGATATTCTGAGTGGGCCCTTCCTCTCTGCCTTCAACACCTTCTCTTCAACCCCCACGCAACATCATCGCCTTTTGGAGGCCCATATTACTGTTATTCCCAAAGAAGGTAAAGATGTGATGCTGGTTACCAATTATAGGCCCATTTCTCTTTTAAATGTGGACATTAAAATATATGCAAAGATTTTAGCCGTCTCCTTCCCCTACTACCCTCTCTGATTGATCTTGACCAAGTGGGCTTCATCCTAGGTAGGGAAGGGAGGGACAACACCATCAAGGCCCTCAACCTTCTCCACCGATTTCATAACTCTCACAGGCCCAAATTTTTTCTTTCCCTAGATGCCAAGATGTTTGATAGGGTGTCCTGGGATTACTTATGGGCATCCCTACAGGTGATTGGATTAGGGGACATTATGCTCAATTTTATTATGGCACTATACTCTGGTCCAAATGCACAGGTCCGTGTGAACGGGCATTTGTCCCACTTCTTCCCTCTTGGGAATGGAATGCGCCAAGGTTGCCCTCTCTCACCCGCTTCTTTTTGTAATTTCATTAGAGCCATTGCTTCGTAAACTTTGCTTGAACCCGGATATCAGGGGTAGTTCCGTGGTGAATAAGGAATACAACCTTGCTGCTTACACAGATGACATTCGTTTGTTTCTGACGGAGCCTCGGATTACCTTGCCCAACCTGCTTAAAGATTTGTCCTTTTTTCAATACATTTCGAATCTTAAAATTAATCATTCCAAATCCTATGCCTTAAACATTACTCTTCCCTCAGACCTGGTTTCCTTTTGTCAGTCACAGTTTCTGTTTTGATGGGAAAGGGACCCCCTTACCTATCTGGGAATACAGCTTACGAGTAACCTCTCTGATCTTTACATCAAAAATTTCCTTCCAATCCTTGGTGTCATCCGAGCAGACCTAACTAGGTGGCATCGCCCATGATTCTCCTGGTTAGGTAGGGCTGCAATACTAAATATAAATATCCTCCCGCGCCTCCTCTACCTATTTCAAACCTTACCTATCCATCTACCACCCGCCTTTTTTGTCTCGTGCAGACGATTGTGCTCTCTCTTTCTCTGGAATCACAAGCACCCACGCATAGCTTTCTCTCAACTTGTGCTCCCAAATCCAAAGGAGAGATTGGACTACCAGACCTACAACTTTATCATCGGGCCTGCCATCTCACTAGGATAATCATTTGGAATATTCACTCTACCACCAAAGCGTGGGTCCAACTAGAACACTCCTGTTCCTCCTCCCACTTAGCATTGATCCTGTGGATCCTGCCCAAACACATTCCTCAAGACCTCCTCCTACATCCAATAATCGGACTTTCCCTTAGAATCTTCCGTTTAGCCTGTAAATTGGCCTCCATTTCAGATGCCCCCAACCCACTTCTCTCCGCTTCAATCCGGTCTTTCCTCCAGGTATGCACAAGTCCTTTCCATCAGCACACTGGCCACATAGTCAAGTATTGGCGAACCATTTTTGTCACAAAGGTCAGCTGAAGTCTTGTTCTTCCTTGACAAGTATTATGGGAGATCACTCCTTCCCCTTCCGTCTTATCTTCAAATTAGGCACTTTCTTCTCTCTCCCGCATATCGCCATAAATGGATCCGCCCTCTCACCTCTTTTGAGTTCATCTGTTCAAAGGCCGAGCCATGGAGGCATCTAGTGTCATGTACAGATCTGCTCCTTCTTGGTGATAGAACCTCTGACTCTCTTCCGGCCTGCCAAGCATGGAAAAGAGACTTAAACATTGACTTTTCTTCCTCTGAATGGGATCAAATATTTACCTTTTCTCATAAGTGCTCCTTGAATGTTTCGACTCAAGAAAACAGATACAAGTTGGCGACACGTTGGTACAATACACCTTCTAGAATCCATCATTTTTATCCATCTAAACCTAGCACTTGCTGGAGATGTGGAGCTTCTGTTGGATCTCTTCTTCATATTTGGTGGGACTGCCCTATGGTTCAGCCCTTTTGGCAGGAGGTACATCAGATTACTTCCTCGGTATCTACCCTTGATATTGAGTTCTCTCCGGCCCAACTCCTCCTCCACCACTCTACGTTTCCCAAACGTCTATATTTCAAATCTCTGGCTATGCATATGCTCAACGTGGCTAAACTTTGCCTACCGGTCTTCTGGGGGTCTGTTCACCCCCCCCCCACAGTGCGAGATTGGCTCATACGTCTATGTAGAATTGCTGAGATGGAACAGTTGATTGTTTCATCTCAGGACAACCCAACTAAATTTTCCCACGCGTGGTCCTGCTGGACCCTCTTCCGAATGACCCCTGAATATCATTCTCTCATGGGCCTTGCTGTCTAACTCTGAATTCCCTCTGCATCCCATGATGTTTCTGGCATTACCTTCTCCCCTGTGTGAAATCTCTGATGTTTGAAAAGATGCAACTTCCGTGAAAAACATTTCCCGCACTCAGGACAGGATTACAGCTTCTCCACAATGTGAGATCTCTGATGTGTGTGAAGACTTGACTTCTGTGAAAAGCATTTCTCACACTCAGGACAGGAATATAGCTTTCTCCCTGTGTGAGATCTCTGATGTGTGGAAAGATGCGACTTCCGTGAAAAACATTTCCCGCACTCAGGACAGGCATACATCTTCTCCCCTGTGTGAAATCTCTGATGTCTGGAAAGATGCAACTTCCGTAAAAAACATTTCCCACACTCAAGACAGGAATACATCTTCTCCCCTGCGTAAGATCTCTGATGTTTGGAAAGATGTGACTTCCGTGAAAAACATTTCCCGCACTCAGGACAGGAATACGGCTTCTCACCAGTGTGAGATCTCTGATGTTTGTAAAGATTGGACTTGTCTGAAAAATATTTCCCGCACTCAGGACAGGAATACGGCTTCTCACCCGTGTGAGATCTCTGATGATTGTAAAGATTGGACTTCTGTGAAAAACATTTCCCGCACTCAGGACAGGAATACGGTTTCTCCCCCGTGTGAGATCTTTTATGCACATTAAGATTGGATGTAGAATTGAAACATTTTCCGCACTCAGTACAGGAGAAGCTCTTTCTTGTTGGAAGGCTGGCCCGATCCCGCACAGTCTGAGGTTCTTCAGGATACGAGGAATCCGATGGTCCATCTACACTGGGGGGTGTCGGATGGACATTGGAGGGAACCGGATTTTTTCTTGGACTATACTGTGTGATGTTCTCATCTTCAGGGCAAGAATGTTTCTTCTCACCTGTGTGAGATCTTTTATGCTCATTTAGTTTCGATTTATAATGGAAACCCTTCCCGCACTCAGGACAGGAATATGGCTTCTCAGCTGTGTGACGCCTTTGATGTGTTTTAAGATTAGACTTTTGTGAAAAACATTTCCCGCACTCAGGACAGGCGTATGGTTTTTCACCCGTGTGAGATCTGTTATGCTCATTAAGATGGGATTTATAATAGAACCTCTTCCCGCACTCAGTACAGGAGAAGCTCTTCCCTGTTGGACGGCCGGCGCAGTCCCGCAGAGTCTGAGGTTCCTCAGGATACGAGGAATCCGATGGTCCATCTACACTGGGTGGTGCCGGATGGACATTGGAGGGAGCCGGGTTTTCTCCTGGACTATACTGTGTGATGTCCTCATCTTCTACTTTCCAGTCTGGAGACAAAGTGAGACAATCCTCGGAGGTTTTCCTCATCTCCCGGCCATGGACTAAAATACAAAGACAAAGAGGATTACTAGACAGGAGCTGATTGGTTCCCCCAAACCAGGACTCCGCCCACATCAGGCAGCTTGGTCTCTGAGGAGCTTACAATTCCACCCTCAAGGGAACTAGGAAATGGCTCCTCTGATCTCCTACCAGGTCATTTCTTTATTCATGGACCTTAGTCAGAGAGTGAGGAAACAACCAGAACTGTCTTTTATAGGAGGGACAGTGATGAGGGGATTATAGGACGAGGGTCCCCACCCCCTCTATCACTCATCGCCATCTTCCCAACACAAGAAGTACTGCACTTCCTTATTTAGTCAGTGATTTAGTCATGAAGAACAGCGGGGCTGAGCCCCACCAGAGGTCAGAGAGTGAGGATGGGGGGAGAACAACCAAAATGAAGAATGGACTGCAGGGGTCAAGAGTATGTAATGTACAACATAGAGTATATAGTGCAGGGGTCAGGAGTATGTAATGTGCAATATGAGTACTGACCCCTGCACTGTATAATTTATAATATTTGTATTCAGTAATCAGTGGAAGATTAAATGTTTACTGTAGACAAGTTGCAGAGATCCCACACCGCTGCCTCCCATCTCCCGAGACTGCACTCAGTGACTTGGGGCTGAGACTATACAGACATATCCCTCCACCCGGCACAGCCAGCAGACCACAGAGCAAGGAACCCTGGGAGAAATGTTCTGTCAGAGATCTTACTAGACCCGGGAATGGGGAAGGAGACTCAAACCATATGCCCCAGGGGCCTAGTTAGAGTATCTCCTGTGCTGAAAATCTACATTTTGCTGCCAGCTGAACCCCAGAACCTCCATAAATCCAGTCTAGATACATAAATTGTGTCTGCAGCACAGAGAAGGAAGATTATCCGAGAGAAATCCAGGAATACAGGACGGGGAACACAGCTCAGGAAAGTGACCAGGGGATTACAGGCTGATATCACCCAGTCCCCGCCCTACTCTGGACCAATCAGTGAGCAGTATGGGTGGAGGAATGGATTTAGTGTTCATGACCCACCTGTGCTGATCTCTGTAGGAGTGTCCTCCTCTATAAATGTCCCCGTTATTCCATCCTCCTCCATAGACTGCTGATCATCCCTCACATACGCCTCTTCTTCTTCTGATTTCACCTCAAATTCTATATCGATTGGATCTCCACTCTAAATCAAGGAAATGAGAGAAAATATCATCTGTAAAATGTAAGATTTATGATTGTGACATCACACACAATCCACACATTGTCTCTATGAGTCCATGGTCTGGATGCTCCATCCCACCAACCTTGTAATAGTGAGGGATGGTGTGACCTTCCTGTGTGGAATCCCGGGAATACAGAGGACGGGGACATCTCTCTGGTGGGTTCCCATGACTGGATCCATCTGTAGGAAACACACACACTGACTGAATCCATTGTTTCTATGTGTTTATCAGATGATGGGGGATCTAGGTGGATCCTCCGTACTGCTCTCTCCTTTACAATAAAGTCTCCTCTTACCCGGTGATGTGAGGGGCGGCTGATTGTCCATCATGACGTCCTTGTAGAGATCCTTGTGTCCTTCTAAATACTCCCACTCCTCCATGGAGAAATAGACAGTGACACCCTGACACCTTATAGGAACCTGACACACACAATGATACAGTCACCATCCAGACACATCCCTTGTCTGTTACTGGAGAATGTCCCAGAATTCCCGGCACCGCTCACCTCTCCTGTCAGCAGCTCAGTGATCTCTCTGGTGACTTCTAGAATCTTCTTCTTCTTTCTCTCTTCTATCAGGGAGGGAGGTGGAGGCAATGTGATGTCATATGATCTCCAGACTTCACAGGAGGAAAACTCTACATCTGAACACAAATAGTCACATCAAATGATATTCCCAGAATCCTCCTCACCTCTCCATTCAGGTCTCCATTTTATTAAAGCCCCACTTCAGGCTGAGGTATAATTCCCCCCCCAGGACCCCCACACTACGCAGGGTATAGGCTTGTTGCAGCATTCTGATGTCATTACATACAACGCAGGACCAACAGTCCCACTTTACATGTGAGGATACCAAGGGACCCCACATCCTAAGAGCATCAGGGAAAAAGCAAGATGGAGGGACATTGGGAGGAGGAGCTGTGAGGTCAGTGTGATGTCATAGGATTCCCTGACTGGATGGAGGGACATTGACGGGAAGGAGCTGTGAGGGCAGTGTGATGTCATAGGATTCTCTGACTCTGGATGGAGGGACTTTGGGAGGAGGAGCTGTGAGGTCAGTGTGATGTCATAGGATTCTGACTCTGGATGGAGGGACTTTGGGAGGAGGAGCTGTGAGGTCAGTGTGATGTCATAGGATTCTCTGACTCTGGATGGAGGAACATTAGGAGGAGGAGCTGTGAGGTCGGTGTGATGTCATAGGATTCTCTGACTTCCATCATAAAGAAGATGAGGGGGAGGGGAGGAAGTCACTGAAGGTGACCATAGATCCATGGAAATTCAGCTGGTTCAGCAGGGATCGCTCACATTTCCATCCATGTGTGGCCACTGCCGGATAAAAGCCACTCCCCCAGCGGCTGCAGCCAATAGCTTCAGTGCTGATCCGTGTATTCAGAGAGCGGAGGAGTCCCCCCATTGTCAGAATACAAGAGTGCAGTGGGGAGGATTCCCCCATCCACCTCCAATGTGTGGATGGGGGAATCACTTCAGTTTTTATGGTCATCCCGCTGGCTGAACGATAAAACTGAACCATGTAGGCCAGCTTTGGGAGCAAATATATTATCATCAACTCCTCCCCCTGAAGGGGTTCATCTACGTATTACCTCCTCTGCCAACAGATCCAGGAATGTCTCCTCTCTGCTTCCTCCTGATTCACCTCTCCCTAGTACGTCCTGAGTGTATCTGACATCACTTCCTGTCTGTACCTGACATCACTTCCTGTCTTCCATAGAGACCTCCTGTCTGGGTAGAAGTGAGATCTCCACCTTGTGGAGCTCAGAGGAACTGCAGCCCCGAGAAGCGTCTGGTAGTGTGACCCCGGCCTTGTGCTGGGTGTGTATGGACTGTAGATCCTTATAGAGGGGTCACCTCCACTCCCACCAAGGGGGACAGAAATATATGACTGCTCGGGGGAGGGGTTTTGGCCCCTTTGATTTTGCAGTAACATTGAGTGCAGATTTAGTCCTGTAGAACATCTGGTATATGGATACAAAGCCCCCCAGCTGGGAGTAAAGGGTGGAAATGGCTGGTGACCCCCAGATTTGGGCAATGATGTCATCACTATAAATGGATAAAACCCGCGCTATGTGTAACAACTCCAAACCTACAAAAACCTTCTAGCGGACTGCTGCTGTAACAAAGGGAAGGATTCCCTGTCATCTAGAAGAGCATTATGTGTCACAGCGCTGTCCTATTGTGTGTGCACAGAAATCATCACAAATACACTACAAATATGTGGAGACATTCAGAGATAAAGAGCTCGGGGCTCCAAATCCTATTCTCTGCACATCCACTGCTTCCACTTTACACCCACTTCATTGGTCTTATGGGGTTTATCAATAAATGAAGGAAACTGAACCGTGTGCAAATCCATCCACAACATAAAGTGCTTTGTGCTCAAGATGCTGCTCCCTGCACATCCACTGCTTCCACTTTACACCCATTCATCTCATCAGATTTGCTGCTATAGGAAATCATTTATAATGATGTCCCATCTCGCTGCTCGTAAAAACAATTCTGCAGCTAATTGGCCACTAGGATTACTCTTACATGAAAGCCGCCCACCAGCTAATAAACCAGCACTAGAATGATGCCTGTAGCTGCAAGCATCCTCCCGGTATAACCAGTCCAAGTCCAGCGACGTTCCAGTACATTGCTGGTCCATGTTGGACATATATGTACCAGCAGAGAACACGGACATACGATGAATCGGGTCTGCGGACCAATATGACTGCAATTCATTCTTTTCTGTAATGTCCATGTTGAGGGTTCGGCCCAATAAGTTTTACATTCATAAACGGTGATAGAGTTCCATGTGAATTGTGTGACAAGAGCTGAATTTGGGTGTCGCCATGTATTGTGGTGTATAAATTGCCTTGGCCCACAATTGGTACAAATCTTCTGTGAAGAACAGTGGAGGGGCTGAACACTAGTGCTGGCAGTGACCGGGCCGATCCGGCTAACACTGAGTATTGGGGACACTATACAAAGCCGGCACTAGTATAGTTCTGTTCATGATCAATATATTGATCCGTACAAACACTATACTAGTAATGGCGGTGATCAGCGACCTATAGCGTGAGTGCGACAGTGTGCGGCCAATCTAACGCCAGCTGACCCTGGCTGGGAGGGGCTTACTGACCCTGACACGATGTGATGTCACTAGTGGCAGGAATACAGAGATCAGTGATACATTCTATATACTGACACTGTACTAATGGCACTGGCTGGGTGACGGGGCCATCAAAGGGTTAAATGTGCTAATCTAACGTGTGTGTACAATGTAGTGGTGCTTTTACTCAGTGCCGTGTTCTCTCTTCTCTCTCTGGACTGACCGGGGGGTGCAGTGAGGGGCGCAGGCGCATTGACACCCCAAAACAGGAAGCAATGCAGATTACGCCACTTTGCCAAGAGCTGCTGCTCGCCCACAAAATGCAGGTATATGGTTGGCAAGTAGTTAAAAAAAACCTTAAAAATGTTTAAAACAAAATTCTCAATATGGTATTTAACTTTTTTTTTTAATACTTGTATCAGAATAGTAGGATGTTACCATAGTAACCATTGTACTACTGTGGGGGGGAGGGGGGTGATCAGGGATTTTTTTTCCCACACTTTTCTTTGCAGGAGAAATAATGGTCATTTCTCCTGCAATGCAAAGCTTGCTGTCAGAACCGAACTCATTCATCAACTGTCATTAAGTTAGATTTTTGACAGCTCGATAGTGATCTGTGATTGGTTGGAGCTGGTCACATGGTACAGGGTGCTGTGATTGGCCCCATGTATCATGTGACAGCTGTGGGCCAATCACAGCTCACTAGGAGAAGCAGAGCTGTTATGAATGAGATTGATTCATAACAACTGTTTACATTGGGCTCACCTAGAGATCACATGATCACCGGGTCACAATCACTGGGATCTTCATTCCGCTGTATCCGCCAGACACAGCAGTCGGGGGAGGGGAGTGCTGTGTGCCGGCTCGGGTGTGTGGTGTTCCTCCTGTGTTAGTACAGCCAGAGTGACGTACAAGTTCATTGCTTTGCCTGTAGCTGCCGCCTGGCCACAGTACATTGCGGGTGGGAAGCGGGTAATCTAGGACTAAGGATTCCAAGCTCACTCCTTGGGCCATGATATCATCCAGGCAAGAAATGTAAGTTCTGTGTTCCAATTATGAGGTGACAACAGCATAGAGTGCTTTCAGGATAATGGACAAAGGTAGACAAGCATTGCATGCTGTTGTTGTGTGAAGCAAGTCTGTCTCCTTTTTTATTACAGAGAATACATTTTGTTTGGCTTTTTCTACATTGTTCCCCGATCCTGACATTCGTGGCCTCCTGGGCTGGATGTGCCGCTGGATCCAGGCCCTGGAGCAAGCCCTGGAGGTGGAACCAGACGAGGACCAGCCCAGCCTTGGAGTCTATTTCAGGCAGCAATTTTAGTTTAGTTACAATTTTTTATGATGTTTTATAGTTTTCTATTGATTGTTGGTAATAAATGTTCTATTTCTCTTGGACAGTGCCCTGTGTTGTGTCTTCTTCAGCCTTTGCAGGTCGGCAATCTTCTTCATTGCAGTTGGAGCTGATCTGCATGTCCCTAAAGCATTGCAGGACTCTGCTAGCTCCAGCTGCACTGGACAATCTTGCTTACCTGGAATTTCTGGTAATGTCCAAACGAAGTGTTTTCTGGCAAGTCCAGCTTTAGGACTGTAGCAGATAGGATTGCATGTTTCCGAGAGGTAAACCAGCTCCTTCAATCCTAAGCTGGGATACATAAAGATTGAAGTTGTCTGCTTGCTGTCTGCAGCTACTCCCAATCTTGGTTTGCTTCCTCTTGTGAAATGCTGCAACAGTTTACACAGAACACTCCATTCACGTTACATTGTTCACGTTTGGAGTAGCTCTTCATTCCATCCAGGGACTTCTACATAGCTTGGTGGAGTGTAGTTGTGCAGACTGCCAAAAGGGGGGTGCAGCCAAGTAGACAATGTGTGGGGGGATCCTGTGCCCCAACTCTGTCAAGATGTCTCCCATCACCTCATCTCTAGTTGGGATTGGCATTACACAGAAGTCACATGACTTGAAAGCTGCTCTTGGAAGGACTATCAGTTATGGATGAGACCAGTTACATGCAATGTCCCCCAGAAAAGAAGGGGCCCTAATGGTCAAATTGTTTATCTGCTCCACACATACCACTTGGATCCAACTTGTTGCTCATTCACATGTCAGTGTTTTGACAACAAGAGGTGGGGAGGGAATGAAGTGAGGAACAAGTGTCCACTGGGCACATAAATTCCATAGGCACACACGTCTAGAATCAGGCAGCTAAAGATCCTATGCTCCCCAACCAATCTCGGGACAAGATGTTACACGGGGTGTAAAGCAAACTTAGTCTGGGTCCAGTTAGTCCAGCATAATGATAGTCCAAACAACAGAAGGCCTTCTTCTTATTCTCCCAACTTTTCTGTGTCTCTAGCATTCCTTGGCAGGCTTACTGTGTGTAAGTTGTGTCCTGGTGTCACGCCTGGTGTCCTGGATATTACACACTTCTTGTATAGTGTGTGTCAATGAAGTAGCACAGGGAACATATTTGGACAGCAGTGTCAGTCTCTGGGGAGGTGAGTGTTCCATGCAGGAGTCTTGGCCAAAATCAGCACCCCAAAAAGACAAAAGCTAGCCGACACTTAGAAAACAAGCTGCAATATTGTGTGTTCCCATATTGGGGAACGTTAGCCTTGCCCACAGAGTCCACTGATAATTCTAAGCTCCCTTGGGGCAGCCAAATGGTTAGCAGATAATGGCCAACCGCTACATGTGCCAGAGAACTTGTGTGATGGGGAACAGCTAAAACTATTTGCAGGACAGACCACCAGGTGAAAGCAGCAGAAAGGCCAAAGAGTCTAACCACCAATGCCTCTGGAAGGGTCACCTTTTAGTTTTCTTTCTGAAGTGCTGCTTTTTTAGTGTTCGCTATTTGGAATTATTGGTAGCCATACTCAGAAAAGCACCTGTGTTGGATTCCCGACATGACCAAGCCTCCATTATTACCCCAAATGCATTTCTGACAATTTGAAAGACACGTTCTGCTGCTTTCCAAATAATGTTTATTACAAAAAAAATACAAAATTAATGGGGAAGAGGAGGCTGCTGCTGCTGAGGGGGTGGGTGTGAGGGTTGGGGAGGTACAGTGTGTGGGGGGCTGGGAAAGAGTGGTGAGGAGGGAGGGCTGGGGGAGAGGTTGAATGGGGGGAATGGAAGACAGGGAGAATGTGGGGAGGGGCATTTGAGGGCTGAGGAGAGTGGGCAGGACGTGGAAGGTAAGGGTGGAAACGGGATTGAGAGGAGGGGTGTGTAGAAACAACGGGAGGGGGTGTGAAAGTGGGGGTGTGATCAAGGGGCAAAGTGGAGTGTGAGGAGGGAGCAGAAGAGGGATCCATGAGGAAGGAGGCATACTAGTCTTCGGGTGAGGTTTCTTGAGGGGGATCGGCACCTCCAATGCTTGTTCCCCTGATGCTTCCCCAGCACTTTTTACAGGGGAACTCTGTGGCACCCTTAGCATTGGCCCCAAACAACTACTGCACAGGGGTTGGGAGCCTCAAGCCAAAGGTGCATTTTGTTCAGCCCCTTCTTGACATAAGGCCCGGATATCATGACTAAGGTCCTGCAGCACTGTAGTCTGCTCCCTGACCGAGGTGACAAGTCCAAGCAGGGCTTCATGTTGGAGCACCAGTAACCTTTCCACATTACTTGGCACATTAGAAAGCCTCCTTTGCTCCCATAATCTCTCCATGTTGAACACCAGCCTTTCCCCAAGCTTGAGAAGGGGGCTGGGTCCAGGTAGACGGGGTGCTGATCCAGCTGCATCCAATGTTGGCTGCAAGGAGAAACAAATGAACAAAAAATGAAAGAGTGTTTAACACACAGCACAAGGGTACAGTAGGACAGGGGGCTCGTCTGACACCAAACACTAGATCATGTTCTTGTCCCACCCCTAGGACCAGGTATTGGTGAATGCCTTTCCCTGACACATTACACTGGATCAGCATTTGACGGAAATGAATGGTTTGGCATCTTTACCCAGACTGATACCTTCCTGCTGATTTGTCACATGCACATCACTCCCTCCAGCTCCTGACTAAGCAATGATCCAAAAAAAGTTACACATCACGTTGCCAAGTCCTGCCCAGCCAGGAACGGAGTTATACTCTAAATGGGTGACTCATTAGGGAGAACATCTTTAGCATCTCTTACCGGATGTTCAGGCAACTCAGGTGGAGGTGACGGCATTTCATGCAAGTTTGGAGTGCCTGAACTTCCCTGCACCACAATAAACTCATTGAATGGAAATGTAAACAATCATGAGCTCTTTTGGGCTTTAATTTTAACAAGGATTTGGCTGGAGACCTGCGGCCTTAAAATGAGACTTACTGATTCCAAGTGAAGTGGAGGAATGCTGCCAGTTCTGCCACCCATAGTGGTGACCAAAGTGTGTTTGACTTTCCCTTTGTGTGGCTCAAACCTGAAGGTGAGCGGCACGATTGGGAGGTGATGGGTCCCTGTAGTGGATCATTTCCTGTATATTGAGCAGGCATGATATATGATGTCACTAAACACCAAACACATTGGATATTCTGGGACTGTCAGAGTTGAGCATGTTGACGTCGGTCAGATTACATGTATGTGTTTACATGCGTGGAATGTTTTTGTGTCTGGGAGAAGTTGCGAGGGCGAGTCTGATTTGGAACGCTCAGGAGATGTCAGCTAGTTAGTGATTCCTTCCTCAGGAATCCCAGAGATCCGTCCCCTCCTGTTATGGGCTATGGCTTGCTACAAACCTTTCCTATGTCGGAGATCTGCTCTACAAGGGGACGTCCTGTCTATTGTTGGCCAATGTCCAATCACCTGTAGGTGGGCATAACAGTGTTAGGAAGGATTTATAAAGATGCTTCGTGTCCTGTGATGTATTCCAAGAAATGGATTTTACAGATAATTGATGCCATTTTTTACTAAGAGACAGGAATTGTTCATTGCTGAAGGAGCCCCTAGAAACCTTTGGAGGACCCCTGGCTGAGAAAGGCTGAACTAGGCAGTCATATATTTCTGTCCCCCTTGGTGGGAGTGGAGGTGACCCCTCTATAAGGATCTACAGTCCATACACACCCAGCACAAGGCCGGGGTCACACTACCAGACGCTTCTTGGGGCTGCAGTTCCTCTGAGCTCCACAAGGTGGGGATCTCACTTCTACCCAGACAGGAAGTCTCTATGGAATACAGACAGGAAGTGATGTCAGGTACAGACAGGAAGTGATGTCAGGCACAGACAGAAGTAGAAAGGAGACGTTGGTAGAAGTGGCAGCAGAGGAGGTAATAAGATGTTATGTTCTATTTACACCCAGTAACCAACCCCCGTCTCTTCCTCCATAGTTATGTCCGTCCTCTTCCTCCATAGCCACGTCCGTCCTCTTCCTCCATAGCCACGTCCGTCCTCTTCCTCCATAGTCACGTCCGTCCTCTTCCTCCATAGACACGTCCGTCCTCTTCCTCCATAGTCACGTCCGTCCTCTTCCTCCATAGTTATGTCCGTCCTCTTCCTCCATAGCCACGTCCGTCCTCTTCCTCCATAGCCACGTCCGTCCTCTTCCTCCATAGTCACGTCCGTCCTCTTCCTCCATAGACACGTCCGTCCTCTTCCTCCATAGTCACGTCCGTCCTCTTCCTCCATAGTCATGCCTGTCCTCTTCCTCCATAGTCATGTCCATCCTCTTCCTCCATAGTCACTGTGATGTCTTTTATCTCCGGCAGATGATGATACACACATATATAGTGTGGGAACCCAGATTAACCCCTTCAGGGGCAGAACATCCTCCACTTCTGGGGCAGAACATTCTCCTCATTGTGGAGAGGTGTCACCTTCTCACCTCATCAGTCTATACTAACGGATTTTATGACTTTGATTAGTTGGGGGGGATGGGGAGATATTTAGGGGGATTGGAATATCTATGTCTTTGTTTCATAAGATTCAATTAGGAAGAAAGAGAGAAAAATGTCATTTGTAGTAAATGTCCTGAACACAATGTATACAGTCCTCCACTCACTCTGATGGACGCCGTCCTCCACTCACTCTGATGGGAATACAGTAGACCTTGTTTTCTCCCATCTTTGCACTCCCTACAACCTCACAAACACCCCCTTTCCTCTCTCTGATCACAATCTCATCACCTTCACAGTCTCCTCGTCTTCAAACACCTATCCCTCCAAGCAGCAAACAATTACCCGCAGAAACCTTCACAACTTGAACCCGGCTCCTTTCCACTCTGCAACTGACCTCCTCTATGATAGAATCTCTCCCCTGTCCTGCCCTGACCTGGCCACTGCTGTCTACAACAGTTCACTATCATCCACACTGGACTCACTTGGTCCTCTAACCACACGAAGCATCAGGCCCCGACCATTACATCCGTGGCAGACTGACCACACCAGACATCTTAACCACCTCCCATCCACCCGTTGTATATAAATGGCCGGATGGTGGCAGTGCAAGGTCAGGTGGCCATTTATAAATGGACTCCCCGCCCCCTGCTTATGCGCACTTCCTGAGAGCATGCAGCACCACGAATACCGATCAACGTATGGTACCTCTCTGTGAGGTCCCGATCATGTGATTACCGATTGGCCAATCAGTGATCACAAGATGTCACTTCTGACCAGGGGTGGACTGACCATTTGGAAACTCGGCACTACCCGAGGGTCTGGGGTCAGTAGGGGGCCCCATGAGATGCCCCTGGTACCTTTTTCATAAGCTTTTTTGAGTTTGGGAAGGACACAGGGGCCCCATGATCCCCTATTGCCCGGGGGGCCCCATGAGTTGTCAGTCCACCCCTGCTTCTAACATTGCTTACTACGTGTGAAATCTGTGAATGATCACAAAGGTCACATGGTACAAGGCTATTCACAACAGACTTGTACCATGTGACAAGCTGTGACCAATCACAGCTCACACAGTAGTTCTCAATGGCTGCAAGAATGCAGCCAGAGAGAAGGAGAAATTATTGCTTTTACAGCCTTTATGGGTGTAAAAGCAATCAGAATAAAAAAAAAAAAATCTTCATCACCCCCCACAAATACTACAGTGTCACCATGGTGACGCTGTACTACTAGGGTGACAGTATATAAAAAAAAAACAACATAAATATTAATATTAAAAAATTTAAAAAAAAAGTTTAAAAGTTATAATTTTTGGTTATAAACTAATTTGGGCTATTTTTTTTTTACTAAAAAGATAACGGAATAAATTTTGGCCAAGATTTATAATGAAATATTATTTGCAAAATTTTACAAGTAAAAACTTTTTTCAAAATTTTTGGACTTTTTCATTTACATAGCAAAAAAATAAAAATCCCAGTAGTGAATAAATACCACCAAAATAAAGCTTTATCTGTCTCAAAAAAATGTTAAAAAATTAATATGGGCACAGTGTTGCATGACCGCGCAATTGTCATTCAAAGTGTGATAGCGCTGAAAGCTGAAAATTGGCCTGGACTGGAAGGGGGTGAAAGTGTCCGGACTGGAAGAGGTTAAGAGACATACAATTCCTCCCTCCATGCTGCCAAACAAGCCTACTTTGTCAGTCTCATCAATAGTTTGTCATCCAGTCCTCATCTTTCTTCTCTACTTTTAACTCTCTACTTTCTCCACCTCCACCCAGCACCTCACTCACTGCTCATGCGATTGCAAATCATTTCAAAAACAAGATTGATACAATTTGTAGGGACATCTCCACTGCACAGACATCCATCCCACTTAGCATACCTTATACTAAACCTCCCTCAACACTTTCCTCTTCTGACCTCGCTACTACAGAAGATGTCACTAAGGTTTTCTCAGAAGCCCGTCTCACTACCTGCCCCCTGGATCCTGTCCCCTCACAACTACTACAGTCACCCTCTTCTTCCATCCTATGCTCCCTCACTCACATCTTCAATCTTTCCCTCTCTACTGGTGCCTTCCCCTCCCCTCTAAAGCATGCGCACATCACTCCCATACTTAACAAGCCCTAACTGGACCCCACCAACCTGAACAACTTAAGACCCATCTCCCTGCTGCCATTTACCTCTAAACTCCTAGAACGTTTAGTCTACAATCCCCTGAGCTCCTCCCACCTCACCGACAACAACCTTCACCCTTTACAGTCTGGCTTTTGCTCTCTACACTCCACTGAAACTGCCCTACTAAACCTCACTAATGATCTACTAACTGCTAAAACCAATGGCCACTACTCTGTACTGATCCCAACCAATGGTCACTACTCCGTACTCATCCCAACCAATGGCCACTACTCCGTACTCATCCCAACCAATGACCACTAATCCATACTCATCCCAACCAATGGTCACTACTCTGTACTCATCCCAACCAATGACCACTAATCCATATTCAATCCAACCAATGGCCACTACTCCGTACTAATCCAAACCAATGGCCACTACTCCGTACTCATCCCAACCAATGGCCACTACTCCGTACTCATCCCAACCAATGGTCACTACTTTGTACTCTTACTGCTTGAGTTCTCTGTGGCTTTTGATGCCGTTGACCATCCCCTCCTCAAAAAACTCCACTCTCTTGGCCTCCGAGACTCTGCTCTCTTCTGGTTCTCCTCCTACCTATCACAGCGCTTCTTCAGCATTACCTATAACTCTGGCTCCTCCTCTCTACTCCCTCTCTCTGTAGGGTTCCTTCAAGGTTTTGTCCTTGGACCCCTTCTCTTCTCCATCTACACCTCCTCCTTTGGTCACTTAAAAAACTCCCATGGCTTTAAGTACCATCTCTATGCTGATGACACACAAATCTATCTTTCTACCCCTCACCTCACCCCTTCAGTCTCCTCCTCACCTCACCCCTTCAGTCTCCTCACCCCTTCAGTCTCCTCCTCACCTCACCCCTTCAGTCTCCTCCTCACCTCACCCCTTCAGTCTCCTCCTCACCTCACCCCTTCAGTCTCCTCATCTCACCCCTTCAGTCTCCTCCTCACCTAACCCCTTCAGTCTCCTCCTCACCTCGCCCCTTCAGTCTTTTCTCGCATTACTATCCTACTG
This sequence comes from Staurois parvus, assembly GCF_062004578.1. Lineage (NCBI taxonomy): Eukaryota > Metazoa > Chordata > Amphibia > Anura > Ranidae > Staurois > Staurois parvus. The sequence goes on from NW_028318365.1 coordinate 190,243, forward strand.
AGTGACATATCGGCATGGATGTCACTCCACTTCCTCAAACTCAATCTTTCCAAAACTGAGCTCTTAGTATTCCCCCCAGCCCGTGCCCCCTCCCCTGACTTCTCCATCAAGACCAATAACACAACCATCAGTCCCTCCCCTCATGCCAGGGTATTAGGTGTTATCCTAGACTCCCATCTGTCCTTTCACCCCCAAATCCAATCACTGTCCAAATCTTGTAGACTTCATTTCCGCAACATCTCCAAGATACGCCCGTTCCTAACCTCAGAAACCACAAAGCAACCTATTCACTCCATTGTTATATCTCACCTTGACTATTGTAACTCCAATCTTGTCTCTAATTATCACCCAAACCATCCTCTCCGCTCCTCCCATGACATCCTGCTCTCTAGCTCCCTTGTCTCCTCCTCCCATGCTCACCTCTAGAACTTCTCAAGAGCTTCCCCCATCCTCTGGAACTCTTTACCCCATTTTATCAGACTATCGCCTACTCTGCTCACTTTTAGGCAATCTCTGAAAACCTCTCTCTTCAGGGAAGCCTATCCAGCCCTCAGCTAATAATGGAATCTTCTACTCTTCCAACCAGTCCATCCCCCACAATTACTATCTTTTGTACCACTAGCCCCTCCCTCCTAGATTGTAAGCTCCCAGGATCAGGCCCTCCTATCCCTCTTGTATTGAACTGTATTGTTGCTTTATTGTCTCCCGTTATATTGTAAAGTGCTGAGCAAACTGTTGGCGCCATAAATCCTGTATAATAATAATAATGTCTGAAAGCATATTTCTCCATAATGATCCCAGTCACAGATATTCATCCTACAATGTGATCAGTAAAGTCTCCGGAGTACATGGAGATCTGAGAAATATGATGTGTCCTGGCAAAGCCCAAAGACAAAGGTCATCTTTCATGTTTGGAGAGGTGGGATGCACCTGGGAGCAATGTACAGAAACCTCACAGAGCGTCCCCCACAGCTCCTCCTCCCAATGTCCTTCCAACCGAAGTCAGAGAATCCTATGACATCACACTGACCTCACTGCTCCTCCCCCCAATGTCCCTCCATCCAGAGTCAGAGAATCCTATGACATCACACTGACCTCACAGCTCCTCCTCCCAATGTCCCTCCATCCAGAGCTCCATCCAGAGTCAGAGAATCCTATGACATCACAGTGATCTCACAGCTCCTCCCCCAATGTCCCTCCATCCGGAGTCAGAGAATCCTATGACATCACACTGACCTCACAGCTCCTCCTCCCAATGTCCCTCCATCCAGAGTCAGAGAATCCTATGACATCACACTGACCTCACAGCTCCTCCCCCCAATGTCCCTCCATCCAGAGTCAGAGAATCCTATGACATCACACTGACCTCACAAGCCTATACCCTGCGTAGTGTGGGGGTCCTGTGGGGGAAATTATACCTCAGCCTGAAGTGGGGCTTTAATAAAATGGAGACCTGAATGGAGAGGTGAGGAGGATTCTGGGAATATCATTTGATGTGACTATTTGTGTTCAGATGTAGAGTTTTCCTCCTGTGAAGTCTGGAGATCATATGACATCACATTGCCTCCACCTCCCTCCCTGATAGAAGAGAGAAAGAAGAAGAAGATTCTAGAAGTCACCAGAGAGATCACTGAGCTGCTGACAGGAGAGGTGAGCGGTGCCGGGAATTCTGGGACATTCTCCAGTAACAGACAAGGGATGTGTCTGGATGGTGACTGTATCATTGTGTGTGTCAGGTTCCTATAAGGTGTCAGGGTGTCACTGTCTATTTCTCCATGGAGGAGTGGGAGTATTTAGAAGGACACAAGGATCTCTACAAGGACGTCATGATGGACAATCAGCCGCCCCTCACATCACCGGGTAAGAGGAGACTTCATTGTAAAGGAGAGAGCAGTACGGAGGATCCACCTAGATCCCCCATCATCTGATAAACACATAGAAACAATGGATTCAGTCAGTGTGTGTGTTTCCTACAGATGGATCCAGTCATGGGAACCCACCAGAGAGATGTCCCCGTCCTCTGTATTCCCGGGATTCCACACAGGAAGGTCACACCATCCCTCACTATTACAAGGTTGGTGGGATGGAGAATCTAGAACATGGACTTGTGGAGACAATGTGTGGATTTTATATGTGATGTCACAATCATAAATCTTACATTTTACAGATGATATTTTCTCTCATTTCCTTGATTTAGAGTGGAGATCCAATCGATATAGAATTTGAGGTGAAAGCAGAAGAAGAAGAGGCGTATGTGAGGGATGATCAGCAGTCTATGGAGGAGGATGGAATAACGGGGACATTTATAGAGGAGGACACTCCTACAGAGATCAGCACAGGTGGGTCATGAACACTAAATCCATTCCTCCACCCATACTGCTCACTGATTGGTCCAGAGTAGGGCGGGGACTGGGTGATATCAGCCTGTAATCCCCTGGTCACTTTCCTGAGCTGTGTTCCCCGTCCTGTATTCCTGGATTTCTCTCGGATAATCTTCCTTCTCTGTGCTGCAGACACAATTTATGTCTCTAGACTGGATTTATGGAGGTTCTGGGGTTCAGCTGGCAACACAATGCTCATTTCACCATAGATGTTGAGTTATCTGGGACCTAATCTGTGGGTCCTCTTCCTCATGCCCGGGTAAGATCTCTGACAGAACATTTCTCCCAGGGTTACTTGCTCTGTTGTCTGCTGTCTGTGCCGGGTGGAGGGATATGTCTGTAGTGTCTCAGACCCAAGTCACTGAGTGCAGTCTCAGGAGATGGGAGGCAGCGGTGTGGGATCTCTGCAACTTGTCTACAGTAAACATTTAATCTTCCACTGATTACTGAATACCAATATTATGAGTCCTGACCATATTGTACATTACATACTCCTGATTCCTGCACTATATACTCTATGTTGTACATTACATCCTCCTGACCCCTGCACTATATACTCTATGTTGTACATTACATCCTCCTGACCCCTGCACTATATACTCTATGTTGCACATTACATACTCCTGACCCCTGCACTATATACTCTATGTTGCACATTCCATTCTCCTGACCCCTGCACTATATACTCTATGTTGCACATTACATACTCCTGACCCCTGCACTATATACTCCATGTTGTACATTACATACTCCTGACCCCCGCACTATATACTCCATGTTGTACATTACATACTCCTGACCCCCGCACTATATACTCTATGTTGTACATTCCATTCTTCTGACCCCCGCACTATATACTCTATGTTGTACATTACATACTCCTGACCCCTGCACTATATACTCTGTTGTACATTACATCCTCCTGACCCCTGCACTATATACTCTATGTTGTACATTCCATACTCCTGACCCCTGCACTATATACTCTATGTTGTACATTACATACTCCTGACCCCTGCACTATATACGCTATGTTGTACATTACATACTCCTGACCTCTGCACTATATACTCTATGTTGTACATTACATACTCCTGACCCCTGCACTATATACTCTATGTTGTACATTACATACTCCTGACCTCTGCACTATATACTCTATGTTGTACATTACATACTCCTGACCCCTGCACTATATTCTCTATGTTGTACATTACATACTCCTGACCCCTGCACTATATACTCTATGTTGTACATTACATACTCCTGACCCCTGCACTATATACTCTATGTTGTACATTACATACTCCTGACCCCTGCACTATATACTCTGTTGTACATTACATACTCCTGATCCCTGCACTATATACTCTATGTTGTACATTACATACTCCTGACCCCTGCACTATATACTCTATGTTGTACATTCCATAGTCCTGACTTCTGCACTATATACTCTATGTTGTACATTCCATAGTCCTGACCCCTGCACTATATACTCCATGTTGTACATTACATCCTCCTGACCCCTGCACTATATACTCTATGTTGTACATTACATCCTCCTGACCCCTGCACTATATACTCTATGTTGTACATTACATACTCCTGACCCCTGCACTATATACTCTGTTGTACATTACATACTCCTGACCCCTGCACTATATACTCTATGTTGTACATTACATACTCCTGACCCCTGCACTATATACTCTATGTTGTACATTACATACTCCTGACCCCTGCACTGTATACTCTATGTTGTACATTACATACTCCTGACCCCTGCACTATATACTCTATGTTGTACATTCCATAGTCCTGACTTCTGCTCTCCCCCACTGCTATATATACACATAATATGGATTCTCCTTTGTTCCCCCCATTTCCTCCCAGCTGGACATTTTATATCGGATGATGTGATTGGAGCACAGACTTTTACATGGTGATAATAATGTGATAACACCCTCCAACTTTGGACCCTTAAACAGAAAGTGATAATGAGGGAGGAGTCAATACCCCAATGATGGTGGTCTTCAGGATCAGTCCAGTCTTCATCTTGGTTGTTCTCCCCCCATCCTCACTCTCTGACCTCTGGTGGGGCTCAGCCCCACTGTTCTTCATGACTAAATCATGGACTAAATAAGGAAGTGCAGTACTTCTTGTGTTGGGAAGATGGCGATGAGTGATAGAGGGGGTGGGGACCCTCGTCCTATAATCCCCTCATCACTGTCCCTCCTATAAAAGACAGTTCTGGTTGTTTCCTCACTCTCTGACTAAGGTCCATGAATAAAGAAATGACCTGGTAGGAGATCAGAGGAGCCATTTCCTAGTTCCCTTGAGGGTGGAATTGTAAGCTCCTCAGAGACCAAGCTGCCTGATGTGGGCGGAGTCCTGGTTTGGGGGAACCAATCAGCTCCTGTCTAGTAATCCTCTTTGTCTTTGTATTTTAGTCCATGGCCGGGAGATGAGGAAAACCTCAGAGGATTGTCTCACTTTGTCTCCAGACTGGAAAGTAGAAGATGAGGACATCACACAGTATAGTCCAGGAGAAAACCCGGCTCCCTCCAATGTCCATCCGGCACCACCCAGTGTAGATGGACCATCGGATTCCACGTATCCTGAGGAACCTCAGACTGTGCGGGACCGGGCCGGCCTTCCAACAGGGAGGAGCTTCTCCTGTACTGAGTGCGGGAAATGTTTCCCTTCTAAATTCCATCTTAATGAGCATAACAGATCTCACACGGGGGAGAAGCCGTATTCCTGTCCTGAGTGCGGGAAATGTTTTTCACAAAAGTCTAATCTTAAAACACATCAAAGGCTTCACACAGCTGAGAAGCCATATTCCTGTACTGAGTGCGGGAAATGTTTCCATTATAAATCCAAACTTAATGAGCATGAAAGATCTCACAGAGGTGAGAAGCCGCATTCTTGCCCTGAAGAAGATGAGGACATCACACTGTATAGTCCAGGAGAAAACCCGGCTCCCTCCAATGTCCATCCGGCACCACCCAGTGTAGATGGACCATCGGATTCCTTGTATCCTGAGGAACTTCAGACTGTGCAGGACCGGGCCGGCCTTCCAACAGGGAAGAGCTTCTCCTGTACTGAGTGCGGGATGTGTTTCCATGCTAGATACCATCTTAACGTGCATAAAAGATCTCACACAGGTGAGAAGCCGTATTCCTGTCCTGGGTGCGGAAAATGTTTTTCACAGAAATCCAATCTTGTCAGACATCAGAGATCTCAAATGGGAGATAAGCCGTTCTCCTGTCCTGAGTGTGGGAAATGTTTCCGTTTTAGATGCCATCTTAATGAGCATAAAATAACTCACACAGGAGAGAAACCGTATTCCTGTCCTGAGTGCAGGAAATGTTTTTCACAGAAATCCCAGCTTATCGTACATCAGAGATCTCACACAGAAAAGCCGTATTCCTGTACTGAGTGCGGGAAATGTTTCCGTTTTAATTGCTATTTTAATGAACATAAAAGAATTCACACAGGAGAAAAGCCGTATTCCTGCCTTGAGTGCGGGAAATGTTTTCCACAGAAATCCCAGCTTACCGTACATCAGAGATCTCACACAGGGGAAAAGCCATATTCCTGTCCTGAGTGCGGGAAATGTTTCCGTTTTAAATGCCATCTTAATGAGCATAAAAGAACTCACACAGAAGAGAAGCCGTATTCCTGTCCTGAGTGTGGGAAATGTTTTTCACGGAAATCCATTCTTTACAAACATCAGCAATCTCACACGGGGGAGAAGCCATTTTCCTGTCCTGAGTGCGGTAAATTTTTTTCAGTGAAGGCCAGTCTTTACAAACATCAGAGATTGCACAGGGGGGAGAAGCTGCTTTCTACTCTTCAGTGAGGGAAATGTTCCTCACTGAAGTCCTGTCTTCCTGTACATCAGGGGTCCCACACAACCCTGGAGGTGTATTAGTGCCTTGAGTGCGGGAAATGTCTTCTAGATGAATGTTGCTGGACATCCCAGCTCTCATGTGGGGAAGAAGCACACCCTGATATACACCTCAGATATACTCCATGGCTGATCATCATGGAAGAAACAGTCCATAAGGAGATCAGAGGTCCCCAAAGACATGGATGAAGTGTGGGACCGGGTTGGCCATTGATGGCAGGAGAAGAATAAAAATGGAGTCCTGCCCTGTGATTGGCTGAGTACATTTTGTCTTGGGAGATTTCACAAACACTTGGAGGTCTATTATTAATACTTTGTGGACAAATGTTCCAAGCACTCATTAGGCCCACAGTTGTAGGTGAGGACAATACTTGCATGGTGGGGGATCACTGAAGAGGTGGGTGGTAATAAAATGTCCCAATTCTAGAAGAGTGACTGATGGTGTACACATGGAAGCAATGGAATTGTGTGTATCCCGGGAATGAAGGAGTGATTGGTGAATGCACATATTGGGACTTTCCCGTGTCTTTCTCCATACATGTTTCTTCTTGTATGTTTCCTGTGATACAAATGTCTGTGTATATGATCGGCACATGATGGTCTGTCTATGACAAACGTTTCATTGATCTGATCATTTCCATGGTGATTGGTTGATGGGGGATGGAAAGCACAGAGAGCAGGAAGTAGAGCGCCATCCTTTCTACCTTTCTCTATTCCTAGTTCAGATTTGTAGCAGAAATCCCCAACATGTAGCAATACACGGACAATTGATATCAGACAATGAGGCAGAGGAAGGCCAATCATGAAGCTGGGGGTGGTGCAGCATAGACTGGAACAGGGTCCTCCAGGAGTGCAGCTCACACTGCGGGCAGAACTCCTCCTACTGGGACATTCAGGCTTCACACAGCTACAGCAGCACTCCCGGGACTGCCACGCCTGGACTGTATATGGGGCGGGTGTGGAGGGATGAGGAGCAGGGATTGGCTAATGGAAAGTGGGAGCATCTCTGAGTTACCGATGGATATTCAGTATATGGAGATCAAGGAGAGTTCATCTTCTGCCGGCTATAGATGGGGCCCTTCAACAGTTGGAGTATAGGGGATGATAATGACTGGGTCAAATCTGCAGAGAAGATGGAGTAATGGGATCTCATTGGATGAAGTGGGGTTGAGGTGTCTGCTAGCAGTGTCCACATGTGAGGAAGTGGGGGAGGGTAAAGGTGTCTGCTAGCAGTGTCCACGTGTGAGAAGTAGAGCAGAAGTGGGGGAGGGTAAAGGTGTCTGCTAGTGGTGTCCACGTGTGAGAAGTAGAACAGAAGTGGGGGAGGGTAAAGGTGTCTCTAGCGGTGTCCACGTGTGAGAAGTAGAATGGATGTAGGGGAGGGTAAAGGTGTCTCTAGCGGTGTCCATATGTGAGAAGTAGAGCGGAGGTAGGGGAGGGTAAAGGTGTCTGCTAGCGGTGTCCATGTGTGATAAGTAGATGGGCAGTGGGGGAGGGTAAAGGTGTCTGCTAGCTCTGTGCACATGTGAGAAGTAGAGCGGAAGTGGGGGAGGGTAAAGGTGTCTGCTAGCAGTGTCCATGTGTGAGAAGTAGAGCAGAAGTGGGGGAGGGTAAAGGTGTCTGCTAGCAGTGTCCACGTGTGAGAAGTAGATGGGAAGTGGAGGAGGGTAGAGGTGTCTGCTAGCAGTGTCCACGTGTGAGAAGTAGAGCGGAAGTGGGGGAGGGTAGAGGTGTCCGCTAGCGGTGTCCACGTGTGAGAAGTAGAGCAGAAGTGGGGGAGGGTAGAGGTGTCTGCTAGCAGTGTCCACGTGTGAGAAGTAGAGCGGAAGTGGGGGAGGGTAGAGGTGTCCGCTAGCGGTGTCCACGTGTGAGAAGTAGAGCAGAAGTGGGGGAGGGTAGAGGTGTCCGCTAGCGGTGTCCACGTGTGAGAAGTAGAGCGGAAGTGGGGGAGGGTAGAGGTGTCCGCTAGCGGTGTCCACGTGTGAGAAGTAGAGCAGAAGTGGGGGAGGGTAGAGGTGTCTGCTAGACAAGTGGGCAGGTCTGCTCCTCACGCTCCTGGGGAGATCTCATCTTTTTAAAATGGCCCCTTTCCCTAAACTACTTTATCCACTTCAATCCATTCCTCTACTACTCCGGCATGGAGACGTAACCAAACTAAACACAGCTCTCTCACAATTTCTCTGGAGGGGTCGCCGTCCACGCATAGCTTTCTATCCTATCTCCACATTTTGGGATCAAGCGCTATCTTTCATCCAATTTGTGACAGGAGTTAAACTCCCTGAATCTCCAATACATCTACTATTCGGCAATTTGGACTCTACCCTTTTCATGCTTCACAGGGGCCTCAACTCACTTCCTCAACAAAACAAGTCTTGGATGTCTTCTTGCCTCCTGATGGCAAGACGAGCCATCCTGAAAAAATGTGTAGATGGTACACCACCAACCATATCTGACGTCAAAAAGGATCTCATCCACCTCCTCCACACAGACAAACTTCATCTTTTCTCATCCTGTCCAAACAAATCAGACTCTTTCGCATGAAAATGGCAAATATACGTATCAAGAACATTCTATCTGAACAAAGAAGCCTTCTGGAAAATGCTATGGCAGATCCTGCCCCCACCTACACCCCCTCCAGAACACTGTCTCCACTTCTGACTAAAACGTATGGATAATGTATTTATTAAGGTATTAGTGGTCCTGAGATCCCTCTGCTCCACGGAGGTCAACCCATCTAAATCCAACTTGTCATATGAGCATGAGGCCATGATGTCCTTAGGATCCACCCCCTCCCTCCCCTTCAAGGGGTCACTGAACAAAGTGCTGCTTAGATGCTCCACTAGAGGTTCCGGCTATACTTATATGTCTATTTATCCCTCTCTAATCCCACACATCAGAGATCAGGGGATTCCTTTTTATTCCCTTTCTAGCTCCCTTTTCTTTCTGCCCTTCCCCCTCTTTCCACCCCCCCTCCCCCCCTCCTCCCTCCCTTCTCCCCCCTCCCCCTTCTTAAGCCCTCTGCTGTATTTCCTTTGTCTTTCTTTTATGTCCCTTTTGTACATTTGTAGGATGTATTGTGGAGATGTATAGATGTTGATGTGATCCCCGGTCTCCTCACTCCATCACACATTGGAGAGCAGAACCCAGCAATGCTCTATGTACATCATCTGCAATGTCTATCCCGTCATTAATGTCATCTGTTCTCCCTGTTTGTAACACCCAAATGACTTGATGTTTTCTTTTTTTTATTGACAAAAAACCTAATAAATATTTCTTGAAAAAAAAACAAGTTCACAATGATGGTAAAAATTACTGTAGGCCCAAAATATCTATCACACTAGTAAAAAAAATACAATTCCAGTATCTATCCCGCCATTTGTAGACGCTGCAACTTTCACAGAAAACGATTCATTTACACGGATTGGGGTTTTATTTTTAGCAAAGACACGGAGCAGAATACATTCTGGACGAAATTTATGACGAAATTTTAATTTTAATATTTTTTTTGCTGGACATGATTAACCCCTCGCCTTCCAAAGGATTTTCCCCCCTTCCTGACCACGCCTCTTTTTGATATTCAGCGCTGCACTAATTCCACTGATAATTGCGCGGTCATGCAATGCTTCACCCAAACAATATTTACATCCTTTTTTCACACAAATAGAGCTTTCTTTTGGTGGTATTTCATCACCTGTGCGCTTTTTATTTTTCGCGCTACAATCAAAAAAATACCGAACATTTTGAAGAAAAACCAAATTGTTTACTTTCGGCTATAAAAAATATATAGTAAACTCAAAGTTAGTCATAAATTTAGGCCAAAATGTATTCTGCTCCATGTTTTTGGTGAAAAATCCCAATAAGTGTATATTGATTGCTTTGTGTGATAGTTATATCTACAAACTATGGGATAGATAATGGAATTTACACCATTTTTTGCTATACAGCGCTGCACTAGTGTTACTGACAATTGCGCGGTCATGCAATACAGTAAATAAATGAAATTTACGTCCTTTTGAGCTTTCTTTCCGTGGTATTTGATCACCTGTGCAATATTTATTTTTGGTGCTATAAACAAAAAACATTTTGAAAAAAAAAGTTTTGAAAAAAAAAAACATTTTCTCATTTCTGTCATAAAAATATTAAAAAATACTAAAATATTCTGCTCCATGTCTTTGGTTAAAAATAATCCCAATAAGTGTATATTGATTGCTTTGTGTGAAAGTTATAGCGTCTACAAACTATGGGAGAGATAATGGAATTTACACAGCTTTTACTTTCTGACTGCCCATCACATTTCTTGAGGTGCTAAAATACCAGAATAGTACAAACACCCCCAAATGACCCTTTTCAGAAAGTAGACACCCTAAGCTATCTGCTGAGAGGCATATTGAGTCCATGGAAGATTTTTTTTATTTCCACAAGTTTCTGGAAAATTACAAAAACGTTTTTTACACAAAGTTGTCATTTAAATGATATATTTGTCACACAAGCCATGGGTATATATAGAATTACACCCCAAAATACATTCTGCTACTTCTACCAAGTATGAGGATACCACATGTGTGAGACTTTTTGGGAGCCTAGCCACATACAGGAACCTGAAATCCAATGACCGCTTTGAAAGCCTGAAGGTGCGTAACTTCCTCATTTCACTTCCTCACTACCTATCACAGTTTCGGAGGCCCTGACATGCCAGGATAGCACCAAACCCCTCCAAATGACCCCTTTCTGGAAAGTAGACACCCCAAGGAATTTAAAAAGAGGCATGGGGAGTATTTTGCAGATCTCATTTTTTCTCAAAAGGTTTTGAAATATAAAAAAAAATAGAAACATTTCTTTTGTTTTTTTTCTTCAATCTTCAAAAACTTATGGTAGCAAATGAGATCTACACTACCGGACGCTTCTCGGGGCAGCAGTTCCTCTGAGCTCCACAAGGTGGGGATCTCACTTCTACCCAGACAGGAAGTCTCTATGGAAGACAGATAAGAAGTGATGTCAGGTACAGACAGGAAGTGCTGTCAGGTACAGACAGGAAGTGATGTCAGGTACAGGCAGGAAGTGACCTGAAATAAAGACAAAGTTCCGTGTGGCACAAAGAAAAAGAGACATCGGTGGAAGTAGCAGCAGAGGAGGTAATAAGATGGTATTTACTATTTACACCCAGTAACCCCTTATCATGTCCATCCTCTTCCTCCATAGTCATGTCCATCCTCTTCCTCCATAGCCATGTCTGTCCTCTTCCTCCATAGCCATGTCCATCCTCTTCTTCCATAGTCATGTCCATCCTCTTCCTCCATAGTCACGTCCGTCCTCTTCCTCCATAGTCATGTCCGTCCTCTTCCTCCATAGTCACTGTGATGTCTTTTATCTCCAGCAGATGATGATACACACATATATAGTGTGGGAACCCAGATTAACCCCTTCAGGGGGAGGAGTTGATGATAATATATTTGCTCCCAAAGCCGGCCTACATGGTTCAGTTTTATCGTTCAGCCAGCGGGATGAGAGAAAAAAATATTATTATTATTATACAGGATTTATGGCGCCAACAGTTTGCTCAGCACTTTACAATATAACGGGAGACAATACAGCAACAATACAGTTCAATACAAGAGGGATAGGAGGGCCCTGATCCTGGGAGTTTACAATCTAGGAGGGAGGGGCTAGTGCTACAAAAGGTAGTAACTGTGGGGGATGGACTGGTAGGAGGAGTAGAAGATTCCAGTATTAGCTGAGGGCAGGATAGGCTTCCCTGAAACGATAGATTTTTAGACATCACCTAAAAGTGAGCAGAGTAGGCGATAGTCTGATAAATTGGGGTAGAGAGTTCCAGAGGATGGGAGAAGTCCTGGAGATGAGCATGGGAAGAGGAGACAAGGGAGCTAGAGAGCAGAAGGTCTGCTCTCTAGCAGGAGAGGAGAGCGAGGAGAGGAGAGTACGGTTTGGGTGATATTTAGAGACAAGATTGGTGATGTAATTTGGGGCGGAGTTATAAATGGCTTTATATGTTATTGTTAATGTTTTGCATTTTATCCATTGGGCAACTGGAAGCCAGTGGATTCAATGGCAGAGAGGGGTGGAGGACACTGAATGGAGGCCAGTGGAAGGATTTGCAGAGAGGGATGGAGGACACTGAGTGGAGGCCAGTGGAGGGATTGGCAGAGAGGGGTGGAGGACACTGAGTGGAGGCCAGTGGAGGGATTGGCAGAGAGGGATTGAGAACACTGAGTGGAGGTCAGAGGAGGGATTGGCAGAGAGGGATGGAGAACACTGAATGGAGGTCACTGGAGGGATTGGCAGAGAGGGCTGGAGAACACTGAGTGGAGGCCAGTGGAGGGATTGTCAGAGAGGGGTGGAGGACACTGAATGGAGGCCACTGGAGGGATTGGCAGAGAGGGCTGGAGAACATTGAGTGGAGGCCAGTGGAGGGATTGGCAGAGAGGGGTGGAGGACACTGAATGGAGGCCAGTGGAGGTATTGGCAGAGAGGGGTGGAGGACACTGAATGGAGGCCAGTGGAGGGATTGGCAGAGAGGGGTGGCAGATACAGAACGGTTAGTAAGGTGGATGAGTCTGGCAGCAGCATTCATAATAGACTGAAGAGGGGATAGCCTGCGATGAGGTCGGCCAATGAGGAGGGAGTTACAATAGTCAAGGTGAGATATAACAAGGGAGTGAATAAGTTGCTTAGTGGTTTCCGAGGTTAGGAACGGGCGTATCTTGGAGATGTTGCGGAGGTGAAGTCTACAAGATTTGGACAGTGATTGGATCTGGGCTGAAAGGACAGATGGGAGTCTAGGATTACACCTAGTACCCTGGCATGAGGGGAGGGACTGATGATTGTGTTATTGATCTTGATGGAGAAGTCAGGGGAGGGGGCATGGGCTGGAGGGAATACTAAGAGCACAGTTTTGGAAAGATTGAGTTTGTGGAAGTGGAGTGACATCCATGCTGATATGTCACTTAGTAGGTTAGTAATGCGAGAGGAGACTGAAGGGGCGAGGTGAGGAGGAGACTGAAGGGGTGAGGTGAGGAGGAGACTGAAGGGGCGAGGTAAGGGGTAGAAAGATAGATTTGTGTGTCATCAGCACAGAGATGGTACTTAAAGCCATGGGAGTTTATCAAGTGACCAAGGGAGGAGGTGTAGATGGAGAAGAGAAGGGGTCTAAGGACAGAGCCTTGAGGGACCTCTACAGAAATAGGAAGTGAGGGAGAGGTGGCAGCATTATAGGTAATGCTGATGAAGCGCTGTGATAGGTAGGAGGAGAACCAGGAGAGAGCAGAGTCTCGGAGGCCAAGAGAGTGGAGTTTTTTGAGGAGGAGGGGATGGTAAACAGTATCAAAAGCCGCAGAGAGGTTAAGTAGTAAGAGTACGGAGTAGTCGCCATTGGTTGGGATGAGTACGGAGTAGTGGCCATTGGTTGGGATGAGTACGGAGTAGTGGCCATTGGTTGGGATGAGAACGGAGTAGTGGTCATTGGTTGGGAATAGTACGGAGTAATGGCCATTGGTTGGGATGAGTACGGAGTAGTGGTCATTGGTTGGGATGAGTACGGAGTAGTGACCATTGGTTGGGATGAGTACGGAGTAGTGGCCATTGGTTGGGATGAGTACGGAGTAGTGGCCATCGGTTGGGATGAGAATGCAGTAGTGGTCATTGGTTGGGATAAGTATGGAGTAGTGACCATTGGTTGGGATGAGTACGGAGTAGTAGCCATTGGTTGGGATGAGTACGGAGTAGTGGCCATTGGTTGGGATTAGTATGGAGTAGTGGCCATTGGTTGGGGTGAGTCCGGAGTAGAGGCCATTGGTTGGGATGAGTACGGAGTAGTGGCCATTGGTTTGGATGAGTACGGAGTAGTGGCCATTGGTTGGGATGAGTATGGAGTAGTGGTCATTGGTTTTAGCAGTTAGTAGATCATTAGTGAGTATTAGTAGGGCAGTTTCAGTGGAGTGTAGTGAGTGAAAGCCAGACTGTAAAGGGTGAAGAAGGTTGTTGTCGGTGAGGTGGGAGCTCAGGTGATTGTAGACTAAGCGTTCTAGGAGTTTAGAGGTAAATGGCAGCAGGGAGATGGGTCTTAAGTTGTTCAGGTTGGTGGGGTCCAGTGAGGGCTTTTTAAGTATGGGAGTGATGTGCACATGCTTTAGAGGGGAGGGGAAGGCACCATTAGAGAGGGAAAGATTGAAGATGTGAGTGAGGGAGCATAGGATGGAAGAAGAGGGTGACCGTAGTAGTTGTGAGGGGACAGGATCCAGGGGGCAGGTAGTGAGACGGGCTTCTGAGAAAACATTAGTGACCTCTTCGGTAGTAGAAGGTCAGAAGAGGAAAGTGTTGAGGAAGGTTTAGTATAAGGTATGCTAAGTGGGATGGATGTCTGTGCAGTGGCAACGCCCCTACGAATTGCATCAATCTTGTTTTTGAAATGATTTGCAATCTCATGAGCAGTGAGTGACGTACTGGGTGGAGGTGGAAAAAGTAGAGAGTTAAAAGTAGAGAAGAGACGACAAGGACTGGATGACAAGGTATTAATAAGAGTGACAAAGTCGTCTTGTTTGGCAGCATGGAGGGAGGAATTGTATGTGAAGAAAGCAGATTTATATCGGGTGAATGCTTGCTGGGATTTGGTTTTACGCCACAATCGCTCCAGCGCACGACTATGTCTCCTAAGATTTCTGGTGTCATCAGTCTGCCCGCGGATGTAATGGTCGGGGCCGGATGCTTTGTGTTGTTAGAGGAGCAAGTGAGTCTAATGTGGATGAAAGTGAACTGTTGTAGACAGCAGTGGCCAGGTCAGGGCAGGACAGGGGAGAGATTCTGTCATAGAGTTGGTCAGTTGCAGAGTGAAAAGGAGCCGGGTTCAAGTTGTGAAGGTTTCTGCGGGTAATTGTTTGCTGCTTGGAGGGATAGGTGTTTGAAGACGAGGAGACTGTGAAGGTGATGAGATTGTGATCAGAGAGAGGAAAGGGGGTGTTTGTGAGGTTGTAGGGAGTGCAAAGATGGGAGAAAACAAGGTCTAATGTATTCCCATCAGAGTGAGTGGAGGACCGTGTCCACTGCATTAAGGAAAAAGATGAGGTTAGGTTGCAGAGTTGGGATGTAGCCGGGTTGTCGACATTAATGGGGATGTTAAAATCTCTGATGATAATAGTGGGTAGTTCAGAGGAGAGAAAGTAGGGGAGCCAGGCGGAGAAATCATCAAGAAAGCGGGACACGGGTCCAGGAGGCCGATAGATCACTGCAATCCTCAGAGAAATGGGAGAAAACAGCCGGATGCAGTGAGTCTGGAAAGAAGAGAAGGATAGAGAGGGAGGGTTAGGGAGGAATTGAAAGGTGCTGAGTGGGGATAGAAGCAAACCAACCCCACCACCTTTCCGACCACTGGGTCTGGGTGAGTGGACAAAAAGGTCATGGAAGGAAATAGAAGCGATCCCCCCATCCACACATTGGAGGTGGATGGGGGAATCCTCCCCGCTGCACTCTTGTATTCTGACAATGGGGGGTTCCTCCACTCTCAGAATACACAGATCAGCACTGAAGCTATTGGCTGCAGCCGCTGGGGGAGTGGCTTTTATCCGGCAGTGGCCACACATGGATGGAAATGTGAGCGATCCCTGCTGAACCAGCTGAATTTCCATGGATCTATGGTCACCTTCAGTGACTTCCTCCCCTCCCCCTCATCTCCTTCATGATGGAAGTCATGCTGAGATCATCTCCCATTGGCTGAGCAATATTCTCGTCTGTTGCTTGCCCTGACCTTTCTCCTGATTCCTGGATCTCCTCCTCATCTCTCCTCCATATCCTCTTACACAGCTTTTCTCCACACCTGCAGTGACCCTGGGGGGAGGAAACTTGGCACCAGCACGCCACCAAATCCATCCCCACCATTAGGGGCTCTGGAGACAATTGTCTGCTATTTACACTCCGTTCCTCCGCATGTCACCTGATCACATGACAGCTTACTTCCACTGATTCCGGACAGATTTCTGGATGGTAAAGGTCAAAGGTCACTCTTCAGTTTAGGAGAGGTAGGACGCACCCAGGAACAATGATTTGGTTTGTACGGGAGCCTCATATAGAGGACCCCTCAAATCTCCCCATCCAAATGTCCCTCCATCCAGAGTCTATATGTCCTATGACATCACACTGACCTCACAGCTCCTCCCCCAATGTCCCTCCATCCAGAGTCAGAGAATCCTATGACATCGCACTGACCTCACAGCTCCTCCTCCCAATGTCCCTCCATCCAGAGTCAGAGAATCCTATGACATCGCACTGACCTCACAGCTCCTCCTCCCAATGTCCCTCCAACCAGAGTCAGAGAATCCTATGACATCGCACTGACCTCACAGCTCCTCCTCCCAATGTCCCTCCATCCAGAGTCAGAGAATCCTATGACATCGCACTGACCTCACAGCTCCTCCTCCCAATGTCCCTCCAACCAGAGTCAGAGAATCCTATGACATCACACTGACCTCACAGCTCCTCCTCCCAATGTCCCTCCCTCTGACTTTTTTCTGATGCTCTTAGGATGTGGGGCCCCTTGGTATCCTCACATGTAAAGTGGGACTGTTGGTCCTGCGTTGTATGTAATGACATCAGAATGCTGCAACAAGCCTATACCCTGCGTAGTGTGGGGGTCCTGTGGGGGGGAATTATACCTCAGCCTGAAGTGGGGCTTTAATAAAATGGAGACCTGACTGGAGAGGTGAGGAGGATTCTGGGAATATCATTTGATGTGACTCTTTGTGTTCAGATGTAGAGTTTTCCTCCTGTGAAGTCTGGAGATCATATGACATCACATTGCCTCCACCTCCCTCCCTGATAGAAGAGAGAAAGAAGAAGAAGATTCTAGAAGTCACCAGAGAGATCACTGAGCTGCTGACAGGAGAGGTGAGCGGTGCCGGGAATTCTGGGACATTCTCCAGTAACAGACAAGGGATGTGTCTGGATGGTGACTGTATCATTGTGTGTGTCAGGTTCCTATAAGGTGTCAGGGTGTCACTGTCTATTTCTCCATGGAGGAGTGGGAGTATTTAGAAGGACACAAGGATCTCTACAAGGACGTCATGATGGACAATCAGCCGCCCCTCACATCACCGGGTAAGAGGAGACTTTATTGTAAAGGAGAGAGCAGTACGGAGGATCCACCTAGATCCCCCATCATCTGATAAACACATAGAAACAATGGATTCAGTCAGTGTGTGTGTTTCCTACAGATGGATCCAGTCATGGGAACCCACCAGAGAGATGTCCCCGTCCTCTGTATTCCTGGGATTCCACACAGGAAGGTCACACCATCCCTCACCATCATCAGGTAGATGAGGAACAATCACTGATAGTATCATTAGGATCTGTACATTATCTGCATTGTTACCATTGATGTCATTTTTATTATATATTCAGAGTGGAAACCTGAGAGATCCTAAAGTTGAGGTTAAAGAAGAGATAAAAGAGGAGGAGGATGAGGATGGGGGGATGGAGGTGTCAGAGCTTCTAAGAGAACACAAAGATCTGTACCAGGACACCATGGTGGAGTCATCCAGCTACAGGAACCCACCAGAGAGATGTCCCCGTCCTCTGTATTCCCGGGATTCCACACAGGAAGGTCACACCATCCCTCACCATCATCAGGTAGATGATGACAATTATTGGTAGTTGTGATTTATACACAGCATGTTTGTTACAATGAATGTTTTATTATATCTTTCAGAGTGGAATCCTCGGGGATGTTAATATTGATGTTAAAGAAGAGTATAAAGAGGAGGATGAGGAGTATGGAGTGATGGAGGAGTTTTCAGAAGGACACAAGGATATGATGGAGCCACCTAATACCAGGAACCCACCAGAGAGATGTCCCCGTCCTCTGGATTCCCCACAGGAATGTCACACCATCCCTCATCATTACAAGGTTGGTGGGATGGATCATCTAGAACATGGATTCATAGAGACAATGTGTGGATTTTTATGTGACCTTATATTTTACAGATGATATTCTCTCTCATTTTCTTGATTTAGAGTGGAGATCCAATCGATATAGAATTTGAGGTGAAAGCAGAAGAAGAAGAGGCGTATGTGAGGGATGATCAGCAGTCTATGGAGGAGGATGGAATAACGGGGTCATTTATAGAGGAGGACACTCCTACAGAGATCAGCACAGGTGGGTCATGAACACTAAATCCATTCCTCCACCCATACTGCTCACTGATTGGTCCAGAGTAGGGCGGGGACTGGGTGATATCAGCCTGTAATCCCCTGGTCACTTTCCTGAGCTGTGTTCCCCGTCCTGTATTCCTGGATTTCTCTCGGATAATCTTCCTTCTCTGTGCTGCAGACACAATTTATGTCTCTAGACTGGATTTATGGAGGTTCTGGGGTTCAGCTGGCAGCAAAATGTGGATTTTTACTCTAAGCATTGCATAATGTAGGCACCCAGGACATGTGACTGGGGTCTCCTGCCTTGTGCCTGACTCTTCCAGGGGACCTTCTCTGTTATCTGCTGGCTGTGCCGGGTGGAGGGATATGTCTGTAGTGTCTCAGACCCAAGTCACTGAGTGCAGTCTCAGGAGATGGGAGGCAGCGGTGTGGGACCTACATACTTACATAGTTAGTCTGGCTGAAAAAAGACATTCCATCTAGTTGTACCAATAAAAATAAAAGTTATAATCCGACACCCACAGCTGATCCACCAGAAGGCAAAAACCCAGCAAAGCACGATCCAATCTGCTCCTGCAGGGGAAAAAATTCCTTCCTGACCCCCCGAGAGGCAATCGGATATTCCCTGGATCAACTTTCCCTATAAATGTTATATCCAGTTATATTCTGTGTATCCAAGAAAGAATCCAGGACTTTCCTACAGCAATCCCCCCTTATGTATTATACATGGAGATCATATCCCCCCTTATGTATTATACATGGAGATCATATCCCCCTTATGTATTATACATGGTGATCATATCCCCCCTTATGTATTATACATGGAGATCATATCCCCCCTTATGTATTATACATGGAGATCATATCCCCCCTTATGTATTATACATGGAGATCATATCCCCCCCTTATGTATTATACATGGTGATCGTATCCCCCCCCCCTTATGTATTATACATGGTGATCATATCCCCCCTTATGTATTATACATGGAGATCATATCCCCCCTTATGTATTATACATGGAGATCATATCCCCCCTTATATGATATTCATGGAAATAATATCCCCCCTTATGTATTATACATGGAGATCATATCCCCCTTATGTATTATACATGGAGATCATATCCCCCCTTATGTATTATACATGGAGATCATATCCCCCCTTATGTATTATACATGGAGATCATATCCCCCTTATGTATTATACATGGTGATCATATCCCCCCCTTATGTATTATACATGGAGATCATATCCCCCCTTATGTATTATACATGGAGATCATATCCCCCCTTATGTATTATACATGGAGATCATATCCCCCCCTTATGTATTATACATGGTGATCGTATCCCCCCCCCCTTATGTATTATACATGGTGATCATATCCCCCCTTATGTATTATACATGGAGATCATATCCCCCCTTATGTATTATACATGGAGATCATATCCCCCCTTATATGATATTCATGGAAATAATATCCCCCCTTATGTATTATACATGGAGATCATATCCCCCTTATGTATTATACATGGAGATCATATCCCCCCTTATGTATTATACATGGTGATCATATCCCCCTTATGTATTATACATGGAGATCATATCCCCCTTATGTATTATACATGGAGATCATATCCCCCCTTATGTATTATACATGGAGATCATATCCCCCCTTATGTATTATACATGGAGATCATATCCCCCTTATGTATTATACATGGAGATCATATCCCCCTTATGTATTATACATGGAGATCATATCCCCCCTTATGTATTATACATGGAGATCATATCCCCCCTTATGTATTATACATGGAGATCATATCCCCCTTTATGTATTATACATGGAGATCATATCCCCCCTTATGTATTATACATGGAGATCATATCCCCCCCTTATGTATTATACATGGAGATCATATCCCCCTTATGTATTATACATGGAGATCATATCCCCCCTTATGTATTATACATGGAGATCATATCCCCCCTTATGTATTATACATGGAGATCATATCCCCCCTTATGTATTATACATGGAGATCATATCCCCCCTTATGTATTATACATGGAGATCATATCCCCCCTTATGTATTATACATGGAGATCATATCCCCCCCTTATGTATTATACATGGAGATCATATCCCCCCCTTATGTATTATACATGGAGATCATATCCCCCCTTATGTATTATACATGGAGATCATACCCCCCCTTATGTATTATACATGGAGATCATATCCCCCCTTATGTATTATACATGGTGATCATATCCCCCCTTATGTATTACATGGTGATCATATCCCCCCTTATGTATTATACATGGAGATCATATCCCCCCTTATGTATTATACATGGTGATCATATCCCCCCTTATGTATTATGCATGGAGATCATATCCCCCCTTATGTATTATGCATGGAAATCATATCCCCCCTTATGTATTATGCATGGAGATCATATCCCCCCCTTATGTATTATACATGGAGATCATACCCCCCCTTATGTATTATACATGGAGATCATATCCCCCCCTTATGTATTATACATGGAGATCATATCCCCCCCTTATGTATTATACATGGAGATCATATCCCCCCCTTATGTATTATACATGGTGATCATATCCCCCCGTTAATCTCCTCTTCTCAGTAGAGAATACATTCAGTTCCTCTAATCTCTCCTCATAGCTGAGCTCCTCCATGCCTCGTATCAGTTTGGTTGCCCTTCTCTGTTCTTCCTCCAGTTCCCCAATGTTCTTTTTGTGAATTGGAGGCCAAAACTGAACTGCATATTCCAGATGAGGTCTTACTAATGATTTGTATAGGGGGGGGATATTTCTCTGGAGTCTATACCTCTCCTAATACAAGAGAGGATTTTTCTCGCTTTAGAACCCGCAGCTTTTCATTGCTGCCATTATTAAGCTTGTGATCTACTAGAACCCCCAGATCCTTCACCATTGACCCCCCAAATCCTTCTCCAACATTTACCCCCCCTACCCCTCCAGATCCTTCTCCTCAATTGCCCCCAGATTCTTCTCCACCATTGATCCCCCCCAGATTTTTCTCCTTTGACCCCCCCTGATCCTTCTCTACCATTGATCCCCCCCAGATCCTTCTCTACCATTGATCCCCCCCAGTTACTTCTCTACCATTGATCCCCCCCAGATCCTTCTCTACCATTGACCCCCCCAGATCCTTCTCTACCATTGACCCCACCAGATCTGTATCCACCATTGACTCCCCAAATCATTTTCCACCCTTTACCCCCCCCCCCGATCCTTCTCCACCATTGCCCCCCTGATACTTCTCCAACATTTCCTTCCAGATTTTTCACCACCATTGACCCCCCAGTTGTACCCCCCTAGTATGTATGATGCATGTGTATTCTTAGCCCCCCCCAGTGCAGAACCTTACATTTATCACCATTAGCCCTCATTGGCCCCATAGCCCCCCAATTACACAGAGCATTGAGGTCGGCTTGTAAGTTGGAGACATCCTGTAAGGACGTTATTCCCCGGCACAGCTTGGTGTCATCTGCAAAGACTGGAATGGGATTTATAATCTCACACCCCATATTGTTTATATATATATTAATAGGTAAGGGTCCCAACACTGATCCCTGGGGTACCCCACTAATAACACTGAACCCTGGGGTACCCCACTAATAACACTGAACCTTGGGGTACCCTACTATCGACACTGAACCTTGGGGTACACCGCTAATAACACTAAACCTTGGGGTACACCACTAATTACACTGAACCTTGGGATACCCCACTAATAACACTGAGTCTTGAGGTCCCCCACTAATAACACTGAACCTTGGGGTCCCCCACTAATAACACTGAACTTTGGGGTCCCCCACTAATAACACTGAACCTTGGGGTACACCACTAATAACACTGAACCTTGGGGTACCCCATTAATAACACTGAACCTTGGGGTACCCCTCTAACCCCTTCCATACCAGGCACTTTTACCCCCTTCCTGCCCAGGCCAATTTTCAGGTTTCAGCGCTATCACACTTTGAATGACAATTGCGCGGTCATACAACATTGTACCCAAACTAAAATTTTATCATTTTCTTCACACAACTAGAGATTTCTTTTGGCGGTATTTAATCACCGCTGGGGTTTTTATTTTTTGCTAAATTAACAAAAAAAGACCAAAAATTCTGGGGAAAAAAAGTGTTTTTCTTTGTTTCTGTTATAAACATTTGCAAATAAATAATTGTTCTTCATAAATTTAGGCCGAGATGTATTCTGCTACATGTCTTTGGTGAAAATAACCCAAATTAGTATTTATGATTTAGTCTGTAGGAAAGTTATAGAGTTCACAAACTCTGGGAGATATCTGAATATTGATCAATCCTGAAGTACTGACAGCCAATCTCATTTCTTCAGATCCAAGAATGTGAGAACAGTACAGATATCCCCCAAATGTCAGAACGGTACAGATATCCCCCAAATGTCAGAACGGTACAGATATCCCCCAAATGTCAGGACGGTACAGATATCCCCCAAATGTCAGGACGGTACAGATATCCCCCAAATGTCAGGACGGTACAGATATCCCCCAAATGTCAGGACGGTACAGATATCCCCCAAATGTCAGGACGGTACAGATATCCCCCAAATGTCAGGACGGTACAGATATCCCCCTATGTCAGGACAGATATCCCCCCGAATGTCAGAACAGTACAGATATCCCCCAAATGTCAGGACAGATATCCCCCCGAATGTCAGAACAGTACAGATATCCCCCCAAATGTCAGAACAGTACAGATATCCCCCCAAATGTCAGGACAGAGGAGGACACTGAATGGAGGCCAGTGGAGGGATTGGCAGAGAGGGGTGGAGGACACTGAATGGAGGCCAGTAGAGGGATTGGAAGAGAGGAGTGGAGGACACTGAATGGAGGCCAGTGGAGGGATTGGCAGAGAGTTAGTAAGGTGGATGAGTCTGGCAGAAGCATTCATGATAGACTGAAGAGGGGATAGCCTGCGATGAGGTCGGCCAATGAGGAGGGAGTTACAATAGTCAAGGCGAGATATAACAAGGGAGGGAATAAGTTGCTTAGTGGTTTCCGAGGTTAGGAATGAGCCTTGGGGTACCCCACTAATAACACTGAACCTTGGGGTACCCCACTAATAACACTGAACCTTGGGGTACCCCAGTAATAATATTGAACCTCAGGGTACCCCACTAACACTGAACCTTGGAGTCCCCCTTCTAACCTTGGAGTACCCTGTAACAATCGCGGCGTCAGACCCCAGCCCTTCTCATCAAACTTGTGACCGAAGGACTGGCCAATCTAATTCCGCGCTGTCACGTGCATAACAATGCCACGCCCAGCTGCTCCCTGCACAAAGATTTTCCAGCTAATGGACCACAATCTGTGTACCTGCAGCCTAAAGAGTGATTGTTACTGGGTTAGGTTAATTACACAATTAACCCTTCACACTGCCACCACCTCCTTTTGTACAGAGAAAGAGGAAACTCGGCAATATCAGTTATAACACTATGATGATTGGATAATCGTCTATATACCACGGTCACTGCAGACAGAGATATATAGAGGTTTATATATATATAAATACAGAGAGCAATAACACAGCAAAGAGATAACAGAAAGAAGTTTAGGGAGGTAGAGTACTTGCCAAAAGTCCTGGGTTACGCAGATTTAAGGTCCTGAGCCAAAAGGGTGCCTTATCTCCCAAAGTTAGTTCCGATGTTAAAAGGGAGGATTCTTCAACTTCAACCCGACCTACTCAACTTAATTTTGTGCTCCAAGCATAACATCCTTTCTAGGAACTCAGCAGGGTGTCTCCTTGAAGCAGAGAACCAATCGCCTCATTTGGGGAGGGTGTTGCAGGCGGAGACCCAAGCTAGAACCAAAATCCCTCCCAATTAATATCATGATCAATAATTTACCCTCGGTGCATGTAGCAGCCTAGCCACTAGTAGATTAATATGCAGAATGATCTGCTGAACGTTTAGATATGAAATATGACATACCTGCTTGGGACGGTTAAGGAGATATCGTTTTCTGCTCTCCTGTAGATTCCAACTAGGGGGTGCAAGGTATCAGACAACTTGTATTGAAGTGACCGATCTGAATATATTCCTGGTTTTCATGTAAGTCTTTCATATCTCCAGATATAAAATTATATGGAAAAGGGGATTTATAAATGTGAGTCCGTTTTATAGCTAGCTGGAAAGTCTTTGAAGCTCAGTGAAGGACTGGTTTATGGTTTTACAATATCTCACATTGAGAAGCTAACAGACATCCAGGCACCAGCTAGGATGGGATTTATAACCCTGGAACTCTCCCACTGTGCCTGTGATCTCTGGCATCATACACACCACATTCCTGAGAGGGGGGGGGGGAATTGGAGGGAAGCTGACTTGGGAATAGAAATGATACAAGATGGAGGATCCTAAGCAAGATGGATGACCGCGTCCATCTCTGTATGCTCATCTGCTACATACCCCACTAACAACACTGAACCTTGGGATACCCCACTAACAACACTGAACCTTGGGGTACCCCACTAACACTGAACCTTGGGGTACACCACTAATAACACTGATCCTTGGGGTACCCCACTAATAACACTGAACCTTGGTGTACCCCACTAATAACATTGAACCTTGGGGTACACCACTGACACCCCTAGACCATTCAGTGTATGAATCATTAACCACTACTCTCTGAATACGATCTTTTAGCCAGTTTTCTATCCATTTACATTCTGATTTTTCCAGCCCATAGACTTTACCTTACACATTAGCCGTGTGTGGGGAACTGTGTCCAAGTATACCACGTCCACCACCACCCCTCTGTCCAAGTGTACCACGTCCACCGCCACCCCTCTGTCCAAGTGTACCACGTCCACCGCCACCCCTCTGTCCAAGTGTACCACGTCCACCGCCACCCCTCTGTCCAAGTATACCACGTCCACCGCCACCCCTCTGTCCACGTATACCACGTCCACCGCCACCCCTCTGTCCAAGTATACCACGTCCACCGCCATCCTTCTGTCCAAGTACACCACGTCCACCGCCACCCCTCTGTCCAAGTATACCACGTCCCCCGCCACCCCTCTGTCCAAGTATACCACGTCCCCCGCCACCCCTCTGTCCAAGTATACCACGTCCACCGCCACCCCTCTGTCCAAGTATACCACGTCCACCGCCACCCCTCTGTCCAAGTATACCACATCCACCGCTACCCCTCTGTCCAAGTATACCACATCCACCGCTACCCCTCTGTCCAAGTATACCACATCCACCGCTACCCCTCTGTCCAAGCATACCATGTCCACACCCACCCCTCTGTCCAAGTATACCACGTCCACCGCCACCCCTCTGTCCAAGTACACCACGTCCACCGCCACCCCTCTGTCCAAGTATACCACGTCCACCGCCACCCCTCTGTCCAAGTATACCACATCCACCGCTACCCCTCTCTCCAAGTATACCACGTCCACCGCCACCCCTCTGTCCAAGCATACCATGTCCACACCCACCCCTCTGTCCAAGTATACCACGTCCACCGCCACCCCTCTGTCCAAGTACAGCACATCCACTGCTACCCCTCTGTTCAAGCATACCATGTCCACACCCACCCCTCTGTCCAAGTATACCACGTCCACCACCACCCCTCTGTCCAAGTACACCACATCCACCGCTACCCCTCTGTCCAAGCATACCATGTCCACACCCACCCCTCTGTCCAAGTATACCACGTCCACAGTGGTAAACATACAAAGCTTTATTGAACTATGGAAGGCATTCAATCAGGGCAGTTCAAGGCACTCCGCAACATGCGGCTTGTAGAGACACTCATGGTAAGAAGGCTAACGGGGACTCAGTGGGACCTTGGCTGTGGGGTCTGACCTCAGCACAGCCCTCAGCACAGCTCTCTAGGGACAACATCAGTCTCACAGGGACTCAGCAGGACTTTGGCTGTGGGGCTTGATTTGGGTAGCGATGGCTCAAGAACTCAGGGGGACAGTCCAGGTAGCTATAATCCAGGCACGCAATGGGGCAGTTCAAGCAAGGGTAGTCTGAGCACACAATAGGGGCAGTTCAAGCAAGGGTAGTCTGAGCACACAATAGGGGCAGTTCATGACAAGGGCGGTCTGAGCACACAATAGGGGCAGTTCATGACAAGGGCGGTCTGAGCACACAATAGGGGCAGTTCATGACAAGGGCGGTCTGAGCACACAATAGGGGCAGTTCATGACAAGGGCGGTCTGAGCACACAATAGGGGCAGTTCATGACAAGGGTAGTCTGAGCACACAATAGGGGCGGTTCATGACAAGGGTGGTCTGAGCACACAATAGGGGCAGTTCATGACAAGGGCGGTCTGAGCACACAATAGGGGCAGTTCATGACAAGGGCGGTCTGAGCACACAATAGGGGCAGTTCATGACAAGGGCGGTCTGAGCACACAATAGGGTCAGTTCATGACAAGGGCGGTCTGAGCACACAATAGGGGCAGTTCATGACAAGGGCGGTCTGAGCACACAATAGGGGCGGTTCATGACAAGGGTGGTCTGACCACACAATAGGGGCAGTTCATGACAAGGGTGGTCTGGGCACACAATAGGGGCAGTTCATGACAAGGGTGGTCTGAGCATACAATAGGGGCAGTTCATGACAAGGACGGTCTGAGCACACAATAGGGGCAGTTCATGACAAGGGCGGTCTGAGCACACAATAGGGGCAGATCATGACAAGGGCAGTCTGGGCACACAATAGGGTCAGTTCATGGCAAGGGGGTTCTGAGCACACAATAGGGGCAGATCATGACAAGGGCAGTCTGAGCACACAATAGGGTCAGTTCATGGCAAGGGGGTTCTGACCATACAATAGGGGCAGATCATGACAAGGGCGGTCTGAGCGCACAATAGGGGGCAGTTCATGGCTTCTAGGGACACTCACGATAGGTGGCTTGCAGGCACTCTGCAGCAGGTGGCTTCCAGGAAGGTAGGCGGCTTGCAGACACTCATGGTTCTGGCAGGGATGTCCTGGCTCACAGCAGGCGACAGCAGGGAGGGCAAAACTCCTCAGCACACAGCAGAGCGGGTAATCCGGGCCCCAGAGTATTAGGCAGAGTATCGTGGGGCCAACAGCAAAGCAGTTCTAGCCCAGAGAATTAGCAGAGTAACAGCGGGTACTCCCAGTCCTGGAGTATTAGCAGGGAGGAAGCGGATACTCCCAACCCTGGAGTATTTAGCAGAGGGGCAGCGGGTACTCCCAACCCTGGAGCATTCTGCAGAGTGGCAGTGGATAATAGTCCTTACCTTTGGGGGGGTCTCCTGCAGAGTGCTCAGCAGGAATGACTTCGGAGGTCCAGTCCCCACCCGGACCTCCAAATGGCTTGCGAGTCCAGCAGTGGCGGAGATAGAAGACATATAACTGGTTCCTGCACTGGCCTGGCAAAAGCCAGGATGCTTCCCAGTTGCCCCGGCAATGTCCAGCCCAGTGCCGCTTTGCCAGGGCAAAGTGGCATGCCCCCTTGACTCGGGCCTTTGTCTCCTGGTGGGCGCAGAGCACAGAAAAGTCTTGGGCCAACACTGTACCTGCCAGGGGGCGCGCATCGACTGGTTGGCGGCCCCACTCTGGAATCTCTCAGCGGTGTGTCACCCCTCCTCGGCTATGCGGCCCTAGAGGTGTGAGGGCCATCGCAGCGGTCACTTCCCCCCATCCTGCACGGTCTGCCTTCAAAGGCCACATCAAGATGTGAGGAGGTGACAAGGGGCAGAGGGGTGAGGTGACTCCCTCATCCTGTGCAGCCTATCTTCAAATCAATCACCCCTCTGTCCAAGTATACCACGTCCACAGACACCCCTGCACTATATACTCTGTTGTACATTATATATTCCTAACCCCTGCACTATATACTCTGTTGTACATTACATACTCCTGACCCCTGCACTGTATACTCTGTGTTGTACATTACATACTCCTGACCCCTGCACTATATACTCTATGTTGTACATTACATACTCCTGACCCCTGCACTATATACTCTATGTTGTACATTACATACTCCTGACCCCAGCACTATATACTCTATGTTGTACATTACATACTCCTGACCCCTGCACTATATACTCTGTTGTACATTACATACTCCTGACCCCAGCACTATATATTCTATGTTGTCCATTCCATATTCCTGACTTCTGCTCTCTCCCCTCCCCCCACTTCTATATATACACATAATATGGATTCTCTTTTGTTCCCCCATTTCCTACCAGCTGGACATTTTATATCGGATGATGTGATTGGAGCACAGACTTTTACATGGTGATAATAATGTGATAACATCCTCCAACTTTGGACCCTTAAACAGATAGTGATAATGAGGGAGGAGCCAATACCCCAATGATGGTGGTCTTCAGTATCAGTCCAGTCTTCATCTTGGTTGTTCTCCCCCATCCTCACTCTCTGACCTCTGGTGGGGCTCAGCCCCCCTGTTCTTCATGACTAAATCATGGACTAAATAAGGAAGTGCAGTACTTCTTGTGTTGGGAAGATGGCGATGAGTGATAGAGGGGGTGGGGACCCTCATCCTATAATCCCCTCATCACTGTCCCTCCTATAAAAGTCAGTTCTGGTTGTTTCCTCACTCTCTGACTAAGGTCCATGAATAAAGAAATGACCTGGTAGGAGATTAGAGGAGCCATTTCCTAGTTCCCTTGAGGGTGGAATTGTAAGCTCCTCAGAGACCAAGCTGCCTGATGTGGACGGAGTCCTGGTTTGGGGGAACCAATCAGCTCCTGTCTAGTAATCCTCTTTGTCTTTGTATTTTAGTCCATGGCCGGGAGATGAGGAAAACCTCCGAGGATTGTCTCACTTTGTCTCCAGACTGGAAAGTAGAAGATGAGGACATCACACAGTATAGTCCAGGAGAAAACCTGGCTCCCTCCAATGTCCATCTGGCACCACCCAGTGTAGATGGACCATCGGATTCCTCATATCCTGAGGAACCTCAGACTGTGCGGGACCGGGCCGGCCTTCCAACAGGGAAGAGGTTCTCCTGTACTATGTGCGGGAAATGTTTTTCAGATAGGTCCAGTCTTCATAAACATCAGCGATCTCACACGGGGGAGAAGCCATATTCCTCTTCTGAGTGTGGGAAAGGTTTTTCATTGAAGTTCGATCTTTGCAAACATCAGAGATCTCACAAAGGGGAGAAGCCATATTCCTGTCCTGAGTGTGGGAAATGTTTTTCAATGAAGTCCAATCTTTACAAACATCAGAGATCTCATACAGGGGAGAAGCCATATTCCTGTCCTGAGTGTGGGAAATGTTTTTCTCAGAAGTCCAGTCTTTACACACATCAAAGATCTCACACAGGGGAGAAGCCATATTCCTGTCCTGAGTGTAGGAAATGTTTTTCAAAGAAGTCCAGTCTTTACAAACATCAGAGATCTCACACAGGGGAGAAGCCGTATTCCTGTTCTGAGTGTGGGAAATGTTTTTCAATGAAGTTTGATCTTTGCAAACATCAGAGATCTCACACAGGGGAGAAGCCATATTCCTGTTCTGAGTGTGGGAAATGTTTTTCAATTAAGTCCGATCTTTACAAACATCAGAGATCTCACACAGGGGAGAAGCCATATTCCTGTCCTGAGTGTGGGAAATGTTTTTCACAGAAGTCCAGTCTTTACACACATCAAAGATCTCACACAGGGGATAAGCCATATTCCTGTCCTGAGTGTGGGAAATGTTTTTCACAGAAATCACATCTTTGCACACATCAGCGATTTCACACAGGAGAGAAGCCGTTTTCCTGTCCCGTGTGTGGGAAATGTTTTTCACGGAAGTCCCATCTTTCCAGACATCAGAGATCTCACATGGGGGAGAAGCCACTTTCCTGTCCTGAGTGAGGGAATTGTTCCTCACTGAAGTCCTGCCTTCCTGTACATCAGGGGTCCCACACAACCCTGGAGGTGTATTAGTGCCTTGAGTGCGGGAAATGTCTTCTAGATGAATGTTGCTGGACATCCCAGCTCTCATGTGGGGAAGAAGCACCCCCTGATATACACCTCAGATATACTCCATGGCTGATCTTCATCATGGAAGAAACAGTTGATAAGGAGATGAGAGGCCCCCAAAGACATGGATGAAGTGCAGTAAATGTCGGGGTGCAGAGTGGTCAGTAGATCCTGGAAATGAAGGACACAACTTCAGCCCTTCTTGGGTGTCGGAGTTGCGTTTCCTGATAATGATATAGCGGGTTACAGAGCTAGAAGCCGGGAGAGCCCAGATCTCGTTATCGGGGAACTTTACACAGACAACAAGAACTTCTGAAGTTGATGTCCTTCATTTCAAGGCTCTACAGAACAGTGGTGACCCCGAAGCATCTCTCTGTCTTCAGTCCATCCTTCTCCCATCCCCCAACAGGAGGGAAGGAGAACTCCGCCCCAAACTAGGGGGGAACTTTCCTCTCATTATTTCCCTTGGCTTCTGTGTGGGTTTGGGTGGTTGGAGGAGTGCGGCACGAGACGGAACACAGCTTGTTGTTTTATGTCTACATATGGGGTCTGGGTAGAGGGGATCCACCGGAAAATATTTCTACTCTTTGATATTGTGCAAATCGTTTCTGTTTTCACTTTGAAGGGCAATATTATGTGTGGTTTGTAAAAGGGATTGGCCCAATAGATACCGCCCCACTTAGAGAATAGATGAACTAATATGACCAGCATTCATTCAGCCATGTCACATGTTGGGATCTTTTCTACTATACTTTGTTATAATAATGGAACACATTGTGTATTGTATTGTACACCAATAATAATGACTCCGCCCCCACATTCCAGACAAGGGATCTCCCTGACCAATCGGATTCCTTCCTTTGTTATTTCCTGATTCTATGATTACAATCTTGTTAGAAGTAAAACTATAATAAAGAATTGATTGAGTGAAATGAAATGTGTGTGTCGGGGCCATGATGGGGATCTTTGGGGGCCAAACATTTCTCACAGGAGACACTTTACAAGCCTTTGCAGGTCATCCAGTTTCTGGTTCACCATGAATAATGGCCCAGAGTGCAGGGGTCAGGAGACTACTTCATACAGCCCTGCAAACAACGTGCAGTGGTCAGGAGTATGTGATTTACCTCCCAGAGTACAGAGTGTAGTGGTCAGGAGTATGTGATTTCCATCCCAGAGTGCAGTGGTCAGGAGTATGTGATTTACATCCCAGAGCACAGAGTGTAGTGGTCAGGAGTATGTGATTTACATCCCAGAGTACAGAATGTAGTGGTCAGGAGTATGTGATTTCCATCCCAGAGTACAGAGTGTAGTGGTCAGGAGTATGTGATTTCCATCCCAGAGTACAGAGTGTAGTGGTCAGGAGTATGTGATTTCCATCCCAGAGTACAGAGTGTAGTGGTCAGGAGTGTGTGATATACATCCCAGAGTACAGAGTGTAGTGGTCAGGAGTATGTGATTTCCATCCCAGAGTGCAGAGTGTAGTGGTCAGGAGTATGTGATTTCCATCCCAGAGTACAGAGTGTAGTGGTCAGGAGTATGTGATTTACATCCCAGAATATAGAGTGTAGTGGTCAGGAGTATGTGATTTCCATCCCAGAGTACAGAGTGTAGTGGTCAGGAGTAGAGATGAGCGGATCGAACATGGCGAAGTGGAATTCGTTTCGAAGATTGGGAAATATTCGATTCGCGACGAATCCGAAGATTAGCCAACTTCGGATGCACGAATCGAATTTTCCCAAAAATGGCGGCGACATGTGTGGCGACGGAGCGGGGATCTCTGGGAAGGCGCGCAGACAAGGCGCGCTGACCCATAATGCATTCATTCATGACATGTGATCGCATTAGCCAATCAGCAGCCAGCCAGCCAGCACTGTGTAATGGTGGAGCTATAAATCGCGGCCATCTTAGAATTCTCCATTAGCCTCCGGTCATTCAAGAGAGACAGACCTGTCTGTATGAAGGGACAGAGTTAGGGCCACAGAGACTTTAGGGCCACAGAATCGTTACTCAGGGACACAGAATTGTTACTCAGGGACACAGAATCGTTACTCAGGGACAGACACAGAATTGTTACTCAGGGACACAGAATCGTTACTCAGGGACACAGAATCGTTACTCAGGGACACAGAATTGTTACTCAGGGACACAGAATCGTTACTCAGGGACACAGAATTGTTACTCAGGGACAGACACAGAATCGTTACTCAGGGACACAGAATTGTTACTCAGGGACACAGAATTGTTACTCAGGGACACAGAATCGTTACTCAGGGACACAGAATCGTTACTGAGGGACACAGAATCGTTACTCAGGGACACAGAATTGTTACTCAGGGACACAGAATCGTTACTCAGGGACACAGAATCGTTACTCAGGGACACAGAATTGTTACTCAGGGACAGACACAGAATTGTTACTCAGGGACACAGAATTGTTACTCAGGGACAGACACAGAATTGTTACTCAGGGACACAGAATTGTTACTCAGGGACACAGAATTGTTACTCAGGGACACAGAATCGTTACTGAGGGACACAGAATCGTTACTCAGGGACACAGAATCGTTACTCAGGGACACAGAATCGTTACTCAGGAGACACAGAATCGTTACTCAGGGACACAGAATCGTTACTCAGGGACACAGAATCGTTACTCAGGGACACAGAATTGTTACTCAGAGACACAGAATTGTTACTCAGGGACAGACACAGAATTGTTACTCAGGGACAGACAAAGAATTGTTACTCAGGGACAGAGAATTGTTACTCAGGGACACAGAATCGTTACTGAGGGACACAGAATCGTTACTCAGGGACACAGAATTGTTACTCAGGGACACAGAATTGTTACTCAGGGACACAGAATCGTTACTGAGGGACACAGAATCGTTACTCAGGGACACAGAATTGTTACTCAGGGACACAGAATCATTACTCAGGCACACAGAATCGTTACTCAGGGACACAGAATTGTTACTCAGGGACACAGAATCGTTACTCAGGGACACAGAATCGTTACTCAGGGACACAGAATCGTTACTCAGGGACACAGAATTGTTACTGAGGGACACAGAATCGTTACTGAGGGACACAGAATCGTTACACAGGGACACAGAATCGTTACTCAGGGACACAGAATCGTTACTCAGGGACACAGAATTGTTACTCAGGGACACAGAATCGTTACGTTATTTTTGGGGTGCTTATAGAATTAAAGAGTATGTCAGACAACACGCAGAGGAGTGGCAGAGGAGGCAATGTTTCAGGAGCGAGCAGACGTGGCAGCAGAGGAAGGGGTCGAGGCAGCACTAGTCGCAGCCAGAGGCCAGTGCTCCCGGTGTCATCCAGCGGTCGTGTCTCCACCGACAACCCTGCAGTCATCGATTGGTTGGCTCGGTCGTCTTACTCTTCCCAGGTCACCTCTGACACCTACAGCCAACGGTCGGTGGGTACGTCAGACACAACCGTTAGTTGGCATGGCCCGGGAGCAAGCCCACTGAAATCACGTGTCCTCTACCTGCCCCTGTCCTTTGGTGTTCCCTCACCAAGCGAAGTATCGCATGCTGTGGGCTCAGCCCCACTGTACAGTGAGGAAGAGCTAACAGAGGGCGGTCAGGAACGGGGGAGACATCCGCCTCTTCAGCAGCCAGGCGAAGAAGTACTGGCGAGGAGAGTGGCTCGGTAGCCGGTCTAGAGACAGGTCTGTCTCCTGACCCACACGCAGCCGAGGGGGCTAGTAGTGAGGCGGAAACCCTAATTGATGATGATGAGGCTGATCACACTTGGCAGCCTCGTCGTCATCAGGCTATTGCTTCCGCATCATCAGGAGAAGAGGGTGCCAGCTTGGCAGCGAGCAAAACAGTCGGTGGGTTGCCCAGGAGGCAGCAGGGTCGCAGCAGTGTCAGTGGAGCCAAACGGCCACGGAGTAGAGCACCAGCTCCACTGCAGCCTACCACCACGGCCAGTAGTGGTGCCGGTGTGCACGGAGGAAGTAGCAGTCAGCCAGTGAGGAGTAGCGGGGGCAAAGTTTCCTACTCGGCGGTGTGGCAATTTTTCGTCAAGCCGCCCGAGGAAGTAAACGTAGCTGTATGTCGACTATGTGGCCAGAAAGTCAAGCGTGGCCAGGGGGCCCATGTTGGGACTACAGCGTTGCGTCAGCATATGCAGTGTCGCCATTCGGTGGCCTGGGAAAACCGTGATAAAGATACGGCGGTTCTGCCTGCCCCAGCCCCCGCTCCGTTACTTGCTCCGTCACCCGACGTCAATCGCCCTCTATCAGCCAGTCAAGGCTCCAACACCTCTGCTGAGGGGAGTTGTCGCTCGTTGGCATCTTCCGCTCGTTCAGATGCTCCTTCTCCTGCTACTCCTCTTCACGGATTCCGTCAGCAGTCTTTCTTGGAATCCGTTTCCAAGAGACAACAGTTTGCGAGCACGCACCCGACGGTGCAGAAGCTGAACGTCCTCCTGTCCAAGTTGCTGGTTCTGCAGTCCCTCCCTTTCCAAGTGGTGGACTCAGCACCTTTCCGAGAAATGATGGCTTGTGCCGAGCCGCGGTGGAGAGTGCCAAGCCGGCATTTCTTCGCCAAAAAGGCAGTGCCAGCCCTGCATTCACATGTAGAAGAGATGGTGGGCCAGTCTTTGAGCATGTCGGTCTCTGCCAAAGTGCACGGCAGTGCCGACGTGTGGAGCTGTAACTACGGTCAGGGACAGTACATGTCATTTAGGGCCCACTGGGTGAACGTGGTGCCGGCACAGCCGCACCAGCAACTTGGACAGGTCACGCCGCTTTTGCCTCCACGTTTGCACGTCCTTGGTCCAGCAAAGATGTCCGCCTCTACCACCTCTTCTTCCGCCGTGTCCTCAGCCGCCACCCCCGTGCCAAGTCCCATTACCCGACCGGCATATCACATGTGCAGGGCGCAACGGTGTCACGCTGTGCTGCACCTGCACACTGCTGGTGGGTTCCATTTTGTCATAGGGTGCTGTATGGCCTCCCATTGCTGCTGCCAGGCCCGTAATCTGCCATGGGCCCCCGTACCGACTCCTCATGCTGCTGCCAGGCCCGTAATCTGTCATGGGCCCCTGTACCGCCTCCTCATGCTGCTGCCAGGTCCAGAGTGTGTCATGGGTCCCTGTACGGCCTCCCATTGCTGCTGTCTCCATCGCCACACTCTGCCATGTGCCACTTTCAGGTCTCCTCACACTGCTGGTGGGTTCCATTTTGTCATAGGGTGCTGTATGGCCTCCCATTGCTGCTGCCAGGCCCGTACTCTGCCATGGGCCCCCGTACCGACTCCTCATGCTGCTGCCAGGCCCGTAATCTGTCATGGGCCCCTGTACCGCCTCCTCATGCTGCTGCCAGGTCCAGAGTGTGTCATGGGTCCCTGTATGGCCTCCCATTGCTGCTGTCTCCATCGCCACACTCTGCCATGTGCCACTTTCAGGTCTCCGCACACTGCTGGTGGGTTCCATTTTGTCATAGGGTGCTGTATGGCCTCCCATTGCTGCTGCCAGGCCTGTAATCTGCCATGGGCCCTCGTACCGACTCCTCATGCTGCTGCCAAGCCCGTAATCTGTCATGGGCCCCTGTACCGCCTCCTCATGCTGCTGCCAGGTCCAGAGTGTGTCATGGGTCCCTGTACGGCCTCCCATTGCTGCTGTCTCCATCGCCACACTCTGCCATGTGCCACTTTCAGGTCTCCTCACACTGCTGGTGGGTTCCATTTTGTCATAGGGTGCTGTATGGCCTCCCATTGCTGCTGCCAGGCCCGTAATCTGCCATGGGCCCCCGTACCAACTCCTCATGCTGCTGCCAGGTCCAGAGTGTGTCATGGGTCCCTGTACGGCCTCCCATTGCTGCTGTCTCCATCGCCACACTCTGCCATGTGCCACGTTCAGGTCTCCGCACACTGCTGGTGGGTTCCATTTTGTCATAGGGTGCTGTATGGCATCCCATTGCTGCTGCCAGGCCCGTAATCTGTCATGGGCCCCTGTACCGCCTCCTCATGCTGCTACCAGGTCCAGAGTGTGTCATGGGTCCCTGTACGGCCTCCCATTGCTGCTGTCTCCATCGCCACACTCTGCCATGTGCCACTTTCAGGTCTCCTCACACTGCTGGTGGGTTCCATTTTGTCATAGGGTGCTGTATGGCCTCCCATTGCTGCTGCCAGGCCCGTAATCTGCCATGAGCCCCCGTACCGACTCCTCATGCTGCTGCCAGGCCCGTAATCTGTCATGGGCCCCTGTACCGCCTCCTCATGCTGCTGCCAGGTCCAGAGTGTGTCATGGGTCCCTGTACGGCCTCCCATTGCTGCTGTCTCCATCGCCACGCTCTGCCATGTGCCACTTTCAGGTCTCCGCACACTGCTGGTGGGTTCCATTTTGTCATAGGGTGCTGTATGGCCTCCCATTGCTGCTGCCAGGCCCGTAATCTGCCATGGGCCCCCGTACCGACTCCTCATGCTGCTGCCAGGCCCGTAATCTGTCATGGGCCCCTTTACCGCCTCCTCATGCTGCTGCCAGGTCCAGAGTGTGTCATGGGTCCCTGTACGGCCTCCCATTGCTGCTGTCTCCATCGCCACACTCTGCCATGTGCCACTTTCAGGTCTCCTCACACTGCTGGTGGGTTCCATTTTGTCATAGGGTGCTGTATGGCCTCCCATTGCTGCTGCCAGGCCCGTAATCTGTCATGGGCCCCTGTACCGCCTCCTCATGCTGCTGCCAGGTCCAGAGTGTGTCATGGGTCCCTGTACGGCCTCCCATTGCTGCTGTCTCCATCGCCACACTCTGCCATGTGCCACTTTCAGGTCTCCTCACACTGCTGGTGGGTTCCATTTTGTCATAGGGTGCTGTATGGCCTCCCATTGCTGCTGCCAGGCCCGTAATCTGCCATGGGCCCCCGTACCGACTCCTCATGCTGCTGCCAGGCCCGTAATCTGTCATGGGCCCCTGTACCGCCTCCTCATGCTGCTGCCAGGTCCAGAGTGTGTCATGGGTCCCTGTACGGCCTCCCATTGCTGCTGTCTCCATCGCCACACTCTGCCATGTGCCACTTTCAGGTCTCCTCACACTGCTGGTGGGTTCCATTTTGTCATAGGGTGCTGTATAGCCTCCCATTGCTGCTGCCAGGCCCGTAATCTGCCATGGGCCCCCGTACCGACTCCTCATGCTGCTGCCAGGCCCGTAATCTGTCATGGGCCCCTGTACCGCCTCCTCATGCTGCTGCCAGGTCCAGAGTGTGTCATGGGTCCCTGTACGGCCTCCCATTGCTGCTGTCTCCATCGCCACACTCTGCCATGTGCCACTTTCAGGTCTCCTCACACTGCTGGTGGGTTCCATTTTGTCATAGGGTGCTGTATGGCCTCCCATTGCTGCTGCCAGGCCCGTACTCTGCCATGGGCCCCCGTACCGACTCCTCATGCTGCGGCCAAGCCCGTAATCTGTCATGGGCCCCTGTACCGCCTCCTCATGCTGCTGCCAGGTCCAGAGTGTGTCATGGGTCCCTGTACGGCCTCCCATTGCTCCTGTCCCCATCGCCACACTCTGCCATGTGCCACTTTCAGGTCTCCTCACACTGCTGGTGGGTTCCATTTTGTCATAGGGTGCTGTATGGCCTCCCATTGCTGCTGCCAGGCCCGTAATCTGTCATGGGCCCCTGTACCACCTGCTCATGCTGCTGCCAGGTCCAGAGTGTGTCATGGGTCCCTGTACGGCCTCCCATTGCTGCTGTCTCCATCGCCACACTCTGCCATGTGCCACTTTCAGGTCTCCTCACACTGCTGGTGGGTTCCATTTTGTCATAGGGTGCTGTATGGCCTCCCATTGCTGCTGCCAGGCCCGTAATCTGCTATGGGCCCCCGTACCGACTCCTCATGCTGCTGCCAGGCCCGTAATCTGTCATGGGCCCCTGTACCGCCTCCTCATGCTGCTGCCAGGTCCAGAGTGTGTCATGGGTCCCTATACGGCCTCCCATTGCTGCTGTCTCCATCGCCACACTCTGCCATGTGCCACTTTCAGGTCTCCGCACACTGCTGGTGGGTTCCATTTTGTCATAGGGTGCTGTATGGCCTCCCATTGCTGCTGCCAGGCACGTAATCTGCCATGGGCCCCTGTACCGCCTCCTCATGCTGCTGCCAGGTCCAGAGTGTGTCATGGGTCCCTGTACGGCCTCCCATTGCTGCTGTCTCCATCGCCACACTCTGCCATGTGCCACTTTCAGGTCTCCTCACACTGCTGGTGGGTTCCATTTTGTCATAGGGTGCTGTATGGCATCCCATTGCTGCTGCCAGGCCCGTAATCTGTCATGGGCCCCTGTACCGCCTCCTCATGCTGCTACCAGGTCCAGAGTGTGTCATGGGTCCCTGTACGGCCTCCCATTGCTGCTGTCTCCATCGCCACACTCTGCCATGTGCCACTTTCAGGTCTCCTCACACTGCTGGTGGGTTCCATTTTGTCATAGGGTGCTGTATGGCCTCCCATTGCTGCTGCCAGGCCCGTAATCTGCCATGGGCCCCCGTACCGACTCCTCATGCTGCTGCCAGGCCCGTAATCTGTCATGGGCTCCTGTACCGCCTCCTCATGCTGCTGCCAGGTCCAGAGTGTGTCATGGGTCCCTGTACGGCCTCCCATTGCTGCTGTCTCCATCGCCACACTCTGCCATGTGCCTCTTTCAGGTCTCCGCACACTGCTGGTGGGTTCCATTTTGTCATAGGGTGCTGTATGGCCTCCCATTGCTGCTGCCAGGCCCATAATCTGCCATGGGCCCCCGTAACGACTCCTCATGCTGCTGCCAGGCCCGTAATCTGTCATGGGCCCCTGTACCGCCTCCTCATGCTGCTGCCAGGTCCAGAGTGTGTCATGGGTCCCTGTACGGCCTCCCATTGCTGCTGTCTCCATCGCCACACTCTGCCATGTGCCACTTTCAGGTCTCCGCACACTGCTGGTGGGTTCCATTTTGTCATAGGGTGCTGTATGGCCTCCCATTGCTGCTGCCAGGCCCGTAATCTGCCATGGGCCCCCATACCGACTCCTCATGCTGCTGCCAGGCCCGTAATCTGTCATGGGCCCCTGTACCACCTCCTCATGCTGCTGCCAGGTCCAGAGTGTGTCATGGGTCCCTGTACGGCCTCCCATTGCTGCTGTCTCCATCGCCACACTCTGCCATGTGCCACTTTCAGGTCTCCGCACACTGCTGGTGGGTTCCATTTTGTCATAGGGTGCTGTATGGCCTCCCATTGCTGCTGCCAGGCCCGTAATCTGCCATGGGCCCCCGTACCGACTCCTCATGCTGCTGCCAGGCCCGTAATCTGTCATGGGCCCCTTTACCGCCTCCTCATGCTGCTGCCAGGTCCAGAGTGTGTCATGGGTCCCTGTACGGCCTCCCATTGCTGCTGTCTCCATCGCCACACTCTGCCATGTGCCACTTTCAGGTCTCCTCACACTGCTGGTGGGTTCCATTTTGTCATAGGGTGCTGTATGGCCTCCCATTGCTGCTGCCAGGCCCGTAATCTGTCATGGGCCCCTGTACCGCCTCCTCATGCTGCTGCCAGGTCCAGAGTGTGTCATGGGTCCCTGTACGGCCTCCCATTGCTGCTGTCTCCATCGCCACACTCTGCCATGTGCCACTTTCAGGTCTCCTCACACTGCTGGTGGGTTCCATTTTGTCATAGGGTGCTGTATGGCCTCCCATTGCTTCTGCCAGGCCCGTAATCTGCCATGGGCCCCCGTACCGACTCCTCATGCTGCTGCCAGGCCCGTAATCTGTCATGGGCCCCTGTACCGCCTCCTCATGCTGCTGCCAGGTCCAGAGTGTGTCATGGGTCCCTGTACGGCCTCCCATTGCTGCTGTCTCCATCGCCACACTCTGCCATGTGCCACTTTCAGGTCTCCTCACACTGCTGGTGGGTTCCATTTTGTCATAGGGTGCTGTATGGCCTCCCATTGCTGCTGCCAGGCCCGTAATCTGCCATGGGCCCCCGTACCGACTCCTCATGCTGCTGCCAGGCCCGTAATCTGTCATGGGCCCCTGTACCGCCTCCTCATGCTGCTGCCAGGTCCAGAGTGTGTCATGGGTCCCTGTACGACCTCCCATTGCTGCTGTCTCCATCGCCACACTCTGCCATGTGCCACTTTCAGGTCTCCTCACACTGCTGGTGGGTTCCATTTTGTCATAGGGTGCTGTATGGCCTCCCATTGCTGCTGCCAGGCCCGTAATCTGCCATGGGCCCCCGTACCGACTCCTCATGCTGCTGCCAGGCCCGTAATCTGTCATGGGCCCCTGTACCGCCTCCTCATGCTGCTGCCAGGTCCAGAATGTGTCATGGGTCCCTGTACGGCCTCCCATTGCTGCTGTCTCCATCGCCACACTCTGCCATGTGCCACGTTCAGGTCTCCTCACACTGCTGGTGGGTTCCATTTTGTCATAGGGTGCTGTATGGCCTCCCATTGCTGCTGCCAGGCCCGTAATCTGCCATGGGCCCCCGTACCGACTCTTCATGCTGCTGCCAGGCCCGTATTCTGTCATGGGCCCCTGTACTGCCTCCTCATGCTGCTGCCAGGTCCAGAGTGTGTCATGGGTCCCTGTACGGCCTCCCATTGCTGCTGTCTCCATCGCCACACTCTGCCATGTGCCTCTTTCAGGTGTCCGCACACTGCTGGTGGGTTCCATTTTGTCATAGGGTGCTGTATGGCCTCCCATTGCTGCTGACAGGCCCGTAATCTGCCATGGGCCCCCGTAACGACTCCTCATGCTGCTGCCAGGCCCGTAATCTGTCATGGGCCCCTGTACCGCCTCCTCATGCTGCTGCCAGGTCCAGAGTGTGTCATGGGTCCCTGTACGGCCTCCCATTGCTGCTGTCTCCATCGCCACACTCTGCCATGTGCCACTTTCAGGTCTCCGCACACTGCTGGTGGGTTCCATTTTGTCATAGGGTGCTGTATGGCCTCCCATTGCTGCTGCCAGGCCCGTAATCTGCCATGGGCCCCCGTACCGACTCCTCATGCTGCTGCCAGGCCCGTAATCTGTCATGGGCCCCTTTACCGCCTCCTCATGCTGCTGCCAGGTCCAGAGTGTGTCATGGGTCCCTGTACGGCCTCCCATTGCTGCTGTCTCCATCGCCACACTCTGCCATGTGCCACTTTCAGGTCTCCTCACACTGCTGGTGGGTTCCATTTTGTCATAGGGTGCTGTATGGCCTCCCATTGCTGCTGTTAGGCCCATAATCTGCCATGGGCCCCCGTACCGACTCCTCATGCTGCTGCCAGGCCCGTAATCTGTCATGGGCCCCTGTACCGCCTCCTCATGCTGCTGCCAGGTCCAGAGTGTGTCATGGGTCCCTGTACGGCCTCCCATTGCTGCTGTCTCCATCGCCACACTCTGCCATGTGCCACTTTCAGGTCTCCTCACACTGCTGGTGGGTTCCATTTTGTCATAGGGTGCTGTATGGCCTCCCATTGCTGCTGCCAGGCCCGTAATCTGTCATGGGCCCCTGTACCGCCTCCTCATGCTGCTGCCAGGTCCAGAGTGTGTCATGGGTCCCTGTACGGCCTCCCATTGCTGCTGTCTCCATCGCCACACTCTGCCATGTGCCACTTTCAGGTCTCCTCACACTGCTGGTGGGTTCCATTTTGTCATAGGGTGCTGTATGGCCTCCCATTGCTGCTGCCAGGCCCGTAATCTGCCATGGGCCCCCGTACCGACTCCTCATGCTGCTGCCAGGCCCGTAATCTGTCATGGGCCCCTGTACCGCCTCCTCATGCTGCTGCCAGGTCCAGAGTGTGTCATGGGTCCCTGTACGGCCTCCCATTGCTGCTGTCTCCATCGCCACACTCTGCCATGTGCCACTTTCAGGTCTCCGCACACTGCTGGTGGGTTCCATTTTGTCATAGGGTGCTGTATGGCCTCCCATTGCTGCTGCCAGGCCCGTAATCTGCCATGGGCCCCCGTACCGACTCCTCATGCTGCTGCCAGGCCCGTAATCTGTCATGGGCCCCTGTACCGCCTCCTCATGCTGCTGCCAGGTCCAGAGTGTGTCATGGGTCCCTGTACGGCCTCCCATTGCTGCTGTCTCCATCGCCACACTCTGCCATGAGCCACTTTCAGGTCTCCGCACACTGCTGGTGGGTTCCATTTTGTCATAGGGTGCTGTATGGCATCCCATTGCTGCTTCCAGGCCCGTAATCTGCCATGGGCCCCCGTACCGACTCCTCATGCTGCTGCCAGGCCCGTAATCTGTCATGGGCCCCTGTACCGCCTCCTCATGCTGCTGCCAGGTCCAGAGTGTGTCATGGGTCCCTGTACAGCCTCCCATTGCTGCTGTCTCCATCGCCACACTCTGCCATGTGCCACTTTCAGGTCTCCGCACACTGCTGGTGGGTTCCATTTTGTCATAGGGTGCTGTATGGCCTCCCATTGCTGCTGCCAGGCCCGTAATCTGCCATGGGCCCCCGTACCGACTCCTCATGCTGCTGCCAGGCCCGTAATCTGTCATGGGCCCCTGTACCGCCTCCTCATGCTGCTGCCAGGCCCGTAATCTGTCATGGGCCCCTGTACCACCTCCTCATGCTGCTGCCAGGTCCAGAGTGTGTCATGGGTCCCTGTACGGCCTCCCATTGCTGCTGTCTCCATCGCCACACTCTGCCATGTGCCACTTTCAGGTCTCCACACACTGCTGGTGGGTTCCATTTTGTCATAGGGTGCTGTATGGCCTCCCATTGCTGCTGCCAGGCCCGTAATCTGCCATGGGCCCCCGTACCGACTCCTCATGCTGCTGCCAGGCCCGTAATCTGTCATGGGCCCCTGTACCGCCTCCTCATGCTGCTGCCAGGTCCAGAGTGTGTCATGGGTCCCTGTACGGCCTCCCATTGCTGCTGTCTCCATCGCCACACTCTGCCATGTGCCACTTTCAGGTCTCCGCACACTGCTGGTGGGTTCCATTTTGTCATAGGGTGCTGTATGGCCTCCCATTGCTGCTGCCAGGCCTGTAATCTGCCATGGGCCCCCGTACCGACTCCTCATGCTGCTGCCAGGCCCGTAATCTGTCATGGGCCCCTGTACCGCCTCCTCATGCTGCTGCCAGGTCCAGAGTGTGTCATGGGTCCCTGTACGGCCTCCCATTGCTGCTGTCTCCATCGCCACACTCTGCCA
The DNA here is from genome assembly GCF_062004578.1 of Staurois parvus. NCBI lineage: Eukaryota > Metazoa > Chordata > Amphibia > Anura > Ranidae > Staurois > Staurois parvus. Next base: position 233,863 of record NW_028318365.1, read on the forward strand.
TGTGCCACTTTCAGGTCTCCGCACACTGCTGGTGGGTTCCATTTTGTCATAGGGTGCTGTATGGCCTCCCATTGCTGCTGCCAGGCCCGTAATCTGCCATGGGCCCCCGTACCGACTCCTCATGCTGCTGCCAGGCCCGTAATCTGTCATGGGCCCCTGTACCGCCTCCTCATGCTGCTGCCAGGTCCAGAGTGTGTCATGGGTCCCTGTACGGCCTCCCATTGCTGCTGTCTCCATCGCCACACTCTGCCATGAACCACTTTCAGGTATCCGCACACTGCTGGTGGGTTCCATTTTGTCATAGGGTGCTGTATGGCCTCCCATTGCTGCTGCCAGGCCCGTAATCTGCCATGGGCCCCCGTACCGACTCCTCATGCTGCTGCCAGGCCCGTAATCTGTCATGGGCCCCTTTACCGCCTCCTCATGCTGCTGCCAGGTCCAGAGTGTGTCATGGGTCCCTGTACGGCCTCCCATTGCTGCTGTCTCCATCGCCACACTCTGCCATGTGCCACTTTCAGGTCTCCGCACACTGCTGGTGGGTTCCATTTTGTCATAGGGTGCTGTATGGCCTCCCATTGCTGCTGCCTCCACCGCCACACTGTGGCTCCACACTCTGGTTTTGACCCTGTGACTGCCCAAATGAGTGAAGTGTGCGGTGATTCTAAGATCGACGGCACTCATCTGCATGTCATACTGACTGACAGTATTATTTCTCTTCCCCAGCAGACTCCAAGGGCATTTAAATTAAAGGTACAGTGTTCTGCACTAATATAAAGGCTCTCTGAAGCCTAGAAACACCCTTTTATAAGTTAAATTCACAGCGAATATATTCGACTCGAATCAAATTTATTCGCAAATTTGGCGAATCAGCCGAATCGAATTTTTGAATACTTCGCTCATCTCTAGTCAGGAGTATGTGATTTCCATTCCAGAGTACAGAGTGTAGTGGTCAGGAGTATGTGATTTCCATTCCAGAGTACAGAGTGTAGTGGTCAGGAGTATGTGATTTCCATTCCAGAGTACAGAGTGTAGTGGTCAGGAGTATGTGATTTCCATTCCAGAGTACAGAGTGTAGTGGTCAGGAGTATGTGATTTCCATTCCAGAGTACAGTCTAGTGGTCAGGAGTATGTGATTTACATCCCAGAATACAGAGTGTAGTGGTCAGTATGTGATTTACATCCCAGAGTGTAGTGGTCAGGAGTAGATGATATACAGTCCTCATACAGAGTGAAGTAGTCAGAAGTAGTATGTCATGTACAGCGCACAGTGCGTAAGATCATGTCTTATACAGCCCAGCATTTAGAAGTGGTCATTGGTCAGGAACATGTCATACATGGCTCAGCAAAAGGAGTGCAGTGGTTTGGAACATGTCACGTACAGCCCATCATACAGAGTGCAGTGGTCAGGAACATGTCATATACAGCCCTGTGTACAGAGTGCAGTGGTCAGGAGTATATAATATACAGCCTTGTGTACAGAGCGCATTGGCCATGAATATATCATATACAGCCCTGTCTGTACCTGACATCACTTCCCATTTGTACCTAACATCACTTCCTTTCTGTTCCTGACATCACTTCCCGTCTGTACCTGACATCACTTCCTGTCTGTACCTGACATCACTTCCTGTCTGGGTAGAAGGGAGGTCATCACCTGGTGAAGCTCAGAGGAACTGCAGCTCCAAGAAATGTCTCATAGTTTGAACCTTTGTTGTTTCCAAATGTTCTCCATTGATCCTTTCCATGACTGGTTGGTTCCACGACTCTTTAGAGTGGCAGTGAGGTGATGACTCCGGAACTTTCTCTGGGTTCCATCACCAGGCACTGCAATTATACCCGACTGCTGGGAGCCGTCATCTCCTTTCCTACAGTGAAAGTATAATTCTGACATCAGCAGAGAGGTAGTGGGAGGGTGGGATCAGATAAGTACCACCACTGTCCACCAATGCTGGGCGTACACTTTATTCTCACTGACACCAACAATGGAGCTTATTTTATCTCACTGACACCAACAATGGGGCTTATTTTATCTCACTGACACCAACAATGGGGCTTATTTTATCTCACTGACACCAACAATGGGGCTTATTTTATCCCAATGATGGATGTCAAGGAAATCATGCCCACGGTGACTGGGTAACTGGAGTGAGATCCTTGATTGGCAGAGAAGGAATGAGGGTGGAGCTTTCTCTGAATTCTCATCTGTTGACAATTGATGGACTGATCTGAATTCTGTGTGAAATATATCTGGTTGTTAATGATTGGCTGGAAATCAGGCGGTCACACCCCTAACCGATGACTCCTCATCTGTCAGCAGGTTTCCCCCCTGACAGCTGAATGTCCACAAAAGAATTGTCAGCAATTACAAATTGTGGAAAACCCCTCAGAATGTCTCTGAGAAGAAATGATATTTTATCTTCTCTCCAACTCAGACTATATTTGTCTTAGACGTTAGAGGCCCAAAATCCCGAAGTCCCTGCCAGGTCTGAGCTCCAGCCGGATACAATCACCTTCTCCACTCACATAGTTTGCTTTTGTAAATGAAGTGAGTACAGAATTGAGGAAAGCGAGGACACCCGGCAACAATGGGATTCTGTCCTATCTCCTGCACCCGGAGCAAATGAACAACATGTACCAGCCTTCCCAGCCCCATCAATGTACACTGTGGAGGCATCTTGTATGTAGACTCTGGATTCAACAAACCAGCTGCCTGGCCATTCAGGAACGTACCATTGTTCAGCTCTGGGGGGGGGGAACAAACATCTCTCATGGAAAGGAGCTCTGGGGAGTCAACAGACCAATCTTTCATCTATACATATGTTTCCATCTCTCCACATCACTCCATTCTTTTTCTGGACAAAACCATTATAAATATCAGCGACAGATTTACAAATCTAGGATTTTACAATGAGAACACAATGTCACAAAGGGATCTATAAAAGATTTTATCTGGACACAAGATCCCATTGTAAGAAAGGAATTCTGAATATGAACAGCGACTGTTATGTGGGATCCCATTATATTCAGTGCGGGGAAATGTATCTTTTATATTTTACTGAAACCTTAGATAATAAATTACATTTATGTCCCAGAAATTAACTTTACTGTATTTTTAACTGAAATTGTACCTTTCATAAATCATTGCACTAATATTGTGTAAAATAATAAAAATCATAAAACATCAGAACTACTAACAATTTATCCTCTAGTGTGTCTGCTGTTGTGAAGAAATATATATAATATTTGGGGTTTTAAGTAATTTTAAGGTATAAATGGTTTTTAAAACATGTAAACCAAAAAATTAAAAATGTCTCCAGGACTCCATGGACCCCTTCATTCCACACAGTCTCCAGGAACCAGGAAACCACAGAGAAACCAAGTGTCCCCCGACTTCCTCTCCAGGCTGGGATGTCCCCCTGGTTGGGTGCCCCCTACAGTAGAAGAAGCAGACTGCACCTGACTACATCTTCTTTATGCTTTGTCTGATCAGGATGGCGGTCATTTCTCCCTGAACACGAAGCGCCCTAAACACGAGGTAAACGTGGTGCAGCATTGAGCCCCGTCCAGCTGTAGTGTAGACTTTGACAGGCTGCAGGCAGCGGGGCTGGACGCTGTACCTGTGCCTACCAGGTGTATTATAATGCCAGCATTGCACCCACAGGGGCTGGACCCCCCCATGTACAAGGGGCCTAAGAGATACCATCAGCTGGTGTCCCATTCCACCAGACCCCTATAACTGGAAGAGGACATTTTTGGGGGGATGTGTTGTAGAAGAACCCAGACCACGGTATTGTGTGATGAAATTATAATTCAACTTTATTAAATGTGACACTTTAACAACAGAAGAAAAGAGATAAATTGTTGATCTATTTACACCATTTATATAATCTATTCTAAAAAACTGACTAACATATGACACACCCCTCATTAACACAAGCCACGCCCACTTTTGTAACACTCTAAACATCCAAATCCCTGTAAATTCCCAGAAGACACTTTCATCTTTCATCCACAACAAGCTGATTGGGTACAAGAGAACCCCGAGCCCCTCCTGCTCATTCCCACACAACAAGACCATGCCACCATGTACAAGGTGAGAGGACCTGAAGGAGAACAAGACCATGACCACCAGGACCATCGCCTGACTGAAATGGTGTCCTACAGTTGTGCAGAGGTCATCTTCTTTATGTTCCTTGATGGTACGTCTGTGCAAATTCATCCTTGTTTGCAACTTCCCCAACCCCCCAACCTCAGAAATAAACTAATCAGTAGGAAACTTTCTTCTGATGATGATGTCACAAATAATGGAAGCAAACCCTGCAATAAGAAACGCTGCAAACTGTGCAACCAAATCATCCATCAAAAAGTGTCCGACACTCAAAAGGGATCTTCAATATCTCCGGATCATACAGCTGCACCTCTAGTAATGTTGTGTACCTTATCCAGTGCAGAAAATGCAGCAAAGGATCCTATGTTGGTGAAACAGGACAGAAGTTGCAAACAAGGATGAATCTGCACAGACATACCATCAAGGAACATAAAGAAGATGACCTGTGCACACCTGTAGGACACCATTTCACCCAACCAGACCACACAATGGGAGACCTCAATGTTTTAGTACTTAAAGGAAATTTCAAATCCATTCAGGAAAGAAAAACTTTTGAACTAAGAATGATAATTCTATTTGACACAAGAGATAACGGCCTGAATTTGGACATGGGATTCCTCAACCATTATCCAACAGTTTTATGACTATTAGCTGTAGCTTGACCCCCTCTGTGTGAGTGTAGTATCCCCCCCTCCCCCCTCGCTTTGACTGCATCTTATCTCTAGCCTCCTTTTTTTTTTCTTTCATCTCTTCTAACATTCTGCTAACTTTGTGAGTAGTACTGCTTAGACCTTGAAGAAGGAGACATTCCCCGAAAGCTTGTCCTCAAAATTGTATGTTAGTGCAAATAAATAAAAAAAGTATCACGGACAGTACTCAATTGTTTCTATTGAGAAACCATGAAATGTTACTGGCCTGTGATTGGCTCTCCTATTGTTAGTGAAGTAAGTGAGACTCCCCTTGTCGGTGTCATTAATGGAATTTCAGAAACCATGTGAAATGTTTCTTACAAATCCAAAAAGGTGATCCCCTTGGGTAAGTACCCATCCTAATATTCCTGATATGAGTTTGTAGTCCCTGCTACTACAGGAAACATGTGGGCAATCATTTACACCTTTTACAGCAGGACAGTAAATATCAGAACACAATTCAAACAGAAGACCAACAGCAGGAAGTCTGCTAACTGAATGTGTAATGCAATCTGTCATTAGCATTCCCAGAGTTCCCTCTGCAACATAGTTGTATCAGTTGTTGGTCCTGTCTGTAGATCTGTTATTTCTCCACCTTCTGTAACAGGGTGACAACCCTGATCATTCTGCAGGAACATTACACAGCAGCGTTGTCACCCTGTACAGGGAAGTCTTAGATAGATTATAAGTAAGACACACAACAAGTAAAGTCCAACTCCAGCTAACGCTTCTTCAGCAGTTACAGCAACAGGATTTCTATTAGGTTCAACCCCCCATATGAATGGAAGTTGACAGTTGTAAGCACCCCCAGCAGTGTTATATGGTGTTTTCTACCCCCCCAACTTTAATTTTTTCCAAATAGCTTGGCCTTCTACATGAAGCAGAAAAAAACAGATCTACTGGGAGGGTCAACAGGTAATAAAAATGTTACAAGGGGAGACTCAGAAAACATAAAACGTTTATGCTAATGACAGATTGCACCATTTATGTAATTATTGATTTTGCCCATTGTTACACTTTAGTGTCGATGTCTTAGCATTTCCAGGAATAATTAGTGCTCTTTGCACACTTTGCCCCAAAAAGGGACCCGTTCATTCAGAGTCATTGAGGTGAACCCCAATAAGAGGAATTTCAGTCCCCCAGAAGAAGTGGTAGGAATATGACCGCACACTTAGCACTTTGTAAGTTCAGATCTCTTGCAGTTGTACCCTGTGAATAGTTTATGGAGATGAGCAATAGCTGGAGAAAAAAAAAATAATGACATCCAATCTTCACCTGATAGAATCCCTTTTGAGAAAACCAGATGAAACATAAGTGGCCAGCTGGGATTAGGTGATACTGTTGAATATGTCCCCTAAAACAGCATTAACTCCATGTTGGAAGGCCTACACCAGCTTAAGAAGTTACTCTCTAACCAAACATAGACCTCTATCTGGCTGGTATCTCAGCTACAGACCTGCCTGCAAAGATGTCATCCATGAGAGGAGATGGAACATGGAAAGGAGGCATTGATCATGGGAGAGAGGGGGTACATGTAATGGGAGGTGTGGACAAGGTGGGCTTAGCTGGAACCCTCAAGCCTAGCTCATGGTGTATCAATTCTCAAAAGAACATGGATTGGACTCTCCTAATGAGGTTTCAGAGGCTTGGCAAGAAGCCATTGGACCCCATCCTAGACTCTGGTACTGAGGCATTGTTGGTCATGTATTGGTTGGTCAGATTCTGGCAATGAAGAAAACACATGGGAACATAGCTCAGTTAGTGAATGATGAAAATGCATTACATGTTCAGTCAATGCTCCATAAAAAAGGATAAAGATGAGAATGATGAGGAATACAGTTCAGTCATTGCTGCTTGTCTGAAGAAATGTCCAAAGGTGAAATATTGACAGGCCTTCTAGGTGTGTTTCTGAAGGACATAAGCACTAAACCCGATGAATCCGATCATTAGAGTCCTGTTTGTTCAAATTTTTTTTTTTTTAAGTAACATCATGTCTTCCTTAGTTTGTGGGAAGACATTGGGCCTGTGAATCTAATAGGACATTCTGAACATTGATATGGCTTCTCTCCAGTATGAACCCTCTCATGTATGACAAGGTTTCCTCTCCGTTTAAAAGTTTTATCACATTCAGAACACTAATATGGCTGCTCTACAGTGTGGACCCTCTGGTGTACTATGAGAACTGACTTCTGTGTAAATGTTTTATCACATTCAGAACACTAATGTGGTTTCTCTCCAGTGTGGATCATCTGGTGTATGATAAGATATGACTTCCATGTAAAAGCTTTGTCACATTCAGAACACTGATATGACTTCTCTCCAGTGTGAACCGTCTGGTGTATGATAAGCTCTTTCTTGGTTAAAAAAGCTTTGTCACATTCAGAACAGATATGGCTTCTCTCCAGTGTGCATCCTCTGGTGCCTGATAAAATATGACTTATGTGCAAAAGCTTTGTCACATTCAGAACACTGATATGACTTCTCTCCAGTGTGAATCCTCTGGTGTGTGTTTAGACTTGACTTCTGTGTAAAAGCTTTATCACATTCAGAACACTGATATGACTTCTCTCCAGTGTGAATCCTCTTGTGTCTGATAAGATGTGACCTCCTTGTAAAAGCTTTGTCACATTCAGAACACTGATATGACTTCTCTCCAGTGTGAATCCTCTGGTGTATGATAAGATTTGACTTCTGTGTAAAAGCTTTGCCACACTCAGAACACTGATATGGCTTCTCTCCAGTGTGGATCATCTGGTGTGATATAAGATCTGACTTCTGTGTAAAAGCTTTGTCACATTCAGAACACTGATATAGCTTCTCTCCAGTGTGAATCCTCTGGTGTGTGATAAGATATGACTTCTGTGTAAACACTTTGTCACATTCAGAACACTGATATGACTTCTCTCCAGTGTGAATCCTCTGGTGTGTGATAAGATATGACTTCCATGTAAAAGCTTTGCCACATTCAGAACACTGATATGACTTCTCTCCAGTGTGAATCCTCTGGTGTCTGATAAGATGTGACTTCCATGTAAAAGCTTTGTCACATTCAGAACACTGATATGGCTTCTCTCCAGTGTGAACCTTCTGGTGTGTGATAAGATGTGACTTCTGTGTAAACACTTTGTCACATTCAGAACACTGATATGACTTCTCTCCAGTGTGAATCCTCTGGTGTATGATAAGACATGACTTCTGTGTAAACACTTTGTCACATTCAGAACACTGATATGACTTCTCTCCAGTGTGAATCCTCTGGTGTCTGATAAGCTGTGACTTCCATGTAAAAGCTTTGTCACATTCAGAACACTGATATGGCTTCTCTCCAGTGTGAACCTTCTGGTGTGTGATATGTTTTGCCTCCATTGTAAAATCTTTGTCACGTTCCAAAAAGAAATAGCTTGAAATGACTCCTCTTATGTATACATGGGTTGGACTTTACTGTAAAGCAATTGTCACATCCAGAACACTGAAATGACTTTTCTCATGTTGTCCTCTGAGGTTGGATCAGTGTTGAAGAGGACCCAAAGCACTTATGACATTTAGAACACTGATATGACTTGTGTCCTGTGTGACTCCTCCAGTGAACTGCAATTAAAACTTTCAGTCAATTAAGACACCCAGATGTTTGGTTTCCCATGTGACTGAGTTGTATTCACGAGGACCAGCATGACCAAAAACGTGGTTCATCAATCCACCTGTACAGAAAGAAAAATACAAATCAGAATTCTATATAAAAGGGCTAAAGTTGGTTTTTATTTTTAATGATCATTAATAAATATATCTTATATATCCTCGCAGGCTGTGTCAGTATTATGGTTGTCCTCAAAGGGCCAGTTGTAACTGTAAGACTAGATGTCCAGAGCACCTCACCCCCCCCCCCCATTACATCAGATGCCAAGAACCCCACACCCTCCCTAACATCACCGTGCACATCCTTTGGGAGCAGAGCGGGAAAGCAGAAAGTGCAGGGTCTGGAGGAGGACCAGAGGAGAAGTTGACTCAATTACTAGAGTCTGCTGAATGCTGAGACCAAAGGAGGTGGAGATGAGGGGATGCTGCAGCTGCACTGAGAGGTGCAGGATTTGGCAGAGGAGTTCTTTTCTCCTCTCTGCTGCTGACTGCTGAGACAAGGTGGGGGAGGAGACAAGGGGGTACCTGCAGGAGAGGTGTAAGGGCTACATGAAATAACTTAGAGGGCAGGATCTGGATGCAGGTGTTTGACACCTGTGTTATATATATAGAAAGCATATGTACATCATCATTTGTATATATACTGTATATATATATAAAATATTTTTTTTGAATTAAACTAAATTGTATTATTTAAGTTTTTAAGTGCACACAGTATATCCAACATTCAGCCCAGACAATGGAGTCATACATTCTCATGTATAAGCAGTTGTGGCAATGTTACAGATCATACAGAACAATAACTTGCTTTGTCTCTGGTGTCACTTTTACTTTCTATAAACAAATGAAAAGAGAAAAAAGAAGTAACGTAGAACAATTCACCTGTACATGGCAAGTAACTCTCCCCAGTACATACATAGATAGCTGACTCCGTTCAAGTAGGCCTGTGTCTACAGGATCATACACCAAGTATCGGCCTCCAATGTAGTCACCATTTAGTAGGGTACAATTGGCCGGGTCCATTTTTAGGGGCCTAAAAAAGTTAAACCTATAAAAACCTATGACAAATGAAGTATGGGGAGTGAGTACCGGAGTATCCAGCCAGTTCTGCCAGAGAGCCATAAGTCTCCTAGGAGAAGTTAGGTTTTCATGTATTATTATGGGGTTCACCTGCTCAATCCATGCCTGGTGGGAGTATGAGTTGATAACCAGAATGCTTGGATTCGATTTGCAGGTTCGTTCAGAAAGTGCATCTAAGGATCCAAAAATTGGAAGCTTAATCTCAGCTAGGGAGAGACTTTGTTCAATTAAAAGAAAAACTTCAAAGACAGGTGAGAAAAATGTAAATGAGAAGCTGAGAGAGGAGCTAAAAACACTAAAAATACCCCCAAAGATCTATCCTAGAAATTCAGTCTAAAATGTAACAATTACACCAAGAAAACCCTCAACTGAGGGAAGAGATAATGACACCAAAGATACAAATGGAGCTCAACAACCAGGAAAGAGAATCAAAGAGGATGATTTATACAAAGTACCCATCAAGGAACAACAGACCGGTGAGACCAATCAGCTTCCGAAATGTAACAAGACAAAGACCAGCAATAGCCAAGACAACTCTACTAATCCTGAGACCACAAATAGTGATGGCCGAACACCCCCCTGTTCAGGTCGCGGTCAAACATCCGAACCTACAGAATGTTCTACAGTGAATGTCGAACACGAAGGACTGAGAGGTGTCTTACCGCATCTGAGTATGAAGATACGGCTCAGTTACTAATATCCGGCATGAGTTCTATGATGAAGTCACGCGGTATTTTAGTAGTGAGACATTCATTCATGTTCCTGGTGTCAGTGGGGTTTCCTGCTGACAGCTGAATGTCAAAAGAATTGTCAGCACTGCCCATCAATTAAAAAAAAGCAAGCCCATCGAGACTGGTATGGATTTTGAGAGGAACCTTCCAGACAATTTTTTTTTAACCCCTTCCATACCGGGCACTTTTACCCCCTTCCTGCCCAGGCCGATTTTCAGGTTTCAGCGCTCTCACACTTTGAATGACAATTGCGCGGTCATACAACATTGTACCCAAACTAAAATGTTATCATTTTCTTCACACAACTAGAGCTTTCTTCTGGTGGTATTTAATCACTGCTGCAGTTTTTATTTTTTTGCTAAATTAACGAAAAACAACCAAAAATTTTGAAAAAACACATTTTTCTTTGTTTCTGTTATAAAAGTTTGCAAATAAATAATTGTTCTTCATAAATTTAGGACGAGATGTATTCTGCTACATGTCTTTGGTGAAAATAACCCAAATTAGGATGTATTTTTTAGTCTGTAGGGAAGTTATAGAGTTTACAAACTATGGGAGATATCTGAATATTGATCAATCCTGAAGTACTGACAGCCAATCTAATTTCTTGAGGACCAAGAATGTCAGAACAGTACAGATATCCCCCAAATGTCAGGACAGTACAAATATCCCCCAATTGTCAGAACAGTACAGATATCCCCCAAATGTCAGGACAGTACAGATATCCCCTAAATGTCAGGACGGTACAGATATCCCCCAAATGTCAGAACGGTACATATATCCCCCAAATGTCAGGACGGTACAGATATCCCCCAAATGTCAGGACAGTACAGATATCCCCCAAATGTCAGAATGGTACAGATATCCCCCAAATGTCAGAACAGTACAGATATCCCCCAAATGTCAGGACAGGACAGATATCCCCCAAATGACCCCTTTTTGCAAATTACACAGTCCAACGTACTTCATAAGAGGCATGGCGAGTTTTTTGAAGTTGTATTTTTTTTGTCAGAATTTTTCGGAAAACGAAAAAATAAAAAAAATTATTTTCACTATGTTTTTACATACTGTCACCAGTGCAGTACAGCATCATCATATAACTGGCATGGCGGTGATCAGGGACACTGACTGGCGACAGTATGAAAAAAAAAAAATATATATATATATATATATATTTTTTTTTTTTAATTATTATTTTTAATTTTTTATTAATTTTTTTTCTTTTTTAATATTTTTTTTTATATTTTACTATGTCCAAAGTAGTACAATGTTACCATAGTAACATTGTACTACTTTGGGGAAGTGATCAGTATTTTTTTTTTTTTTTACACAATGTGCTTATAGCAAAGAATTACTTTGCTATAAGCAAGCATTTACCTGAATGACATCAATTCATTCAGGGTTTTTTTTTTTTTGTGCTTAGCTGTGATTTGGACACAGATAGTCACATGACATGTGCATGTGATCGCTGTGACCATTCACAGCTAGACACACTAGTATACAATGGATGGCATGAATGAAGCCATCCATTGTATACAACTGTCATGTGACCTGCTGTGATTGGTCACAGCAGGTCACATGGTACCAGCAACGGGGCTGGTACACAGATCTGTCATCGGCCATGTTCGAGGTACACGGCCGGTGACAGATTGCGCTGCTGCGCGCTCTGCAAGTGCAAAAACTGTGCATGTGCGGGAGGACGCCACCCGGAAATCTACTGCCTTTTTCTGGCCACCAAATAGCTATTGGCCGGATGGCTATTGGTTAAAAATGGCATGGGGGTCCCCCCAAAATCCATACCAGACCCTTATCTAAGTATGCAGCCTGGCAGGTCAGGAAAAGGGTGGAGAGTGCCCCCCTTCCTGAACCATACCAGGACACATGCCCTCAACATGGGGAGGTGCTTTGGGTCAGGAGCCCCCCAAAGCACCTTGTCCACATATTGATGGGGACAAGGGCCTCTTTCCCACAACTGTGTCCTGTGGTTGTGGGGGTCTGCAGCCTGGGGGCTTATTAGAATCTGAAAGCCCCCTTTAACAAGGGGACCCCAAGATCCCAGCACCTCGCCTATGTGAATGAGTTGGCGGTATATGATACTGCTATCCATTCACAAAAAAAAGTGTAGTGTAAAAAGTGATAGGAGTCAATCTTTGACAAGTCCTTTATTAAAAATAAACATTTTAAAAAAAATGTCCCCCAAAGTAGATCCAACATCAATCACGATCCTGCCACCACCGCTACCCAAAAAAGGGGGAAAAAGCTCTGCTTGCGACACTGGCTCCCGACTGTCTGACAGCTGGGGCCATGACAACAGTTTTTATATACCCCACCCCCTTGTGACATCACCACACGCTGTGATTGGTCAAAGTATTACACCTGACTTGTGGTTAGGTGCATTGCTTTGTCCAATCACAATGCACTGTCAGGGTGCAGTGCATTGTGGGGCGCGGTGGGCAAACAGCCCACTGAACACCCGTACTTTTTGTGTTTGCCGAACACATGAACGGCCCATGTTCAAATCAAACTTAGGTTCAACTGGAACATGAAGCCCATCCCTACAAACAAACAGTCATCAAACCACAAGAACAGCCAACAAACTCCGGATTCTTTTTGTTAATAATAGACTCCAATGGGAAATATCTAAACACCAAACGGCTCTTCCCAGGAACAAGAGACAACAAAATTCAAGTCCAACAACTGAACAAGCGATAGGAGTCATCAATGATCCGTATTTCACCAACCCCAAACATATCATCATACACACCGACCCAAACATATCATCATACACACCGACCCAAACGTATCATCATACACACCGACCCAAACATATCATCATACACACCGACCCAAACATATCATCATACACACCGACCCAAACATATCATCATACACACCGACCCAAACATATCATCATACACACCGACCCAAACATATCATCATACACACCGACCCAAACATATCATCATACACACCGACCCAAACATATCATCATACACACCGACCCAAACGTATCATCATACACACTGACCCAAACATATCATCATACACACCGACCCCAAACATATCATCATACACACCGACCCAAACATATCATCATACACACCGACCCAAACATATCATCATACACACAGACCCAAACGTATCATCATACACACCGACCCAAACGTATCATCATACACACCGACCCAAACGTATCATCATACACACAGACCCAAACATATCATCATACACACCGACCCAAACATATCATCATACACACAGACCCAAACGTATCATCATACACACCGACCCAAACGTATCATCATACACACCGACCCAAACGTATCATCATACACACAGACCCAAACATATCATCATACACACCGACCCAAACATATCATCATACACACCGACCCAAACATATCATCATACACACCGACCCAAACATATCATCATACACACAGACCCAAACATATCATCATACACACCGACCCAAACATATCATCATACACACCGACCCAAACATATCATCATACACACCGACCCAAACATATCATCATACACACCGACCCAAACATATCATCATACACACCGACCCAAACATATCATCATACACACCGACCCAAACATATCATCATACACACCGACCCAAACATCCTCCAGGGACAAAAGGAAGCCTCTGAGAATAAACTATTACAACTAACAGAGACCGCACAACAAAAATGTCCTCACTCCAACATCATACTGTCCTCCCTAATTCCAAGGATGGACATAACAAACAATAGAAAACTCAGCGAATCAACACAGAGCTGGCAGATAAAACCAGGTCAGAGCCTACCATTCACCTGACACAACATCATCCCATCATGACCCAACACCTCTATGACTACAAACACCTCAACTAACAAGGGGGCAGTCAACTAGCAAGAGAACCCAAAGACATTGTACTGAATGGAACTCACAACCCGGGATCTGGCACAAACCATCTCAGATGGACACAATGGGGCTGATTTACTAAAACTGGAGTGTGCAAAATCTGGGGCAGCTGTGCATGGGGGCCAATCAGGGTCTGACTTCAGCTTGTTCAATTAAGCTTTGACATAGCTGATTGGTTCCTATGCAGAGCTGCACCAGACTTTGCTCTCTCCAGTGTCTCATTGTCATCACATGCTGTGTCCATAATGACCACCCATCCCCCCTTATCAGCTGGCTTCAATGTTATATCTCCCCTTGCTGCTAATGATGGCAATGCACCTTTCTCCTCAATGGTCCCATTATTAGGATATGACCCCAGAGTTCCTGATTATAGACTGTCATACTTTACCATCTTTATCATCCAAATGAAGAAACATTTCTGCTGCTGCATATGTAGTGGGTGGTGGAAACTTCCATTTTGTCTGTAAACCTCAGACAGACCTACTCAGTGGTGTGACTACAGATGATCCCTCAATATCACCTCTCCAAGAATAATGTCCCTTCTATCTAATATTCCTGACACATCTATACAAGTCCTGTGCCAACAAAAACTTCTTCATGATACCTTTAGGGCTAAAGCCCAAACCTTTCCCCAGAAGGTCCATCTTACCCGATGTCAGTCCAGCTGAGGAGAAGGTGACAATTCCGTCTATTTCTGTTGATGATGAATCATCTGTTGGGATGGTTGGATGAGTGGGAGATCCCTTGTTGTAGCGTTGATGTTTCCTACCTCCCCTGTGGCCGGATCTCTTCTGTTTCCTTGATTCTGATGTACAAAACGAGGCCGGTGTTGTCCCTCTATAGATCCCAACAATGTGCCTCCAGCAGAGGAAGGAAGTGATGGGTCAGAGGCTGTAGAAGAAGCTCTAGTGAGCAGTCTAGATGGACGAGGTGAGTCTTGTGTAGGTGGTGCTCCAAGAGTACGCCTGATTAGTAGACGTTTAGATGTTGGACTCCTTCAGCTGCTCGGCTGACAATGCAGACTGCAGTGTAGACTCCACCTGTGTGATCTGTACAGCCAGAACAGGTTCTTCCTTCTGGAGAAATGAAACTCAGAGAACAATGGAGCTTCTGTTTAGGACTTGTGTAAACAGACCATTGAACTCCTCCCTGTCCACAAACAAAGCTGGGGCCAGTTTACCTCCTAGCCCCCGTATAATAAGCTGTGCTTTCTAAGATTCAGCTAAAGCTATCTTTTTACATAGACAAGACAGTTGTCTTTTTAGGAACTTCTCAGGAGGACTTTGATCTGGTGTCATTTACCCAAAAAACCCTTCCCGTCCTCCACTAAGAACACCCCCTTTCTCCCCCCATAGAGGACACCCCTCCCCCACTAAAGACACCCTCTCCACTGAAGATACCTATTCCTCTCTTTTCCTCCTCTGAAGACACCCCTTCCCCTCCTTTCCTGCACTGGGGACACCCTTACCCTTCTGAGGACACTCTCTCCCTTAGTGTTGTCACCCCTCCCCCACTCAAGACACTCTTTCCACTGAGATCACCCCCTCCAGTTTAAGAAGCTCCGGGTAGTTCTGGTTATTAAGGATACGTGTGAATGTGGTAAAACCTTGAGATTGGAAATAATATTTGGCCTTGCTCCAAATTCTGTCAATCAGTGCTAGAGTGGGGAACTGTGCTAGGGCTTTGAACTCACCTACTTCCAGGCATTCCTCTAAATGATCTGTGGACACAATCCTTAGAAGAAGTGAACTGACCAGGTCTGGGTGTGTATTGTCCCGCCAGGCTGGAAAGTGTTGTAACTGGGCCACAATATAATAAAGAGAAGGATTGGGAACCTCGGGGCCTCCCATATATTTAGCCTCCTGTAGAGTTTCTAGTTCAATCCGAGGCGTGGCATCCACCAGATTAAGGAGCCAAACACCATATCCAATCTTCTAAAGATCAGTATAGGAATCCAAACAGGGATGTTGTGCAGAATATAAAGTCATTGAGGGGCCCAGATCATCTTGATTAAGTTACACCTCCCTACCACGGATCGAGGGAGTTTAGTCCAGCTAGTTGTTTTCTGTTGAAATCTTTTAATGAATGGAGGTCAGTTTAGATCTGTATATTTCGATAGAGTGGGATGAATGATAATACCCAGATATATAAAGGAGGCCACTATTTCCATCCTCACAGCTTCAGGTGGTATGGGATGTGTAAGGGTGTCCAGTGGGAGAAGGGTGGACTTATCCCAATTTATTGAGAAGCCGGAGAAGGAGCCAAATTCACTGATTAATGTCATTAGGTGTGTCAATGACACGCAAATGTATCACCCAAAAACAGAAGGGTGTCATCGTCATAGAACGCTACTTTCTCCATCTGCTCTCCTCTACAAAAACCATTTACCCGGATCCTCTCCAATGGCAGCCACCAGAGGTTCTATCACTATAGCGAATAACAGCGGGGAGAGAGGACAGCCCTGCCGTGTTCCTCTGCCTAGTGTGAATGAGATGGACAGGGCATTGTTAACCCGAATGGGCACAATAGAATAATTAAATCCACAAAATGAAAGTGTTCCCCAGGATTACATTTCACAAAGACTTGCCAAAGGTATCGCCATTCTACACTGCCAAACACCTTAGCAGCATCAGGAGACAAAATCACCGTCACCCATTGTCACGGACTGCCAGTGCCTCTCCCATCCCCCGCCATATCCCTCCACCCCTCCCTTCCCCCTTGCACATTCTGAAGTCTGGGGAGCTTCCATGGACAATGCTGGGCTGGCCGTTGCTGAGGCAACCTAGCCGCGTCCCACTTGATTTTCAAAACTCTCGCACAGGAAGTAGCCCTTCTCTCTCTGCTCCTGTCCATGCGGCTGGAACCATATTGCTCCCAGAAAGATGCTGGGAGGCTCGGGTGAGGGGGACTGAGCCTCCCCAGCCATTCCCCCTGCAGACCCCAAAAGGTCAGGACTGTAGCCCTCTACAATACCCCAGGGTTGGGAGTCTCCACAGCTCTGCATGAGCCTTCTCCTCAAAGGTCAGACCCCACAGCTGAGGCCCTGCCAGTCTGTAAGCCTGTCTACTGGGCACCCTTACACCCTGTCTGCTGCTGAGTGCCTGAGAGCTGCTGCTGAGGGAGTCTGCACACTGTCCGTGGCTGCGTGTCCCTGGAGGCTGTCTGCTGCTGAGTGCCCTGGGAGCTGCTGCTGTCTGCTGATCACTGGTTGTCCCTAGAATGCTGACCGCTGCTCATCCCTGTCTGGAGCCGCCTGCCGCTGAGGGTCTGCAAGCTGCTTACCGTGAGTGTCCTGAACTGTCCCCGCTGTGTGCACTGACCACCCATGTCCTGAACTGTCCCCGCTGTGTGCACCGACCACCCGTGTCCTGAACTGTCCTTGTTGTGTGCACTGACCACCTGTGTCCTGAACTGTTCCTGTTGTGTGCACCGACCACCATGTCCTGAACTGTCCCTGTTGTGCGCACTGACCACCTGTGTCCTGAACTGTGTCGGCTGTGCGCACCGACCACCCGTGTTCTGAACTGTCCCCGATGTGTGCACCGACCACCCGTGTCCTGAACTGTCCCTGTTGTGCGCACCGACCACCCGTGTTCTGAACTGTCTCCGCTGTGTGCACCGACCACCCATGTCCTGAACCGTCCCTGTTGTGCGCACTGACCACCTGTGTCCTGAACGGTGCCTACTGTGTGCACCGACCACCCGTGTTCTGAACTGTTCCCGGTGTGTGCACCGACCACTCGTGTCCTGAACTGTCTCCGCTGTGTGTGCACTGACCACCCGTGTCCTGATGGCATGCCCGGAGTATAGCTACCTGTGGTGCCCCTGAGTGTTTGAGCCATCGCTACCCGTTGAGTCCCCGTGAACCCAATGACCCTAGAAAGCTGGGTGGGAGCTGTGCTGTGGCCAGTCTCCACAGCTAGAGTCCCGTTGAGTCCCCGAGGCCCCTGCCCAGGGGTAGATTGCCGCCTGTTGCTCGAGACCCCTGCCCAGGGGTAGATTGCCCCTTGTTGCCCAAGGCCCCTGCCCAGTGGTAGGTTGCCGCCTGTTGCTTGAGGCCCCTGACCAGTGGTAGGTTGCCGCCTGTTGCCCGAGGCCCCTGCCCAGTGGTAGGTTGCCGCCTGTTGCCCGAGGCCCCTGCTTAGTGGTAGGTTGCCGCCTGTTGCCCGAGTCTCCAATCCGCTGTCCAGTCACGGAGGGAGCTCGGCTGAGGCCCCAAGCCTAGGGGGGAGATTGCCTGCCTGTCGCTGAAGACCCCCCGTGCCTGGAATCGTCCCTGGTTTGCGCACACATCACCCTCCCTGCCATTTCCCCATTGAGTGTCTGTCAATTTGTTGCTTCAATAAAGTTTTCTGTGTTCCCCATCTTCTCCGTGTGCTCTGTCCTGCCTACGCTTCCGTTACACCCATATTATCAGAAGGGATTTGAAGGTTAAGATAAAGCCTATGACTATTGATTGCTGTAGATCTGGATGAAACTCGACTGATCCGGGTGAATAAGTGTAGAGATAACCCTAGTCAGTCTGGTCACCAGTACTTCAGTAATAATTATGAGGTCTGAGGTCAATAGCGATATGGGCCGGTAGGATTCTGCTAAGGTTGGGTTCCTCCCTGGCTTCAAGTACGACTATTATTGCCTCATACATGGGGAGGGAGTTCTGTTCCAATGCCACCTGGAGTATTTTAAGTAGTTCAGGTAGAAGTATTCCCCCAAAAGATTTGTAAATTTCCATGGGCAGCCCATCTCCGCCGGGAGCCTTGGAATTGGAGTATGAAGCTCCAGCCATCTGCAAGTCTTCAGGAGTGAGAGGTGTATTAAGCTTTTGCCTTTGTTGGATAGTAAGTTGAGGAAGTGTTAAAAACTCCCACATGCTAGAGTCATCTGAAGACACTTTGGTAGAGTAGAGCGTTTCATGAAAAGATCTAAAGCCTTGTAAGATGGAGGATGGAGGTATCTGTGACCAATTGAGTCGAGGGCAGTTTTAAAGAAGAGATATGAGAAGATGGTTACTGAGCTTTTGCAATGATTGTGAGAATATGACCCGTCTTTTCCCCCTCCTCAAGGCTTGAGAAGGAAAAAATGTTTATTTTCAGCATGCTGAAGTTGGACAGTGCGCAGAAACTGTTGTGCCGCAAGCACCCCCTCTCTGTATCAGGGTTGTTATTGCTAAGATAGGCTTGTCCTGCCTTAGTTACAGATTGGCCGGCCTCAACCCCCCATTGTCTGGAGTTAGTCTTCATTCTGGAAATTTCTCTGATACACGTGCCTCTAATATATGCTTTCAAAGCATCCCAAACAATCATAGGAGACATTGAGGCACTGATTTACTATTGTGCCTGGGCGCATATCCGTGGGCGAACGTCTAATTTTTACAAGCGACCGTCTACTTTTACCCCGCAACGAGATTAACTATTGAGCAGCGTCCATAAGTAGACGCCCAATCGAATTTACTAATGAGACACACGCCAGGAATCAGACTCACAAAGCAGACTTGGTAAGAGGCATGTCTAACACCATGAAAAATCACTGCAGAGTTCCCATTGAAATTTGCTTTGCCAAATATCAGGACTTCACTTTAAACAATATCTGCCATTTCAAAAAAAAATTAAGAATGTGTTAAAAATTGTTTTTTAAAAACAAATCAACACAGTAAAAACTAGACGCCCGTGCAGCTTATTTGGCCGATATAAATGCGCATGCGCAGAACACATTTTAGACGTCCTCTGTAGGCGCTTGCTTTTTAGCCACTGCTCAGTAGTAAATCTCAGTGTGGAGTCCTCTGACAGCCGCCACTCGGTCGCGTCTCCTGTGTGTGGAGTCCTCTGACAGCCGACACTCGATCACGTCTCCTGTGTGTGGAGTCCTCTGACAGCCGGCACTCAGTCACATCTCCTGTGTGTGGATTCCTCTGACAGCCGGCACTTGGTCGCGTCTCCTGTGTGTGGAGTCCTCTGACAGCCGGCACTCGGTCATGTCTCCTTTGTGTGGAGTCCTCTGACAGCCGGCACTCGGTCGCGTCTACTGCGTGTGGAGTCCTCTGACAGCCGGCACTCGGTCACGTCTCCTGTGTGTGGAGTCCTCTGACAGCCGGCACTCGGTCACGTTTCCTGTGTGTGGAGTCCTCAGACAGCCGGCACTCTGTCGCATCTCCTGTGTGTGGAGTCCTCTGACAGCCGGCACTCGGTCGCATCTCCTGTGTGTGGAGTCCTCTGACAGCCTGTACTCGGTCACGTCTCCTGTGTGTGGAGTCCTCTGACAGCCGGCACTCTGTCGCATCTCCTGTGTGTGGAGTCCTCTGACAGCCGGTACTCGGTCACGTCTCCTGTGTGTGGAGTCCTCTGACAGCCGGCACTCGGTCACGTCTCCTGTGTGTGGAGTCCTCTGACAGCCGGCACTCGGTCCCGTCTCCTGTGTGTGGAGTCCTCTGACAGCCGACACTCGGTCACGTCTCCTGTGTGTGGAGTCCTCTGACAGCCGACACTCGGTCACGTCTCCTGTGTGTGGAGTCCTCTGACAGCCGGCACTCGGTCACGTCTCCTGTGTGTGGAGTCCTCTGACAGCCGGCACTCGGTCACGTCTCCTGTGTGTGGAGTCCTCTGACAGCCGACACTCGGTCGCATCTCCTGTGTGTGGAGTCCTCTGACAGCCGGCACTCGGTCGCGTCTCCTGTGTTTAATAAACAGCAATCGGCATATCTTCATGTATTATAATTTGATTTCCTTAGTTCTATTGATTCTATTTTTGTTTCTTATCCTTTATAATTATTTCTGTAATGATTTTACTTATTTAGAAGGTCTAGATAATATTTATTTTGACAGCTGAATGTAAAAATAGCCGGGGACCTCATCCGAGAAACCCCGCCCCATTTCTGATAAGCCCGCCCCGGATTCTGATAAGCCCCCCACCCGCAGACCCCCACAACCACCGGCCAGGGTTATGGGGAAGAGGCCCTTGTCCCCATCAACATGGGGACAAGGTGATTTGGGGGGGAGCCCCCCTGCCCCAAAGCACCCCCCCATGTTGAGGGCATGTGGCATGGTATGGTTCAGGAGGGGGGGCGCTCCCTCTCCCCCCCTTTCCTTACCTGCCGGGCTGCATGCTCGGATAAGTGTCTGGTATGGATTTTGGGGGGAACCCCACGCTGCTGTTTTTTTCTTTAATTTCGGCGTGGAGTTCCCCCTTAATATCCATACTAGACCCGAAGGGCTTGGTGTGGATGGGAGGGGCACCCCACGCCGTTTTTTGTTTACATTTTGGGGTGGAGTTACCCCTTAAGATACATACCAGACCTGAAGGGCTTGGTGTGGATGGGAGGGGGGACCCCACGCTGTTTTTTATTTATTATAGTGCTGGTTTTTAAATGTAATTCTCCATTTTTTTTCTTCAGAATAGCTCAGAAATTCACCTGTCACTTCCCCCAGCTAAAATAAAAAGTTTTCTTGGAATTTATATCCCTAAAGGAAACAATGTTTACTTTGAGTTTATTAAAAGATACAAAGTTTTCTGTAACTTCGGGGAAAGTGACTTCTAAGCTTGTGAACTATAGTGAAGAAAAAAAAAAAGGCGGCATTTGCATTTGAAAATCAGTGCCGACATACACTTTGTATTGTGAAAAAAATTATTAATTGTGTAATCCGAGGCATTATTTTCAATGGATTTTCATTCGGAAACCAAAAATTCCGTTAACCGAGGCGTTGGTAAACCGTGGTACGCCTGTATTAGTATTGCAATCCTTTGTATTGGGATACATAGAACCAACATACATCAGAATTGGCAACATAGCACAACATTTGTGTCACATTGGAGACATCTGGCTAGTTACACTGACCTTGCCCAGGGACTTAGGATTGATTCACACCACAGAAAGCAGCATCTTTGCTTTCTGTCTAAATGATCCCTAGAATGTGAATTAGAATGAGGTCTTGTCTGTTCAAACACCTTTAAAGTAGCACCTTATGTGAATGTCAAACGATGGGATGAGATAAGGGCCTGGACTAATGATTGATTGGATAATGCTGGTTTGCACTCCACCCCCTTTTGGGAAAGTTTATCAAACCATGAGAAGAGTGAGCGAGAGAGAGAAAAGGATTAAAAAAAAAATAAATAAAATAATGGCATGGAGTCCCCCCCCCAAATCCATAACAGACCCTTGTCTGAGCATGCAGATACCGCATGCCTTCAAAGATTTATTTCCTTTGTTGAATTACCTGCTTGGTCACACTAGATGTGATTTAAAATTGTGCTTTTTGTTGGCAATTTCACCGTGTTTTCTGTAGATTTACCAATGAGTTATTGAATTTTCAATTGTGTTTTGCACTGCGGTTTCTATTGTAGTCTATATGTGAAATCGCTACAAAATGCTGAAAAAGTTATACAAGAACAACGTTTGAAATTGTGCTGCAGCAAATCGCTTACGTTAAGACACTCACATCCACATTCATTAGATCAGATATCAGGTACAATTTCAATTCCCAAATCGCACCTGAAATCGTACACCCTGGATGCGACTTGGCATGCGATTTGCATGATATGCGACTTACAAATCGTATGCCAAGTTGCACCCTATTGTCTGATATTAGAGCAGTCACATGGGTGCGTTTCCAACACTGATTTCTGAAGTAGTACATGTACTACTTTTGTGACGATTTGCATAGATATCTGTGTCAGATGTCTTGCAAATCACAAGGAAATCGGCATCTTCACTGTAGGTCGCACAATTTTCAAATCGGCTTTGATGTGACCGGGGTGTAAGGCCTTTTTATGTTTGATTTCCTGAATGTTTTTCCTATTTATGGGAAATGTTGCATGCTAGCAAAAGTGAATTGACATTTTCAGTATTGCATGCGAGATGTGGTCATGTGACTGCCTTAACTCATGCGATAATCTGCAGTGAATTGTGCCCATAGGGCCAAGAAATATTGCCAATAGGGTTCCCTTTCACATTCCTGTTCAATGTTCTGTTGTATGCTGCACAGGTACACTTCACTGTGGCTTTTTTTTTTACTCTGATTTATGGGGCCTGCATACCAAGGGTTAACACAGGTGGGAAGAGGATTCATCAGGTGCAAACACTTTCTCTGACCAAATGAATGACAGTGGTGGGTGTGGCCTACCTTATATAAAGAGTTGCAGTAGTGGGTGATTTTTGCCTTGTACAGGCACATTATTTCTGCAAGTCCTTGTCTGTGGTGGTTTGGGGAGGAAGAGATATTGTGGTGAATTGCCCCAGGCCACACTCACGCTGTGTTTGGGGGGGAAGAGATATTGTGGTGAATTGCCCCAGGCCACACTCATGCTGTGTTTTGATGTGGGCTGTAAATGTTTTGCATGTTCTTCCTTCTAAGGTGTGTTTGTGTGTTATTGTACAATGATTGTGTTTATTATCTTTGCATTGTAATCCTAACACATGTCCATTGCTCTGCTCTTCCAAGTTTTCTTTATTTAGAATGAAATGCAGTTTTCAGACAAACATGGTGAGAAATGTGTGTGTGGGGGATTTGGGGAGGTGGGAGGTGTTTTTATTTTGGCACATATGTATTTTTATATTGATATTTCGATCTGCAGCTTGTTCTGTGGATAAGCCTAAGTGATTCCTATTAACTGTTTGTCTCCTGCTGTATCCTGTGAAAGCACAGTTCATTAGAGGTATAATCTTTTAGATTGTAAGCTCTTATGAGCAGGACCGTTCTATTTTAGCAACATCAATCCTGCTTTTTTTTTTTCTTCACCAAGAAATTGAATGTGCCTACTTGTTGTTGCTGTCCAAATAAATGTGGAATGTGTATTTGATCAAAAAACATTTGGACTATGTATTTTTTGAGGGGATTATTTCATGTTCTAGTTGAATGTAGCACAGTGGCTAAATGGTTAGCACTTCCACCTGGCAGTACTAGGGTCATTGGTTCGAATCCCAGCCATGGCACCTCCTGCCTGGAGTTTGCATTTTCTCCCTGTGCCTGTGTGTTTCCTCCAGGTACTCCGGTTTCCTCCCACACTCTAAAGACATGCTGGTAGGTTAATTGGATCCTGTCAAAATTGGCCCTATATGTGTATGAATGTAAGTTAGGGCTATTAGTACGCCCCTTGAGGGTTAGGGACTGATGTGAATTTACCACATACATGTAAAGCGCTGCGTAAATGGACAGCGCTATATGCAAGTATGTCCAAACTAACAAACCAAAAGCCCCCTATTGCACCACAAGACCATGTTATGTACCAATAAATAGGTCATGTTCAATGTGCAGCTAGCTATTCTTTTTCTACAATCCTCTTAACAGTAATAAATTGGGCCCCCAATTTATGTTGACTTTGGGCCTTTACTGGCAAATATATATTCACCAATGTCATATACACAGTATAGCTGCAAACATACATTCACCAATGTCATATACACAGTAGAGCTGCAAACATACATTCACCAATGTCATATACACAGTATAGCTGCAAGCATACATTCACCAATGTCATATACACAGTATAGCTGCAAACATACAGTCACCAATGTCATATACACAGTAGAGCTGCAAGCATACATTCACCAATGTCATATACACAGTATAGCTGCAAGCATACATTCACCAATGCCAAATCCACAATAGAACTGCAAACATATATTTGCGAATGTCACATACACAATGGAGCCACATGTAAAATTGATATGGTGCACAAATAAACGCCAAGACGGCTGTTGGAGTATGCGCTAGAGCAGCTGTCATACCGGAAATACATCATGACTTTGGCGGCAGGACGTTTGCACACACCCGGAAGTGGTAGTGGGGAGTGTGAGTGGATGGGAGTGTAGTTAGGAGAGTTTAGTGGTCATTTACAAGTCTATGTTTTAGTTTTGTGAATTGTTCTTTTGTGGAATTCAAGACCACATCTGGACATGGCGAGATTGCTGTTCTCCACTGAGGAGCTGATCCTCATTTGCTGCAGAAACATTACTAATAATTGTTGTATTTTCAGTTGAAAACATGTCCAATTCCTAGATCCATTGAGGTACATAGCAGAGGTTCAAGGTTCTTCCTAACTATACAGGTGGCACAGACACAAGCATACACCCAGGGCCACTGTTAGATATCATGGGGCCCCGTACAGCATACCTGACAGCCCCCCACCACCAGAGAAAATATCCAAATTATATTTATGGTAAAATACACTAAAAACTTTTGTTAATGGACATAATCCCAACCATATTCCTGTGAAATCTAAATGATAAAACTGTACTGAGTTCATAAATAAAGCTGTGTGTGTAATGGAGGTCTTGGGGCTCATGGGTGCTGTGGCCTGTAGAGTGGGAATCAGTGGTTGGTTTTTGTGGCTATCGCCGTTTGCAGGCAACCTATGTTACACAATGGAAATGCTGCAGGTCATAATTTGACAAGCATATGGGTGCAGGTGTACAGCCCTGAACACAGGCAGTGAGCATTCAGGGCCACTTCCCCATGCCTTCACACCTGTCAGATGACAACCTATGTTCATACAGCTGCTGTGTCCCCATAGTGTAACAGGTGGCTCCAGCCACATAAACAACCCCCTCATTCATGCTGTACAGGCCAGAGGACCTGCCCTGATGAAGTCACGTGTTAAGCGTGATGATACGCGTGGGCGGTGACGCACTTCAGGTCGGACGCCTTCTTTATTTACATTGGACACCCATGCAAGTACATCTGATCTGAGGTTTGATTTACATGTGATGTACAAGATGATTTTAAATGTGAGCGTATTCGATATGTGATACTTTGGTGAATAAATAGTTGTACACTATGCAAGCATTCACTTCTATTTTCTGAGGGATCAAGTGGCTGCAGCCACCTTATGTGCCTGAAGAGGAGATCTGCTGCCCTGTGAGCCTGTGCTGGAATCTGTACATGAGGGGAGGTCAGTGCGGAGAGCTGTGGAGGATTACCTACTATTAAGGGTCCATGTGTTAGTGATCCTGAAGGCCTTTTGACCCTGTGCAGGTTGCAAGAGGGAGGTGAGCGGGGAATTCAGCAATTTTTGGATATCTCTGCACATTTATCAGCACAAAAAAGAAGAATTGCTGTGGACTTTATATATGTTTTTTTGTATATTGTCAGGTGTTTTACACCTCACAGGACTTTATATATTTATTCATTTATTTATGTTTGTTTGCATGATCAGTTCTTAGGTTATGCGTTTATTGGGATGCACATGCGTTTTGTGTTATATGGTGGGAACTGACTTTTAGTTCCGGTGGGAGGTTTTTTAGCACATTGAGTCCTGTTGTGACTTGTTTGATTTGGAGCACTATTGGATCCTATTGGATTACTTGGGGCACCATTTATGTTATTTGGTCCTTTTAGGACCTCGTATTGACACTTGTCACACGTGATTCTTTATGAGTTTTTTGGCACTATTTAATATTGTGTGTTTATGTTATTTGTGTCACTAATTTTGCACTGTTTCACTTATTCATTTATATGTGAAGAATTGTTATGGTGGTAGCGCTGCATCATTTGTGTTTCATTCATCTTTGGAATGGTCAGTGTACCTGTCACCCCTTATATTTGATTACCGTTTCTGAATAAAATGAAGTGATTTTAATACTACTACACTATGGGCACAATCTTTATGGCTTCTTTATGGAGCCTGTGAGGAGTACCAGTCTGAACAAGTACCCAGAGTAAGGGAATCCCTGAAAACAGGTGGCTGACCCTAAAGGAGACCTCTGGAGCTAAGCAGACATCTTCCACCAACTGCAGAGCTGCCCATTCCTAGACGGATGTTCTACAGATAACCATCACACATCATCACCATTAGTCCCTAAGGAGGAATTTTTATATGTGCATTTCGATGCGCATCTGGTGAGCGCACAATCCTACCATTTTCGACAGCTATTATCTACATTGGTGGATTTTGGGATTATTCTTATGTTTTAGACTGATTCCACCCCTCTAGTTTTATTTCAAGTGCTGCACTTTGTATTTTATTTTTCATCATACTTCTAAGGTGTCCTGTGTAGTGTGGTGATAGCACCTCCTCTGGAGGTTCATGTTCTAAGGTGTCCTGTGTAGTGTGGTGATAGCGCCTCCTCTGGAAGTTCATGTTCTAAGTTGTCCTGTGTAGTGTGGTGATAGCGCCTCCTCTGGATGTTCATGTTCTAAGGTGTCCTGCGTAGTGTGGTGATAGCGCCTCCTCTGGAGGTTCATGTTCTAAGGTGTCCTGCGTAGTGTGGTGATAGCGCCTCCTCTGGATGTTCATGTTCTAAGGTGTCCTGCGTAGTGTGGTGATAGCGCCTCCTCTGGATGTTCATGTTCTAAGGTGTCCTGCGTGGTGTGGTGATAGCGCCTCTTCTGGATGTTCATGTTCTAAGGTGTCCTGCGTAGTGTGGTGATAGCGCCTCCTCTGGAGGTTCATGTTCTAAGGTGTCCTGCGTAGTGTGGTGATAGCGCCTCCTCTGGAGGTTCATGTTCTAAGGTGTCCTGCGTAGTGTGGTGATAGCGCCTCCTCTGGAGGTTCATGTTCTAAGGTGTCCTTTGTAGTGTGGGGATAGCGCCTCCTCTGGAGGTTCATGTTCTAAGGTGTCCTGTGTAGTGTGGTGATAGCGCCTCCTCTGGAGGTTCATGTTCTAAGGTGTCCTGTGTAGTGTGGTGATAGGGCCTCCTATGGAGGTTCATGTTCTAAGGTGTCCTGTGCAGAGTGGTGATAGTGCCTCCTCTGGAGGTTCATGTTCTAAGGTGTCCTGTGTAGTGTGGTGATAGGGCCTCCTCTGGAGGTTCATGTTCTAAGGTGTCCTGTGTAGTGTTGTTATAGCGCCTCCTCTGGAGGTTCATGTTCTAAGGTGTCCTGTGTAGTGTGGTGATAGCGCCTCCTCTGGAGGTTCATGTTCTCAGGTGTCCTGTGTAGTGTGGTGATAGCGCCTCCTCTGGAGGTTCATGTTCTAAGGTGTCCTGTGCAGTGTGGTGATAGCGCCTCCTCTGGAGGTTCATGTTCTAAGGTGTCCTGTGTAGTGTGGTGATAGGGCCTCCTATGCAGGTTCATGTTCTAAGGTGTCCTGTGCAGAGTGGTGATAGCGCCTCCTCTGGAGGTTCATGTTCTAAGGTGTCCTGTGTAGTGTGGTGATAGCGCCTCCTCTGGAGGTTCATGTTCTCAGGTGTCCTGTGCAGTGTGGTGATAGGGCCTCCTCTGGAGGTTCATGTTCTAAGGTGTCCTGTGTAGTGTGGTGATAGCGCCTCCTCTGGAGGTTCATGTTCTAAGGTGTCCTGTGCAGTGTGGTGATAGGGCCTCCTATGGAGTTTCATGTTCTAAGGTGTCCTGTGTAGTGTGATGATAGGGCCTCCTCTGAAGGTTCATGTTCTAAGGTGTCCTGTGCAGTGTGGTGATAGGGCCTCCTATGGAGTTTCATGTTCTAAGGTGTCCTGTGCAGTGTGGTGATAGGGCCTCCTATGGAGTTTCATGTTCTAAGGTGTCCTGTGCAGTGTGGTGATAGGGCCTCCTATGGAGTTTCATGTTCTAAGGTGTCCTGTGTAGTGTGGTGATAGGGCCTCCTATGGAGTTTCATGTTCTAAGGTGTCCTGTGTAGTGTGGTGATAGCGCCTCCTCTGGAGGTTCATGTTCTAAGATGACCTGTGTAGTGTGGTGATAGCGCCTCCTCTGAAGGTTCATGTTCTAAGGTGTCCTGTGTAGTGTGGTGATAGCGCCTCCTCTGGAGGTTCATGTTCTAAGGTGTCCTGTGTAGTGTGGTGATAGCGCCTCCTCTGGAGGTTCATGTTCTAAGGTGTCCTGTGTAGTGTGGTGATAGCGCCTCCTCTGGAGGTTCATGTTCTAAGGTGTCCTGTGTAGTGTGGTGATAGCGCCTCCTCTGGAGGTTCATGTTCTAAGGTGTCCTGTGTAGTGTGGTGATAGCGCCTCCTCTGGAGGTTCATGTTCTAAGGTGTCCTGTGTAGTGTGGTGATAGCGCCTCCTCTGGAGGTTCATGTTCTAAGGTGTCCTGTGTAGTGTGGTGATAGCGCCTCCTCTGGAGGTTCATGTTCTAAGGTGTCCTGTGTAGTGTGGTGATAGCGCCTCCTCTGGAGGTTCATGTTCTCAGGTGTCCTGTGCAGTGTGGTGATAGCGCCTCCTCTGGAGGTTCATGTTCTCAGGTGTCCTGTGCAGTGTGGTGATAGCGCCTCCTCTGGAGGTTCATGTTCTCAGGTGTCCTGTGCAGTGTGGTGATAGCGCCTCCTCTGGAGGTTCATGTTCTAAGGCAGTGGTGGGCAACCTTTTTTTTCAACTGAGCCAAATCTCGCCAAAACCACGATTGAAATTTATTTTGAGAGCCACATTTTTAAAACTGAAAATACATAGGATGGTACACTGTTTTTAGTTTCAATAAGTTTTTATTGAGAATATTCTGCATGCAAGTATCCACATAGGTCGGGAGGATACAAATAACACAACTAATAAAACAAAAACTTTAGAACGATATTATTTATCGATAACGTTAAATTCCGTAAAATTTGCCTTACAATGTAGAGAAAATGACATCCTGACAATGACTGACAAAGTCACAACCACTAATGTGAACATTGTCCTTGCATTTCCTTGGATAGTTTGAGTAAGTCAGGTTTGTATGTTGTTGTTTTTAATTTTAGGCACGATTCCAGGTTCTCATCGATGAGACGATTTCTCGATTTACTCTTGATAAGGTTCATGCTTGAAAATGATTGTTCGCATAAATATGTAGACCCGAACAAGGAAAGAACAGCAAACGCTAGCTTTTTTAGTTGATTATATAAGTCAGGAATACTATTCCAGGTGTTAAAAATCAACATATCTTCCTTCTCCAGGTCTTTCAAAGCAGACCACTTGTTCTGTGAACTAAGTTCACATTTGTTTTTCTCCAATCTTTCTAAATCAGCACAAAGACGTTCAAATTTCGAGCTCCACAGTTCTTTGTTTTTTAAATCCAGCAATTGCATTTCAAAGTTGCCAATGTCAATATTAAAGGGAGAAAAATTTAATTCCGTTACAGTGGCATCCAGAGGTTTTTTAACAAAGGCCAACGTCGCTTTGCTGTTTCTGAATTCCTGAAACCTCTTGAGAAAAGCTTCCCTCATATTTAAAAGTGCTGTTTTAAAATAGGTAATGTCAATATCAGAATTATTTTCTTGGCGATGTTTCAACAGGCTTGGAAAGTGAATCAAAGTTTCTCTGTCAAAATCTTGAGCAAAAACAGATAATTTGTTTTCAAACGAAATAACTTCTTCTAACATCGAAAAAATTGTGTTTCCTTTCCCCTGTAGTTTATGATTAAGCTGATTTAGATGGGAAGTAACATCTACCATGAAATACAGTTTTTGGGTCCACTGATCGTTTGTTAATTCTGGATAGTGAACACCCTTCTCGAGGAAAAATGCTTTGATTTCTGATAATAAGGAAGCAAAACGTTTCAAAACGTTTCCTCTTGATAACCAACGTACCTTGTTATGCAGCAGAAGATCTGCGTACTCACTCTCAATTTCAACTAAAAATTCTTTAAATTGGCGATGATGAAGAGCTTTAGCTACAATGGAGTTGATCATCTTAGTCACCAATTCCATAACTTTGCACATTTCTTCTGGAAATGTCTGCGCACAAAGTGCTTCTTGATTTATGATGCAATGGTATGTAAGTATCTCGTGACAAATTTTTTCTTTCATAATAGCAACAAATCCATTTCTTACGCCGGTCATACTTTTTGCCCCGTCTGTTGCAATTGAGACGATTTTATCAAGTGGAATATGATATTTTTCAATGCAACCAATTACAGCATTTGCTATATCCTCTCCACGTGTTTGACCTTTCAGTGGCAATAATCCTAAAAGTTCTTCTTTAGGACCTGTAGCTGACATAAATCTTACAAAAAGTGAAACTTGAGCTGTATCATTTAAGTCACAAGACTCGTCAACTGCTATTGATAAAGCTGAAACCGCTTTAAGATCATCAACTTGTTGGTTGGTTATATTGGAAGACATTTTGGCTGTTCTATCCTTCACTGTTTTAGCAGACAATGGCAACTCTTTAATTTTTTTTAGAATTTCTTCTTTGTTCTTAAAATCCCTGAATAACTCTTCTGATGCACTTATAAAACAACGTTTTATGTATTCGCCATCTGTATATGGTTTGCCTCTCTTAGCAATCTCTTGACTAACCGCAAAACTTGCAAAATTAACATAGTTGGAAGACTGCACCCACTGATTAAACGCAGAACTTGATTTTTCTTGACTCTTCAGAAGTTCCTCAACTGCTTTCTTCCTTGCATCACCAACAGGATATTTATTACTAAAGGACAAGTGTTTTGTTGTAAAGTGTCTCTCCAAATTAGATTTTTTGTTATGCGCCAATTTTTCTTTACAAATAAGACAGGTCGGAAAGCCACTTACGTTCTGAAACGCGAAAGTCTCGGTCCATTCCACTTTAAATTCACGGTTTTCGTCTTCCGTTTTTCGTTGTTTTTTCTTTGTAGCCATGTCAAACAGGGCACCTATAAAAATGTTTCATTTCAAAATAAAGCCACCAACACCAAACCGGCATCCTTAATCACATAAAAGAAGTAATATTGGATGACACACTGTTATTTATCTGTGGATGGCGCACTGTTATTTATCTGTGGATGACGCACTGGTATTTATCTGTGGATGGCGCAGTGTTATTTATCTGTGGATGACACACTGGTATTTATCTGTGGATGACGCACTGGTATTTATCTGTGGATGATGCACTGTTATGGGGATCTGTGGATGACGCACTGTTATTTATCTGTGGATGACGCATTGGTATTTATCTGTGGATGATACACTGTTATGGGGGATCTGTGGATGATGCACTGTTATGGGGGATCTGTGGATGACGCACTGGTATTTATCTGTGGATGACGCACTGTTATGGGGGATCTGTGGATGACGCACTGTTATTTATCTGTGGAAGACGCACTGTTATGGGGGATCTGTGGATGACGCACTGTTATTTATCTGTGGATGACGCACTGTTATTTATCTGTGGATGACGCACTGTTATTTATCTGTGGAAGATGCACTGTTATGGGGGATCTGTGGATGACGCACTGTTATTTATCTGTGGAAGATGCACTGGTATTTATCTGTGGATGACGCACTGGTATTTATCTGTGGAAGATGCACTGTTATGGGGGATCTGTGGATGACGCACTGTTATGGGGGATCTGTGGATGACGCACTGTTATTTATCTGTGGATGACGCACTGTTATTTATCTGTGGATGACGCACTGTTATTTATCTGTGGAAGATGCACTGTTATGGGGGATCTGTGGATGACGCACTGGTATTTATCTGTGGAAGACGCACTGTTATGGGGGATCTGTGGATGACGCACTGTTATTTATCTGTGGATGACGCACTGTTATTTATCTGTGGAAGATGCACTGTTATGGGGGATCTGTGGATGACGCACTGTTATTTATCTGTGGATGACGCACTGTTATTTATCTGTGGAAGATGCACTGTTATGGGGGATCTGTGGATGACGCACTGTTATTTATCTGTGGAAGATGCACTGGTATTTATCTGTGGATGACGCACTGGTATTTATCTGTGGAAGATGCACTGTTATGGGGGATCTGTGGATGACGCACTGTTATGGGGGATCTGTGGATGACGCACTGTTATTTATCTGTGGATGACGCACTGTTATTTATCTGTGGATGACGCACTGTTATTTATCTGTGGAAGATGCACTGTTATGGGGGATCTGTGGATGACGCACTGGTATTTATCTGTGGAAGACGCACTGTTATGGGGGATCTGTGGATGACGCACTGTTATTTATCTGTGGATGACGCACTGTTATTTATCTGTGGAAGATGCACTGTTATGGGGGATCTGTGGATGACGCACTGTTATTTATCTGTGGATGACGCACTGTTATTTATCTGTGGAAGATGCACTGTTATGGGGGATCTGTGGATGACGCACTGTTATTTATCTGTGGAAGATGCACTGGTATTTATCTGTGGATGACGCACTGGTATTTATCTGTGGAAGATGCACTGTTATGGGGGATCTGTGGATGACGCACTGTTATGGGGGATCTGTGGATGACGCACTGTTATTTATCTGTGGATGACGCACTGTTATTTATCTGTGGATGACGCACTGTTATTTATCTGTGGAAGATGCACTGTTATGGGGGATCTGTGGATGACGCACTGGTATTTATCTGTGGAAGACGCACTGTTATGGGGGATCTGTGGATGACGCACTGTTATTTATCTGTGGATGACGCACTGTTATTTATCTGTGGAAGATGCACTGTTATGGGGGATCTGTGGATGACGCACTGTTATTTATCTGTGGAAGATGCACTGGTATTTATCTGTGGATGACGCACTGGTATTTATCTGTGGAAGACGCACTGTTATGGGGGATCTGTGGATGACGCACTGGTATTTATCTGTGGATGACGCATATATGGCATCTTAATGTGTGTAAATAGCATTATAAAATTAGTGGGGCTCATCATGGATATTTTAAGCAGGGTTCTCCACCTTGATGGATACACCCAAACAGTAGGCAAGAAGTAAAAGTAATAAAACAGGCATGCACACATGGCACTGGCTCTGCAGTCAAGTTGAATAAAAGTAAAAAATGACAACATAAAATGAAATAAAAATCAAGATACAACTAAAAAAGTACATATAAAAGTATGTGAAAACACACTGAAATAGTCCTCACTGGTACTGTTATATATTGACCTCAGAACCTGGCCACTAACTTATTTTGTTGGCTCCTAGATTACGATATTCCGCAATTTTATGTCCACACCCCCCTTTTCACATCAACCCTTTTTATGTCAATCCCACAATGTCACATTTCTCCCCTCATGTCACATTTCTGCCCCTCCATGTCACACTTCTCCCCTCGTGTCACACTTCTCCCCTCGTGTCACACTTCTCCCCTCCATGTCACATTTCTCCCCTCGTGTCACATTTCTGCCCCTCCATGTCACACTTCTCCCCTTGTGTCACATTTCACCCCCTCGCGTCACATTTCTGCCCCTCGTGTCACATTTCTGCCCCTCGTGTCACATTTCTCCCCCCTCATGTCACATTCCCCCCCCCCCCATGATGGCCATCACGCCTTTCTTTTTACCCTGCCCTGTTCACATCTCTCATTTCCATAGTTAGGCACACTTAATTCATAATCACCACCTCCCCTCCCATGATGGCCATCAGTCACCCCTTTCTTTTTGCCCTGTTCACAGTTCACATCTCTCATATGAGTACATAATTCATAATCACCACCCCCCCTCCATGATGGCCATCAGTCACCCCTTTCTTTTTGCCCTGTTCACAGTTCACATCTCTCATATGAGTACATAATTCATAATTATCCCCCCCCCTCCATGATGGCCATCAGTCACCCCTTTCATTTGTCTCTCCCTGGCCCTGCCCACATCTCTCATTTCCAAGTTCCAGAGGCATATAGTTCATATTCATCCCCTCCCCCCCTCCATTCCCCCCCAACCCTTCCTTTTTCTGTCACAGAAATTGAGTCCCCAGAGGCAGGCAGGCCAGGCCATTGCTACACCTACCGGATGACACGCTGCTGATTTGGGAGGCACAGTCTTCTTCTGAGGGCGGCAGACAGAGAGAGGATGCTGCCTCGCCGCCGCGGCGCTACACAGAAATACACGCCCCCCCTATACCACATGACCCGACTGGAGCTGTGTAGAGCCGGCCGCCGGGGCTGCACACAGGGCGCGCACTGACAGAGGCTAGCTGCAGAGTCCTGACTTTTGGGGCGACCGCCCGAGAGGAGGGAGGGGAGCGGGCGCCCGGCACACAGAAGAGCCGCATTAAAGTGTGTAAAGAGCCGCATGTGGCTCGCGAGCCGCGGCTTGCCGACCACTGTTCTAAGGTGTCCTGTGTAGAGTGGTGATAGCACCTCCTCTGGAGGTTCATGTTCTAAGGTGTCCTGTGTAGTGTGGTGATAGCGCCTCCTCTGGAGGTTCATGTTCTAAGGTGTCCTGTGTAGTGTGGTGATAGCGCCTCCTCTGGAGGTTCATGTTCTAAGGTGTCCTGTGTAGAGTGGTGATAGCGCCTCCTCTGGAGGTTCATGTTCTAAGGTGTCCTGTGTAGTGTGGTGATAGCGCCTCCTATGGAGGTTCATGTACTGAGGGATCGTCCACCTTTATGCTTTCCCTTCCAAAAACACTGTTTTATCTCACCAAAATGTATTCTCTTTTTTCGTTGATATGTGTTTGTACAAATCTGCTAGGCCTTCCCTAAGTTTCCTCTCCAAATCAGAATACAATGAATGTGTTGTGAATGCAGATAACAATCTCTCTGCATCTCCAATATCCTTCTCCAATGATAACATCTGTTTATTATATTCCGGAGCCAATATGGACATCATTTGCTGTGAGCATGATTGTAGGCTTTCCTCCCGTTCCCTCTTGAATTCCTCACTTATTTTTTCAATGTTGGGAAAGATCTGGATCCTCCACCCAAGTGGGTTGATCTTTTCTTGGGCATACTTATCGAATGTTTTAATATGACAAAAAAGTGCCGATTTCTTTTCCAAGAGCTTTCCCAACCTCAAAAACAGCGAATACATTTCTGTTTCAGTTTGTTCCTTCTGGGAAAAGTCTGCCTGATAAGAAGACATCAAATGTAGCCATTCTTGACCCCGGAACTCATATTGATGGATCCACAATCCCATTCCAACAAATGTAACACTTCAATGGCAGACGATGTGCACTGTACAGAGGAAAACATGTAAATAATATTCTTTGTAATGTGTAAACGATGATCGCGTTCCTTCATTGTTATATTTAATAAAAGCTCTTTTCTTATTATCTATCGCTTTTGTAACTTTGGCCGTAAGCCACATAGGTTGGATTTTTAGCCTTTTATACTTGTTGTCCATGGGAATATATTTTGCAGTGTGGTCACATACAGTCTTTTTGAAGAACTCCCATTTCTGTGTTGTGTTCATCGATGCCAATATTCCCTAACCATCTAAGTCATAGAAAGCAGATCTCAGCCTTTAAAAATTAGCTCTTAAAATTCAGCATTTTTATTTTTCCCGTATGTGCTCGCTGTTTACAGCTAACAATAAATGAAATCATGTTATGGTCACTGCTACCCAGATGTTCTTTTCTATGGACATTCGTAATAAGCTCTGCATGTTTGGAGATGACCAGGTCCAGCAGAGCATTATTCCTAGTTGGGGCTTCTATGAACTGGACCATAGAATTGTCCTGTAGTAGGTTTACACATTCCTGTCTTTTAACTGTTCCTGTAGTACCATTACTCCAGTCAATTTCCAGGTAGTTCCCATCCCCCATTATTATCACTGTCCCAGCCCTTGCAGCCCTTTCCATCTTTGCGAGGAGCGGAGTCTCCACCTCCTCATTAACACTGGGAGGCCTATAACAAAATACAATGATGACCTTTGTAGTACGCCCCCCATGTGCAGTTCCACCCAGGGACAGACTGACTATTTGGAAACTCGTGTACTGCCCGAGGGCCCGGGGTAAGTAGGGGGACCCACGAGATGCCCCTGGTACCTTTTTCATTAGCTATTTTGAGTTTGGGCAAGGACAAAGTGGCCCCATGATCCCCTATTGCCCGGGGGCACCAGGAGTTGTCAGTCCCCCCCTGGTTCCACCCATAATACTTCAGCCTCATTACACTCTCCATCAACTAGGTCCTCTTTCACACTCGCTCTGAGATCACTTCTCACATAGAGACAGACTCCACCACCTTTCCTATTTCCCCCGTCTCTCCGAAAGAGAACCTAGCCAGGAATATGAATGGCCCAGTCATGTGAGGAATGAAGCCAAGATTCAGCAATACCAATTCAATCCTAGTTCTCTTCATGCACCAAACCTTCCAACTCACCTATTGTGCTGGGCACACTTCTGGCATTGGGGAACAAACACTTTCATTCACTGACACCTTGTTTACACGGATTTTGTGTATTTTTTATTTTCATACAAATGGTACCAATTCCACTGGTTATTTGTAACATGGGAACCTTCTTATCATCTGCCATAGCCCTCTTCCATCTTTTCCCATTCCACCCCCCAATAAGTACTGACCCGTCTGATCTGTCTACCCTGTTATAATCCCTGATGTACAGGAAGACAGGACTTCAGTGAGGAACATTTCCCTCACTCAGGACAGGAAAGTAGCTTCTCCCCCGTATGAGATCTTTGATGTATGTAAACATGGGACTTCTGTGAAAAACATTTCCCACACTCAGGACAAGAATATGGCTTCTCTCCTGTGTGAGATCTCTGATGTGTGTAAAGATTGGACTTCACTGAAAAACATTTCCCGCACTCAAGACAAGAATACGGCTTCTCCCCTGTGTGAGATCTCTGATGTCTGTAAAGATTGGACTTATCTGAAAAACACTTTCCACACTCAGGACAGGAAAGTGGCTTCTCCCCCATGTGAGATCTTTGATGTGTGTAAAGATGGGACTTCACTGAAAAACATTTCCCGCACTCAGGACAGGAATATGGCTTATCCCCCGTGTGAGATTTCTGATGTGTGTAAAGACTGGACTTCACTGAAAAACATTTCCCACACTCAGGACAAGAATACGGCTTCTCTCCCTTGTGAGATCTTTGATGTGTGTAAAGATGGCACTTCTGTGAAAAACATTTCCCACACTCAGGACAGGAAAATGGCTTTTCCCTCGTGTGACATCTCTTATGTCTGTGAAGACTGGACTTATCTGAAAAACATTTTCCACACTCAGGACAGGAATACGGCTTCTCACCTGTGTGGGATCTTTGATGTGTGTAAAGACTGGTCTTCTCTGAAAAACTTTTCCCACACTCAGGACAGGAATACGGCTTCTCACCTGTGTGAGATCTTTGATGTGTGTAAAGATGGGACTTCTGTGAAAAACATTGCCCGCACTCTGGACAGGAATACGGCTTCTCCCCCGTATGAGATCTCTGATGTTTATGAAGATTGGACATCTCTGAAAAACATTTCCCACACTCAGGACAGGAGTACGGCTTCTCCCCCGTGTGAGATCTCTGATGTGTTTGAAGACTGGAATTATGTGAAAAACATTTCCCACACTCAGGACAGGAAAACGGCTTTTCCCCTGTGTGAGATCTTTGATGTCTGTAAAGATCAGACTTCCTTGAAAAACATTTCCCGCACTCAGGACAGGAATATGACTTCTCCCCTGTGTGAGATCTATGATGTCTGTAAAGACTGGACTTCAATGAAAAACCCTTCCCGCACTCAGGACAGGAGAACCTCTTCCCTGTTGGAAGGCCGGCCCGGTCCTGCACAGTCTGAGGTTCCTCAGGATACGAGGAATCCGATGGTCCATCTACACTGGGTGGAGCCGGATGGACATTGGAGGGAGCCGGGTTTTCTCCTGGACTATACTGTGTGATGTCCTCATCTTCTACTTTCCAGTCTGGAGACAAAGTGAGACAATCCTCGGAGGTTTTCCTCATCTCCCGGCCATGGACTAAAATACAAAGACAAAGAGGATTACTAGACAGGAGCTGATTGGTTCCCCCAAACCAGGACTCTGCCCACATCAGGCAGCTTGGTCTCTGAGGAGCTTACAATTCCACCCTCAAGGGAACTAGGAAATGGCTCCTCTGATCTCCTACCAGGTCATTTCTTTATTCATGGACCTTAGTCAGAGAGTGAGGAAACAACCAGAACTGTTTTTTATAGGAGGGACAGTGATGAGGGGATTATAGGACGAGGGTCCCCACCCCCTCTATCACTCATCGCCATCTTCCCAACACAAGAAGTACTGCACTTCCTGATTTACTCCATGATTTAGCCATGAAGAACAGCGGGGCTGAGCCCCACCAGAGGTCAGAGAGTGAGGATGGGGGGAGAACAACCAAGATGAAGACTGGACTGATCCTGAAGACCACCATCATTGGGGTATTGACTCCTCCCTCATTATCGCTTTCTGTTTAAGGGTCCAAAGTTGGAGGATGTTATCACATTATTATCACCATGTAAAAGTCTGTGCTCCAATCACATCATCCGATATAAAATGTCCAGGTGGGAGGAAATGGGGGGAACAAAAGACAATCCATATTATGTGTATATATAGCAGTGGGGGGAGGGGGGAGAGCAGAAGTCAGGAGTATGTAATGTACAACATAGAATATATAGTGCAGGGGTCAGGAGTATGTAATGTACAACATAGAGTATATAGTGCAGGGGTCAGGAGTATGTAATGTACAGCATAGAGTATATAGTGCAGGGGTCAGGAGGATGTAATGTACAACATAGAGTATATAGTGCAGGGGTCAGGAGTATGTAATGTACAGCATAGAGTATATAGTGCAGGGGTCAGGAGTATGTAATGTACAACATAGAGTATATAGTGCAGGGGTCAGGAGGATGTAATGTACAACATAGAGTATATAGTGCAGGGGTCAGGAGTATGTAATGTACAACAGAGTATATAGTGCAGGGGTCAGGAGTATGTAATGTACAACATAGAGTATATAGTGCAGGGGTCAGGAGTATGTAATGTACAGCGTAGAGTATATAGTGCAGGGGTCAGGAGTATGTAATGTACAACATAGAGTATATAGTGCAGGGGTCAGGAGTATGTAATGTACAACATAGAGTATATAGTGCAGGGGTCAGGAGTATGTAATGTACAACATAGAGTATATAGTGCAGGGGTCAGGAGTATGTAATGTACAACATAGAGTATATAGTGCAGGGGTCAGGAGTATGTAATGTGCAACATAGAGTATATAGTGCAGGGGTCAGGAGTATGTAATGTACAACATGGAGTATATAGTGCAAGGGTCAGGAGGATGTAATGTGCAACATAGAGTATATAGTGCAGGGGTCAGGAGTATGTAATGTGCAACATAGAGTATATAGTGCAGGGGTCAGGAGTATGTAATGTACAACATGGAGTATATAGTGCAGGGGTCAGGAGTATGTAATGTACAACATAGAGTATATAGTGCAGGGGTCAGGAGGATGTAATGTGCAACATAGAGTATATAGTGCAGGGGTCAGGAGTATGTAATGTACAACATGGAGTATATAGTGCAGGGGTCAGGAGTATGTAATGTACAATATAAATTATACAGTGTAAGGGTCAGGACTCATAATATTTGTATTCAGTAATCAGTGGAAGATTAAATGTTTACTGTAGACAAGTTGCAGAGGTCCCACACCGCTGCCTCCCATCTCCTGAGACTGCACTCAGTGACTTGGGTCTGAGACACTACAGACATATCCCTCCACCCGGCACAGCCAGCAGACCACAGAGTAAGTAATCCTGGGAGAATTGTTCTGTCAGAGATCTTACTAGACGCGGTCATGAAAAAGAAGATCCAAGACACACCCCAGGTGCCTAGGTCTAGTAATGTCTATGGTGAAATGAAGATTTTGCTGCCAGCTGAACCCCAGAATCTCCAGAAATCCAGTCTAGATACATAAATTAAAACAATATATCATATAGGCATGCGCTAGAAAAATATATACAACACCAAATAATTAAGTGTCCATATTAAACTGTGAGAGTCCAAAAAAATCAATTTGAAATTCCAATGTGAACTGTGAATGATCCACCACCAAATGAATTAAATAAACTCACCAGAGCTAAATGCTGATCAGATTATAGAGCAGCACTTGTGCCCTGGGAGCGATGAATGCAACGATTTCCAAATATTAGATGAAGTAAGTAATCAAATCCTGATGATCAATACCGCCCCTTGATGACGTTGTGGTGACGAAACGCGTTGGGCGTGGACTACTCGATGCTGACGTCAGGACGTTCTGTTCCTATTGTGTGTCGGAGGTGATCCGCGGTGAGCGGAGATCCTCGTTCCTCAGTTGCTGTGGATCGCTGTTTAAGCTGGTGTCTGTCTGGACACCTTTCTTGTGAGTGTATTGGAGATTCTATTAAATATATACTTTTTATGAAACGTATTCCACCATTATATTTCTTTCTTTTGTCCCTGAGTGCACCCTATACATTATGGAGAGATGGATTTGAAAGGAGAGATATAAGACCTTGTGGCTGCAGAGTATTGCTTCTGATAGAGATATGCTGTTCTTTATGCCGACTGCCATTATTGATGATCAGGATTTGATTACTTACTTCATCTAATATTTGGAAATCGTTGCATTCATCGCTCCCAGAGCACAAGTGCTGCTCTATAATCTGATCAGCATTGAGCTCTGGTGAGTTTATTTAATTCATTTGGTGGTGGATCATTCACAGTTCACATTGGAATTTCAAATTGATTTTTTTGGACTTTCACAGTTTATTATGGACACTTAATTATTTGGTGTTGTATATATTTTTCTAGCGCATGCCTATATGATATATTGTTTAAATTTGCCAAATTTATTATTTATAATTTTGGTGGGGTGTTGCTGCTTTATACACAAGGTTTATATATTTTTCTTTGACACATAGATTGGCGCTTTTTTCTATATTTTTTGTTGTAGATACATAAATTGTGTCTGCAGCACAGAGAAGGAAGATTATCCGAAAGAAATCCAGGAATACAGGACGGGGAACACAGCTCAGGAAAGTGACCAGGGGATTACAGGCTGATATCACCCAGTCCCCGCCCTACTCTGGACCAATCAGTGAGCAGTATGGGTGGAGGAATGGATTTAGTGTTCATGACCCACCTGTGCTGATCTCTGTAGGAGTGTCCTCCTCTATAAATGTCCCCGTTATTCCATCCTCCTCCATAGACTGCTGATCATCCCTCACATACGCCTCTTCTTCTTCTGCTTTCACCTCAAATTCTATATCGATTGGATCTCCACTCTAAATCAAGGAAATGAGAGAAAATATCATCTGTAAAATGTAAGGTCACATAAACAATCCACACATCATCTTTACAAGTCCATGTTCTAGATGCTCCATCCCACCAACCTTGTAATAGTGAGGGATGGTGTGACCTTCCTGTGTGGAATCCAGGGAATACAGAGGACGGGGACATCTCTCTGGTGGGTTCCTGGTATTAGGTGGCTCCATCATCTCCTTGTGTCCTTCTGAAAACTCCTCCATCACTCCATACTCCTCATCCTCCTCTTTATACTCTTCTTTAACATCAATATTATCATCCCCGAGGATTCCACTCTGAAAGATATAATAAAACATTCATTGTAACAAACATGCTGTGTATAAATCACAACTACCAATAATTGTCATCATCTACCTGATGATGGTGAGGGATGGTGTGACCTTCCTGTGTGGAATCCCGGGAATACAGAGGACGGGGACATCTCTCTGGTGGGTTCCCATGACTGGATCCATCTGTAGGAAACACACACACTGACTGAATCCATTGTTTCTATGTGTTTATCAGATGATGGGGGATCTAGGTGGATCCTCCGTACTGCTCTCTCCTTTACAATAAAGTCTCCTCTTACCCGGTGATGTGAGGGGCGGCTGATTGTCCATCATGACGTCCTTGTAGAGATCCTTGTGTCCTTCTAAATACTCCCACTCCTCCATGGAGAAATAGACAGTGACACCCTGACACCTTATAGGAACCTGACACACACAATGATACAGTCACCATCCAGACACATCCCTTGTCTGTTACTGGAGAATGTCCCAGAATTCCCGGCACCGCTCACCTCTCCTGTCAGCAGCTCAGTGATCTCTCTGGTGACTTCTAGAATCTTCTTCTTCTTTCTCTCTTCTATCAGGGAGGGAGGTGGAGGCAATGTGATGTCATATGATCTCCAGACTTCACAGGAGGAAAACTCTACATCTGAACACAAATAGTCACATCAAATGATATTCCCAGAATCCTCCTCACCTCTCCATTCAGGTCTCCATTTTATTAAAGCCCCACTTCAGGCTGAGGTATAATTCCCCCCCACAGGACCCCCACACTACGCAGGGTATAGGCTTGTTGCAGCATTCTGATGTCATTACATAGAACACAGGACCAACAGTCCCACTTTACATGTGAGGATACCAAGGGACCCCACATCCTAAGAGCATCAGAAAAAATCAGATGGAGGGACATTGGGAGGAGGAGCTGTGAGGTCAGTGTGATGTCATAGGATTCTCTGACTCTGGATGGAGGAACATTGGGAGGAGGGGCTGTGAGGTCAGTGTGATGTCATAGGATTCTCTGACTCTGGATGGAGGGACATCGAGAGGAGGAGCTGTGAGGTCAGTGTGATGTCATAGGATTCTATGACTCTGGATGGAGGGACATCGGGAGGAGGAGCTGTGAGGTCAGTGTGATGTCATAGGATTCTCTGACTCTGGATGGAGGGACATCGAGAGGAGGAGCTGTGAGGTCAGTGTGATGTCATAGGATTCTCTGACTCTGGATGGAGGGACATCGGGAGGAGGAGCTGTGAGGTCAGTGTGATGACATAGGATTCTCTGACTCTGGATGGAAGGATATTGGGAGGAGGAGCTGTGAGGTCAGTGTGATGTCATAGGACATATAGACTCTGGATGGAGGGACATTTGGATGGGGAGATTTGAGGGGTCCTCTATATGAGGCTCCCATGCAAACCAAATCCTTGTTCTTGGGTGCGTCCTACCTCTCCTAAACTGAAGAGTGACCTTT
Organism: Staurois parvus; assembly: GCF_062004578.1. NCBI lineage: Eukaryota > Metazoa > Chordata > Amphibia > Anura > Ranidae > Staurois > Staurois parvus. Next base: position 277,576 of record NW_028318365.1, read on the forward strand.
GACCTTTACCATCCAGAAATCTGTCCGGAATCTGTGGAAGTAAGCTGTCATGTGATCAGGTGACGTGCGGAGGAACGGAGTGTAAATAGCAGACAATTGTCTCCAGAGCCCCTAATGGTGGGGATGGATTTGGCGGCGTGCTGGTGCCAAGTTTCCTCCCCCCAGGGTCACTGCAGGTGTGGAGAAAAGCTGTGTAAGAGGATATGGAGGAGAGATGAGGAGGAGATCCAGGAATCAGGAGAAAGGTCAGGGCAAGCAACAGACGAGCGCATCCAAGAGACCAAGCCGGGGTCACTACACAGAAAATCAATCCAAGGAAACAACAGGCAGGACGAGGAATAGCAAGAAGGAGCTGAGAGACAAATGAGAATATTGCTCAGCCAATGGGAGATGATCTCAGCATGACTTCCATCATGAAGGAGATGAGGGGGAGGGGAGGAAGTCACTGAAGGTGACCATAGATCCATGGAAATTCAGCTGGTTCAGCAGGGATCGCTCACATTTCCATCCATGTGTGGCCACTGCCGGATAAAAGCCCCTCCCCCAGCGGCTGCAGCCAATAGCTTCAGTGCTGATCTGTTTATTCTAAGAGCGGAGGAGTCCCCCCATTGTCAGAATACAAGAGTGCAGCGGGGAGGATTCCCCCATCCACCTCCAATGTGTGGATGGGGGAATCGCTTCTATTTCCTTCCATGACCTTTTTGTCTCCGGCTCCCTTAACCTACTAGCAATTACAGAAACCTGACTCCAAGCAGCAGATTCTGCTTCCCCCGCAGCACTTCCCTATGGAGGCCTCCTCTGGACCCACTCACCCAAACCCAGTGGTCAGAAAGGTGGTGGGGTTGGTTTGCTTCTGTCCCCACTGAGCACCTTTCAAGTCCCCCCTAACCCTCCATCTCTATCCTTCTCTTCTTCCCAGACTCACTGCATCTGGCTGTTTTCTCCCATTTCTCTGAGGATTGCAGTGATCTATCGGCCTCCTGGACCCGTGTCCCGCTTTCTTGATGATTTCTCCGCTTGGCTACCCTACTTTCTCTTCTCTGAACTACCCGCTATCATTCTCAGAGATTTTACCATTCCTATTAATGTCAACAACCCGGCTACATCCCAACTCTTCAACATAACCTCATCTTTTGCATTAGCACAATGTATACCGTCCTCCACTCACTCTGATGGGAATACATTGGACCTTGTTTTCTCTCATCTTTGCACTCCCTACAACCTCACAAACACCCCCTTTCCTCTCTCTGATCACAATCTCATCACCTTCACAGTCTCCTCGTCTTCAAACACCTATCCCTCCAAGCAGCAAACAATTACCAGAAGAAACCTTCACAACTTGAACCCGGCTCCTTTCCACTCTGCAACTGACCAACTCTATGACAGAATCTCTCCCTGTCCTGCCCTGACCTGACCACTGCTGTCTACAACAGTTCACTATCATCTACACTGGACTCACTTGTTCCTCTAACAACACGAAGCATCAGGCCCCGACCATTAAAACGACATAGTCGTGCGCTGGAGCGATTGTGGCGTAAAACCAAATCTCAACAAGCATTCACCCGATATAAATCTGTTTTCTTTACATACAATTCCTCCCTCCATGCTGCCAAACAAGACGACTTTGTCACTCTCATCAATAGCTTGTCATCCAGTCCTCGTCGTCTCTTCTCTACTTTTAACTCTCTACTTTCTCCACCTCCACCCAGCACCTCACTTACTGCTCATAAGATTGCAAATAATTTCAAAAACAAGATTGATGCAATTTGTAGGGACATCTCCACTGCACAGACATCCATCCCACTTAGCATACCTTATACTAAACCTCCCTCAACACTTTCCTCTTCTGACCTCGCTACTACCGAAGAGGTCACTAAGGTTTTCTCAGAAGCCCATCTCACTACCTGCCCCCTGGATCCTGTCCCCTCACAACTACTACGGTCACCCTCTTCTTCCATCCTATGCTCCCTCACTCACATCTTCAATCTTTCCCTCTCTACTGGTGCCTTCCCCTCCCCTCTAAAGCATGCGCACATCACTCCCATACTTAACAAGCCCTCCCTGGACCCCACCAACCTGAATTAGTTAAGACCCATCTCTCTGCTGCCATTTACCTCTAAACTCCTAGAACGCTTAGTCTACAATTGCCTGAGCTCCTCCCACCTCACTGACAACAACAACCTTCTTGACACCTCCTCCCTTGGTTACTTGATAACCTCCCATGGCTTTAAGTACCATCTCTATGCTGATGACACACAAATCTATCTTTCTACTCCTCACCTCACCCCTTCAGTCTCCTCCTCACCTCACCCCTTCAGTCTCCTCCTCACCTCACCTCTTCAGTCTCCTCTCCCTTTACTAACCTACTAAGTGACATATCGGCATGGATGTCACTCCACTTCCTCAAACTCAATCTTTCCAAAATGGAGTTCATACTATTCCCTCCAGCCCGTGCCCCCTCCCCTGACTTCTCCATCAAGATCAATAATACAACCATCAGTCCCTCCCCTCATGCCAGGGTACTAGGTGTAATCCTAGACTCCCATCTGTCCTTTCAGCCCCAAATCAAATCACTGTCCAAATCTTGTAGACTTCACCTCCACAACATCTCCAAGATACGCCCGTTCCTAACCTCAGAAACTACTAAGCAACTTATTCCCTCCCTTGTTATATCTCACCTTGACTATTGTAACTCCCTCCTCATTGTCCAACCTCATCGCAGGCTATCCCCTCTTCAGTCTATCGTGAATGCTGCTGCCAGACTCATCCACCTTACTAACCGTCCTGTATCAGCCACCCCTCTCTGCCAATCCCTCCACTGGCCTCCATTCAGTGTCCTCCACCCCTCTCTGCCAATCCCTCCACTGGCCTCCACTCAGTGTCCTCCACCCCTCTCTGCCAATCCCTCCACTGGTCTCCACTCAGTGTCCTCCACCCCTCTCTGCCAATCCCTCCACTGGCCTCCACCCCTCTCTGCCAATCCCTCCACTGGTCTCCATTCAGTGTCCTCCACCCCTCTCTGCCAATCCCTCCACTGGCCTCCACTCAGTGTCCTCCACCCCTCTCTGCCAATCTCTCCACTGCCTCCACTCAGTGTCCTCCACCCCTCTCTGCCAATCCCTCCACTGGTCTCCACTCAGTGTCCTCCACCCCTCTCTGCCAATCCCTCCACTGGCCTCCATCCCTCTCTGCCAATCCCTCCACTGGTCTCCACTCAGTGTCCTCCACCCCTCTCTGCCAATCCCTCCACTGGTCTCCATTCAGTGTCCTCCACCCCTCTCTGCCAATCCCTCCACTAGCCTCCATTCAGTGTCCTCCACCCCTCTCTGCCAATCCCTCCACTGGCCCCCACTCAGTGTCCTCCACCCCTCTCTGCCAATCCCTCCACTGGCCTCCATTCAGTGTTCTCCATCCCTCTCTACCAATCCCTCCACTGGCTTCCCATTGCCCAACGGATAAAATTCAAAACACGAACAATAATGTATAAAGCCATTTATAACTCCGCCCCAAATTACATCACTGATCTCGTCTCTAAATATCACCCAAACCGTACTCTTTGCGCCTCACAAGACCTCTAGCTCCCTTGTCTCCTCCTCCCATGCTCATCTCCAGAGCTTCTCCCATCCTCTGGAACTCTCTACCCCAATTTATCACCTACTCTGCTCACTTTTAGGTGATCTCTGAAAACCGATCTCTTCAGGGAAGCCTATCCTGCCCTCAGCTAATAATGAAATCTTCTACTCTTCCAACCAGTCCATCCCCCACAGTTACTACCTTTTGTACCACCAGCCCCTCCCTCCCAGATTGTAAGCTCCCAGGATCAGGGCCTTCCTATCCCTCTTGTATTGAACTGTATTGTTGCTGTATTGTCTCCCATTATATTGTAAAGCGCTGAGCAAACTGTTGGCGCCATAAATCCTGTATAATAATAATATTTTTTTCTCTCATCCCGCTGGCTGAACGATAAAACTGAACCATGTAGGCCAGCTTTGGGAGCAAATATATTATCATCAACTCCTCCCCCTGAAGGGGTTTATCTGGGTTCCCACACTATATATGTGTGTATCATCATCTGCTGGATATAGAAGATGTCACAGTGACTATGGAGGAAGAGGATAGACATGACTATGAAGGAAGAGGACGGACACGACGGGGGGGGTTACTGGGTGTAAATAGGAAATAACATCTTATTACCTCCTCTGCTGCTACTTCCACCGATGTCTCTGTTTCTTTGTGCCACATGGAACTTTGTCTTTATTCCAGGTCACTTCCTGTCTGTACCTGACATCACTTCCTGTCTGTACCTGACCACTTCCTGTCTGTACCTGACATCACTTCCTATCTGTCTTCCATAGAGACTTCCGGACTGGGTAGAAATGAGATCACCACCTTGTGGAGCTCAGAGGAACTGCAGCCCCGAGAAGCATCTGGTAGTGTAGATCTCATTTGTTGCCACAAGTTTTTGAAAATTTAAGAAAAAAACAAAATATGTTTTCTTTTCTTTTTTTATATTTCAAAACCTTGTGATAAAAAATTAGATCTGCAAAATACTCACCATGCCTCTTTTTAAATTCCTTAGGGTGTCTACTTTCCAAAAAGGGGTCATTTGGGGGGGTTGGTGCTATCCTGGCATTTCAGGGCCTCGAAACTGTGATAGGTAGTGAGGAAGTGAAATGAGGAAGTTACGCACCTTCAGGCTTTCAAAGTGGTCATTGGATTTCAGGCTCCTGTATGTGGCTAGGCTCCCAAAAAGTCTCACACATGTGGCAGAAGCAGAATGTATTTTGGGGTGTAATTCCACATATACCCATGGCTTGTGCGAGAAATAAATCATTTAAACTTTGTGTAAAAAATGTTTCTGTCATTTTACAGAAACTTGTGGCAATAAAATAAATCTTCCATGGACTCAATATGCCTCTCAGCAGATAGCTTAGGGTGTCTACTTTCCGAAAAGGGGTCATTTGGGTGTGTTTGTACTATTCTGGCATTTTAGCACCTCAAGAAATGTGATGAGCAGTCAGAAAGTAAAAGCTGTAAATTCCATTATCTCTCCCATAGTTTGTAGACTCTATAACTTTCACACAAAGCAATCAATATACACTTATTGGGATTTTTTTAACCAAAAACATGGAGCAGAATACATTTTGGCCTAAATTTATGAAGCAATTTTAGTTTTTTTAGATATTTTTTATGACAGAAACAAGAAAATATTGTTTTTTTCCAAAAAACATTTTTTCTCAAAATTTTTTTGTTTATAGCGGCAAAAATAAAAAGCGCAAAGGTGATCAAATATCACCAAAAGAAAGCTCTATTTGTGTGAAAAAAGGACATAAATTTCATTTATGTACCATGTTGCATAACCGCGCAATTGTCTGTTAAACTAGCGCAGCGCTGTATAGCAAAAAAATGGTGTAAATTGCAGTATCTCTCCCATAGTTTGTAGACGCTATAACTATCACACAAAGCAATCAATATACACTTACTGGGATTTTTTCACCAAAAACATGGAGCAGAATACATGTTGGCATTTTTTTTTTTGTTTACAAATGGTTTTATTTTGCAAAAGTAGACTGTAAAACAGTACATTTTCAAATGATACTTACAGCAAAAACAAGGCACTTTTGAAAAATACAATACAGAAAAGTATATTAACATAAGAAAGAGAAGAAATAGAAAAGAATAGATTGCAAGTACATGAAATATGTAGATGATAAAGTAAGTTGAATGATACATCTGTCAACAGTATATGCCAGTCAACCTTCACTTGGAATGTTGTTAATCATGCAATAAATGTCTACAATCCCTCCATGACTCCCATTTTTTATCAAATAGGTGCATCCCATCCAGTAAGGTATAATGAATACGTTCCATGAGCATCACAGCATCAACCCTGCGTAAAACAGAGGCCAAGGGTACGGCATTGGACCTCCAATGTAAGGCATTAGCCCATAAAGTGGCAATACAAATAGTATGTATCAGTCTCATAGTGGCATCAGAGACCCCCAGGATATGAGCCCCCAATAAACAGGTCTGTATAGACAATCGTACCGGGATACCCGCCAGTGAGGTAGCCACCTCAGATATCTTACGCCAAATCAAAGATATGGTCGGGCAATCCCAGAATATATGAACCAAAGTACCTGTGAGACTACAGCCCCAAAACATAAAGGGGACACCTGAGGGAACAATACATGTAGTCTTGATGGGGTGTAATACCATCTAGTTAAAACCTTGAGGGCTGTTTCATGGACAGAAAGAGATCTAGAACACTTACATATGTTATCCACCATGGAATCCCAATCCTCATCCGAAAAAGTGATACCACCGTCCTCCTCCCATCTTTGTCTATACAAAGGGGGTGTATGAGAAAAACAGATCAAAGATTGGTGATAAAGATCAGAAATAAGACCCCTACCTCTAGGAGAGTTACAGCTGACACATTCAAAAAATGAAATCGGAGAAGAGGGTATAAGGCCAAAATGTGAATTAAAAAATGTCTAATCTGTCGGTAACGATGGTACTCACTAGAGATGAGCGAATTATTCAAAAATTCGATTCGGCTGATTCGCCGAATTCGCGGAATAAATTCGATTCGAGGCGAATATATTCGCTGCGAATTTAACTTATAAAAAGGGTGTTTCTAGGCTTCAGAGAGCCTTTATATTAGTGCAGAACACTGTACCTTTAATTTAAATGCCCTTGGAGTCTGCTGGGGAAGAGAAATAATACTGACAGTCAGTATGACATGCAGATGAGTGCCGTCGATCTTAGAATCACCGCACACTTCACTCATTTGGGCAGTCACGGGGCCAAAACCAGAGTGTGGAGCCACAGTGTGGCGGTGGAGGCAGCAGCAATGGGAGGCCATACAGCACCCTATGACAAAATGGAACCCACCAGCAGTGTGAGGAGACCTGAAAGTGGCACATGGCAGAGTGTGGCGATGGAGACAGCAGCAATGGGAGGCCGTACAGGGACCCATGACACACTCTGGACCTGGCAGCAGCATGAGGAGGCGGTACAGGGGCCCATGACAGATCACGGGCCTGGCAGCAGCATGAGGAGTCGGTACGGGGGCCCATGACAGATTACGGGCCTGGCAGCAGCAGTGGGCGGGCGGTGGATGCAGCAGTATTCGGAAGCCAAACACAGGCCTAGGTTAAAAAGCGGAAGCCGTCAGCAGCGTGAGCAGACGACAGAGGCACATGGCGCAGGGTGGCGGTGGAGGCAGCAGTATTTGGAAGCCAAACACAGGCCTCGGTTAAAAAGCGGAAGCCGTCAGCAGCATGAGCAGACGACAGAGACACATGGTGCAGGGTGGCGGTGGAGGCAGCAGTATTCGGAAGCCAAACACAGGCCTAGGTTAAAAAGCGGAAGCCGTCAGCAGCGTGAGCAGACGACAGAGACACATGGCGCAGGGTGGCGGTGGATGCAGCAGTATTCGGAAGCCAAACACAGGCCTCGGTTAAAAAGCGGAAGCCGTCAGCAGCGTGAGCAGACGACAGAGGCACATGGCGCAGGGTGGCGGTGGAGGCAGCAGCAATGGAAGGCCATACAGCACCCTATCATAAAATGGAACCCACCAACAGTGTAAGGAGACCTGAAAGTGGCACATGGCGCAGGGTGGCGGTGGAGGCAGCAGTATTCGGAAGACATACACAGGACTAGGTTAAAAAGCGGAAGCCGTCAGCAGCGTGAGCAGACGACAGAGACACATGGCGCAGGGTGGCGGTGGAGGCAGCAGTATTCGGAAGCCAAACACAGGCCTCGGTTAAAAAGCGGAAGCCGTCAGCAGCGTGAGCAGACGACAGGCACATGGCGCAGGGTGGCGGTGGAGGCAGCAGCAATGGGAGGTCATACAGCACCCTATGACAAAATGGAACCCACCAGCAGTGTGAGGAGACCTGAAAGTGGCACATGGCAGAGTGTGGCGATGGAGACAGCAGCAATGGGAGGCCGTACAGGGACCCATGACACACTCTGGACCTGGCAGCAGCATGAGGAGGCGGTACAGGGGCCCATGACAGATTACGGGCCTGGCAGCAGCATGAGGAGTCGGTACGGGGGCCCATGGCAGATTACGGGCCTGGCAGCAGCATGAGGAGGCGGTACAGGGGCCCATGGCAGAGTGGCGGAGCGTAAGCAGCTAAAATTGAAGGCCATACACAGGCCTAGGTTTAAAAGTCCCTCACAGTTAATTCCAATAACGAACTCTACTCCTCCGTGCAATCTACTTACGAGACCCTGGGCAGGTCTGGGTCCAATTTGTGGTAGAGACTGGTTTTGTTCAGCCATGCTTGAGCGAGTAATAACAGGTCTGTGCTGCCCTTTGGTGTCTGGCTTAATGCGCACAACACTGAACGTCCCAGCGTTTGTCAACGATTTGCCGTTAAGTGATGCAAACCCGCTGAACCACGTTCATGAGGAGCCGGTACAGGGGGCCATGAATCAGTATGGACCTGGCAGCAGCGTGAGCAGACAACAGAGGCACATGGCGCAGGGTGGCGGTGTAGGCAGCATTATTCTGAAGCCATACACAGGCCTAGGTTAAAAAGCGGAAGCCGTCAGCAGCGTGAGCAGACGACAGAGACACATGGCGCAGGGTGGCGGTGGATGCAGCAGTATTCGGAAGCCAAACACAGGCCTCGGTTAAAAAGCGGAAGCCGTCAGCAGCGTGAGCAGACGACAGAGGCACATGGCGCAGGGTGGCGGTGGAGGCAGCAGCAATGGAAGGCCATACAGCACCCTATCACAAAATGGAACCCACCAACAGTGTAAGGAGACCTGAAAGTGGCACATGGCAGAGTCTGGCGATGAAGTCAGCAGCAATGGGAGGCCGTACAGGGACCCATGACACACTCTGGACCTGGCAGCAGCAAGAGGAGGTGGTACAGGGGCCCATGGCAGAGTGGCGAAGCGTAAGCAGCTTAAATTGAAGGCCATACAGAGGCCTATGTTAAAAATAATAACATGTTTGGGGCATGATTCATGGCGGATTTAGTCACTTGTGTCAGGAACTGGTGGTTCGAAATCCAGACTAATCCACGCCTGATTCATTTTCACAAACATGAGTCTCTCCACACTTTGGGTGGACAGTCGTGTCCTCCGCGGAGTTACAATACCTCCTGCCGCACTAAACACGCGCTCCGATGCCACGCTACTGGCCGGGCATGACAGCCTTTCAAGGGCAAATTCAGCTAGTTGGGGCCAAAGGTCAAGTTTCGTTGCCCAGTAGTCAAGGGGATTGTCTACCTCGGTTGGCAGGGTGCTGTCCAAGTAGGCCCGAGCCTGTTGTTTGAGGTCCTGCTCCAGGTCCACCTGATGCTGCTGCTGCTGCGGCTGGTTAGTAGTTTTCTCACTGCGCTGGTGAAGAAAGCTACTCATTATCGACTGCAGACTGAGGCAGCCGCTGCTGGTGGAGCTGCCACTGCTCCTACCACCCCACCCCTCCCCTGCTGCCATGGCAGCGGAAAGCGAGCGCACAGGGCCCACAGTGTCTGAGGATGGACGTTGGCGCACAAAGGCAGAGACCAACTGACTACATAGGTGGTTTTTATAGTACTTTATTTTGGCCTCCCTCTCAGCAGGTGTGAAAAAGGCCACCATTTTTGAACGGTAGCGAGGGTCCAACAAGGTGGACAGCCAAAAGTCATCCCTCTGTCTGATGGTTATTATTCGGCTGTCGCTACGCAAGCAACCGAGCATGCTATGGGCCATTTGTGCCAAGGAATGCTGTTGTGGGCTTTTGAATCATGTCTCAAGAATATGACTTTTATCAAGACATAATGTTATATAGCAAACAGCTCAGCAGAACCGTATGTTAAGAGTTAATTTTGTCTTGGTTGAACCTTCAAGAATTCTAGTTAAAGAACTGAAGAGAACAGGGAATTAAGACTTTTCCAAGACAATGGGACTGTTTAAACTGTCAACAAGGACTATTTGTATATGGAAGTGAGAAGAATGCACCTACAGAAAGTCAAACAAATAGGACTCTGACTTGTAAACATTTCAACAATAATGAGACGGGAACTCAACTGTTTGAAAGCTTAACCAAAACCTGTAGAGTGTGATGAACCAACAAACCTCTGAAACTATTACCATCTACTATTGTTCACCAAGGGTGAAAGCATTAACAATTGTTTACCATGAGTCCAATACAAGGGCTAGGCAAACAGAGAATTTTTTTTTCCCCTACACAGAGGAAATGTTGATGCTGAAACCAAGAGGTGAAATTCAGGACATTTAAGTCTAAAAGTTCACTGTATATCATTACAAAAATGTACTACAGAAACAGATTATAAATAAGATGTCATAGACTTTAAAACACCATTAAATACTCAGCAATGGGAACTATATATATCACTAACTTGAGTATTGAGATGATGGGAAGTAAGATGTATTATAAACTAGCATTAGTTACATGTCTTATCAGGAAACAAACAGGATGGTATTTCAAATAGGAATAACTGAATATACACCTATATTCCATGGTCCCTATTTAGAATAATATAGGTATGATCACTGCTATATCTGGAAAGAGCCGTATATTTTATTCCTGAAATTACCTGAAGATTCCACCCAAGATATGAGTCATCTCAAATACTCACATTGTTCTGTGATACATGACCGCCACCTGGTGGGCAGGTGAGAAATAGCTTATGTACACACATTTCTCAACTAGCCAATCAGGAAGCCTGGTGGGAAGGTATCTTAGAACAATGGACTAGTGGATATAAAAAGCCCATGTGCTTTAAAAGAAGGAGACCTCATGAAAAGAAAAAAAACCCTCATAAAGACCTCATGGAAAGACCTGACATCTGAAGAAGATCTCTGCTGAATAACTACTCTTCCATCTTTTCAAACTTCCTAAAACTTTAAACCTCAAAACTTATAACTTCCTACATTCTCCCCTATTGAATCTATCACTTGCCTATATATCAGTCTAAAGGCGTTCCACTGCCAGCTAAATCCCCGGGAGAGTTGCCTAGTCTGACGTCCGGGTGTGGTGAGATGTTTATTTGATTTGTATTCATTACTTTCTCTGTTGTGTAGAATCATAAAAATTACCGTAGTGTATTACAACAATATTGGATAGTTAGATATATGTAGTCAGATACTGTGTTACTGTTAAAAAAAAAAAATTGTTGATTGCCATATTATAAATTTTTCCATATTTCATAATTTATTGAATATTAATAACCAGAGTATCATATATCAAGGGCTTACTTCTTGCAAGCCTATGGCCACGGCATGTAAGAATATAACCTTTGAGATATTCGAAATTATTAATTATTAATAAATTTAATAAATATCATATCATTTAAATTTGTGATTGATGTAATTAGTTAGAGACATTATTAGTGTGTCTTACATTGGTAGGATATATTTTTGATTGTGTGTACCAATATTCATTTATCACCAGTCTTTTGTGTTTTGTGTTAATATATATATAATTTTTGTACATAAATAAATTTTTATATTTATCTATTATAAGGCAAATTTTGTGTGTATGGTACGAAATCATATTGGCTAAAAGAATTCAAGGTATAATAATAAGTGGTGATCAAATTATCAAAGTGTCCAAATTATTGGTTTACTAAATATTTGCCGTATTTTAACGGCTGGAGGCACTGTAATATTTCATCTAAGGGAAAGGGACACGCCCTTTATAGATAAAAATATCCTTACATAAACCACCACAACATAAATTTGGAGGCGCTGCTGAGAGCCATAGAAATCGTACCATAACACAAAACGCACTGGTGATTGTATATTTGTACACGTTATCAAACATATATTTTGTATCAAAATGGCATCCAGTAATCACGGATCCACCTCTTCCAAGCATAACGAGGAAAATATGGCGGCTCAAGGCATTGAGCAGGAAGTTATGAAGCCAGCTCGGAAAGCTGCCGGTGCTTGGCAGAAGTATGTTGAAAATGAAGTAATAAATTATCTCCGCAAGAGATTGAATTTGGGGGATAGTAATAATGAATTTGTGGATGAAGAGAAAGAGCAGGCCATGAGCACCTTTGAGGACCTGTTTAACCAAAAGGGCCAGGTTGTTGGGTTTTTAATGGCATTTGCTGGAACAGAAAGTGATAGAGGCCGTGACAGACTTCTCCTAGAAGCTTGGCCCATGTTATGGTTCATGACCGCTGGAGCTGCCCAGCGGACCATGACTCTAAGGGAAGAGTTGTCAGAGGCCCGCCTCTTGTTAGAAAGCAAAAATCAGGACATTGAGTCTTTGAAAGGGAAGCTTGGTCATGCCGGTATTCGTTTAGACGAATCCGAGAAACATTATGATAGATTGGTCGGAGACTTTCGAAGTGCTCAGGACCTGTATGAAAGAAACTTTCAGGAGTTAAAACAACTTCAAGAGAAGTATCAGGACTTAAAAGATGAGGTGGAATACTTCAGATCAGAGAGGTTATCTCCTGTCAAAATTAAAGTTCACCCAGGGGAAAAGCATGACCAGTCAGAACTTACCTTGATAAAATCTGAGCAGAAAACTCTGGAGGAGCAGATTATAAGGTTGACGGCCCAAATAAATTCTGGGGTCCGAAACCGGACCAACCCAGGCAAGCAGGAGGCTGATGAGCGGAGATACCCGCATCACAGCGAAGTATCTGATAGTGAGGCAGGGTCAGAATATAGGTCACCTCCTAAGCTATCAAGATACACTCCAGAGCGCTCTGAAGAAAAATATGAGGTTTCATATAGGCAGGAAGGGAAATCCCAGGGGTCATTCAGGAGATATGACACCCCAAAGGTCATTAAGTTCCTGAAGGACACTGTTCCTATGTTTTCTAAGAAAGGGTCCCTTGAAAATACCGAACACATGAAAACATATGAACAGACGTTAGAGATTCTGGGCATTAGAGATGACCACACCAAAATAGAATTGCTGCCATGGGTGTTTGAGGAGAAATACCGGCAATTCTTTGAGACCTTGAGGGCCTATTCCAATCAGTCCTGGAGAGAGGTTAAACATAAGTGCCACATGGAATTTGGGCCTTATAAAACTGTAACCTCTGCCAAGGCTGCGGCCTACAATTTAAAGTGTGGTCCTCACCAAAGCCCTGCAGAATTTCTGGCTGTCCTCAGAAATGCCTATTTCCTGGCTGAAAAGGATCCCAATCCTAACCAGCCAGAATTCAAGACACTATTCTATGAAGCATTACCTGCTTACATAAAATTGGGACTTGCAAAGGATTACAGAAAGGGATGCTCTCTTGATTGGTTGGTGAGAGAGAGTGACTATTTATTCTCGATCCAACAGTCCAGTGAGGGCGGGATAAAAAGAGAACCTAAAAATAGCCCCAAAATAGTAGCAGCCACTACCGTTTCCCCTCCAAATCCAAATGTGCAGGCAGAGAAGAAATCATATGCGGAAGTAGTCCGTGGGGGTAAAACCAATGGTTCCCCTAGATTTGCACCTCAAACCCAGCAAGTGAAGGAGGTCCATAACTTTGCACCCCAAAACCAGTGGGTGAGAAAGGATAGGCAAAAGCCAGGGAACTACGGTAGTGGAAGTGAGAAGAATAAAAAGTATGGTAAGGGCCAGTACAGTGATGAAAATCAAAGGAGGCAATGGTATCCTCAGAGGTTCTATTATCCTCGCCAAAACCAACATGGGAATTTTTATGGGAACCCCAATTTCAACAGGAACCATAATTACAATAAGAATCCCAATTTTAATAAAAACTCCGATTTCCAAAGATTTCCTCCACGCCAAGAACACCCTCAGGCTCAAAGGGGGGATACAGTACCCCAGGCTCCCTTTAATAACAGGGAGACCCCAAAACCTCAGAGAGAACAATGGCGTCGGGACCAGAGCAGTAGTTCTGACTCTGAGTCTCATTACCAGTCTCGTCCAAAATACAAGCGCAAGTATAAGAAGAGGGAGAATCAACAGAATGACTCCTCTGAGCGTATTGGACAAATAGAGGCACAGGTCAGCAAAATGGCTGAACAGATGGACAGGCTTGTCACTCAATTTCCATCCAATCCTTTTTTAGGAGCAGCTCCTGTGACCAACCAAGGGTCACAGAATTAACAGGCAACCAAGCCTTAAACCAACAGGGGAGGACACTGAGTCAAATGACAGGAGATGTGTGCCCCGTCCCTGACACGCCTACTAATGGAGAAGCTAGTTCTCAGGCAAAGGGGGACCAGTTGTTGGTTATTAATGATTCTCCTGTTTTTCAGTGTCCATCTATTGCCCCTAATATAGTCGCGGCATCGGAAGTCGTCGGGATTGACAAGCCAGACGGAGCACCAACTTCTAGTTGTGCTTCTGTCTTGAGACAGTCCAAGAATCCCACCAGGGAGGATAAGGGTAATGTGTCCACCACATGCGGTGAGATAAGAGCCAGTCATATGTTATTGAAGGGCCCACAGATCTTCAACCACACTAATTTCATGTGTGAGCTGACTGAATCTGATGGGAGATATTATGCCACGGTGCAGGTGCAGGATGCCAGTGATCTTTCGATTGTCGGCTTAATAGACACTGGATCCCAAGCAACCATCATGTCACAGGAGCATTTTGACAAAGTGGCGAATGTCATGCCCACCAAGCCAAGACTTAAAAGTTTTGACAGCTCATTGATTGGTGTAGGTGGAGACCCTTTACAAGTCATGGGTACCGCCTGGCTTAAACTGAAACTGGGTAATAAGGAACTGAGACACCCCATCATCATCGCTAGCATATCACAGCACCACATGATAATTGGGATGGACTTCCTAAAAAGGCTGAACACCATAGTTGATTGTGTGAACCAAGTCCTGTGGTCACAGGTAAATACCCCAATTAAATATGGGAAACTTAAAACTCCCCATTCCCGACAACACTGCCACCTGGTGGAAGAAAGGCCTGGATCATTAGAAATCCATTTCAGGAACAGCCAACTTCCTGATGTAACGGTTATCAAACCTGATGACTGTAACCCTATCAGAAGAGATGAGGAACACATCTTTAGAATTCCCCAAGATAAAATCAAAGATATTTCCCTCCAAGATGACATCCTTACGATATCTTTTCATCAGGAGGATAAACCAAGAAAAGGGGGAGATCACACCCAATTCTTGACAGGTATTGAAAGGGTTAACAGCGACTTGTTTATCCCCATCCGGATAAATGGTCTTAATAGGTCAAAATATGCCAAACTAGATTTGAGACAGGAACACAGCTTTGTAAGCCATGGGTTGATAAAACACCTGACCGAAATGGAAATGATCCGTTTCTCCACACCTCAGCGTCATTGGATTTCAGACTCCCTTGATGACTCTGATGATTACAATTCAATGGCTAGGTGTCTCTTAAACGTCACTGTAGGAAACAAAACAGCCACCCATGTGTTCCTAGTCTTGGATAATCCCCAAACTAAAATATATTTTGGCAACGATGTATTACATCGCTTTGCAATGCAAGTCGACCTAATTAATGACTGTTTATGGAGTCGACTAAAGGGGGACCCCGAAAAATACCAAAATCTGGACTTAGCTTTAAAATCCCAGCAACAGATGCCTTATGCTGTTGAAATCCAGGTAGCCCAAAAGATTACAATTCCTAAGGGCATAAATAATTTCATACTCCCCATCCAAGTTAAAAAGGGACATAGACTGAAGGGGTCAGATGCATTAGTATGCCTCTCCCATAAAATGCAGGGGGAGGGACTGAACATTACACACACGCCCCTAGTCAACACACATCAATCCCCGATGTACATTTACGTACATAATCTGTCCAATCAGGACATCGTCTTACCCAAAGAGACCCTTATTGGTCTAGCGGTAGAGACTGAATATTATACCTTTGGGGTTACTAACCAGGTGATTGGACTCATCCCCGATGAATATTTGTCGGAGGAACAATTAATTGAACAAACATTCCATTCATTACCAGAGGGTATTTTCACCATAGAGTCCATTTATCCATTCGATTCTAAAGATGGCACCTGTCGAATCGAAGAGACATCAATTGTCTTTGATCACCCAATCAAAGAACAAGAGTACCCCAAAGAACCTGGATGGCAGGAGAACACACACACACATCACATACCCAATGACCTCACCACGAAACTTGAAGAGGCATATGAGATAGGTCAGCCGGAAAGCTTTCCTGGATTCAAGGAGTTAGTGGAAGAGATGGTGGCCCTCGCCGACGCGTGTGCCAGTGATCTCGACCGACAATTGCTCCGAGAGCTTCTCCTTGAATTCCAAGAGATCTTTGCCAAGGATTCTTACGATTGTGGGACTACTGACCTACACATCGCTAGGATCCAAACAGATCCAGATGCCCCACCAGTATTCGTAAGACAGTATAGGTTACCATTAGCTTCCTATGAATCTCTAGCTGAGATTATCAGGAAGTTACATGAAAGGGGTATAATTAGGCCCATCCACAGCTCCTACAACCACCCGATCCTGGGTATTTTAAAACCCAATGGACAATGGCGTTTATGCGCTGATCTCCGTCAGCTGAACAAACGTGTGTACATGTCAGGATGGCCGGTCCCATACATAGACCAGTGTCTCGCCCAGCTCCAAGGATCCCAAGTTTTCACAGCTTTGGATTGTGCACAGGGGTATTGGACCATAAAGGTGAGTGAGGAAGACCAATACAAACTGGCCTTCAGTTTTGGGAATCGACAATATTGTTGGGTACGAATGCCTTTCGGATTCATAAATTCCGGACATGAATTTGCTGTGTTCATGCACAAGGCCATGCCAGACGCCTTCGAAAGGGGGACGTTGGCATATGTGGACGATATCCTGATCAAAAGTACAGATATGACCAAACATATTACAGAACTTCGGCATGTCCTGGGCCAATTAAAAGCAGCAGGAGTTAAACTGTCCTTACAAAAAGCCCAGTGGTGTCGCACGAAGGTAAACTTCCTAGGCCATGAAGTTACTGCTGAAGGTTTGAACCCACAAAAGAAGAAAGTTGAGGCGGTTCTGAACTGTAAAGTCCCTACTAACCTTAAAGAATTGAGATCATTCCTAGGTATGGTAAACTACTCGCGTAAGTTTATTGACAATTACGCCGAGATAAGCAAGCCACTGCTTCACCTACTGAAGAAGGATGTCGAATGGTCGTGGGGTAAGAAACAGGAGGACGCCATGAAGGAATTAAAGGAACGTCTCACACAAGCGCCGTGTCTCGGATATCCCGAAGGGGGTAAAAATTTCTATCTAGAGACAGGGTTTACGCAGGTAAGTATGAGTTCTGTTCTTTACCAGAAACGTGATGATGTCAGTAAGGTGATTGCCTATGCCAGTAAAACTTTGTCCCCGGTTGAAGTAAAGTTCAGTGACTGTGAAAAAGCTCTATTGTCCACCGTGTGGGCATTACAGAATTTTCGCAGTTACATTCAGGGAGAGAGAATCATTGTTGAAACGGCACACCAGCCTTTACAGTATTTAAAGAGTGAACGTATCAAGGGAGGAAATGTGTCTAATAGCCGCATCACTGCTTGGACTTTGTCTTTGCAAGGGTGGCCTCTTGAAATTCGGTACAAACAGAACAAGGAAAGTCCAGTAGCCCAGGGCCTAGCCGAGCTCCATGATTGTTCCGCAACTACGCCTGCTATGGAGGCCCCGGACACTGACTTTCTGGAAGAACAACTGTTCTCTCCCTACAAGGTTTACGATGAAGAATACTGTAAACAGCTGCCGTGTGTATATGTGGATGGTTGTGCTTTTCATCACAAGGATGGGGAACAGCTCCAACTAGTGGCAGGTATTGGAATCGTTTGGACCCAAGGTGTCACCCCAATTTCTGTGGGATACAAACTTGGACCAAAAAGCAGTCAGGTTGCTGAACTTACTGCAATTCTTAGAGCAGTTGAGATGGCTATAGAGTTCAACATTAAAGAGTGTGCCATCATAACCGATTCCAATTATGTCAGGAATAGTTTTGTGGAGTATTTTCCTAGGTGGAAGCGAAACAACATGAACAAGAGTAATCACAAACCCGTGAAACATGGTAAGCTCTTTTGTCACATCGATGAACTGGTAAGGTCCAATGATCTCACCCTGCACTTCAAGAAGACCAAAGGCCACTCCAAGGTTCTAGGTGCCGAGAAGGAAGGGAACGATCTGGCCGATTCTCTAGCCAAGGAAGGGGCAATCACCGGTGAACTGTTAGACATTGACCAATTTTTAGGTACCGTACAGGTTGAAGCTGTCACCAGGCAACAGGCCAGAACAGCTGGTGATCCGAATGCATTACAGTGGAGTCACGATTCTCCTAGTGAGGATTTAATTACTGCCCAAAAAGAAGACCCAATAATTGGCTTGTTTTATAGTCATATAGAAGATCCCAACCAAAATCCCATAAATAAGGAAGTATGTAGTGGGAAGGAGGATTTACGTATCTTAATGAAATCCAAATCCCAATTCTCTTTATACCAGGGATTGTTGATACGAACCTCAAAGGGTGGCGTACAACAATGGGTCGTCCCACTTAAATTTAGAGGTTTGATGCTACAGCATGCCCATGATGCTCCCACTACCGGTCATCGTGGAGAGAAGATCACGTATGAGATCCTGCGGGATTATGCCTACTGGCCTCATATGTTACGTGATGTGAAGGAGTACTGCCAAGGTTGCCTAATATGTCCCCAATTTCAACCTACCAAGCCAACTCACAGAGCACCTCTCCAGAAGAGGGGGATATGTATGCCTTGGTCAGACCTTCAGATGGATTTTATTGGGCCAGTAACAAAATCTTCACGAGGAAATCGGTATATGTTAACAGTTACATGTTTATTCACCAAGTATGTCGAATGTATACCAGCACCAAATAACAGCTCCGAGACATGTGCTGCATTGCTAATAAATCATGTATTTTCTCGTTTTGGTTTACCTCAGAGGATAGAGTCTGATAGAGGATCGCACTTCACTAGCGAAGTGATGGCCAAATTGTGGAAAATTTTGGGGGTTAAAAGGAAATTGCATATCGCCTATCGGCCAGCCTCTAGTGGTGGTGTAGAACGATACAATCAGACCATCGTTAATGTCCTTAAGAAATTTGTTAAGGAAACAGGCAAAAATTGGGATGTCAAACTCCCGCTGGTCCTGATGGCGTTGAGGGCTACTCCGAATACAGTTACAAAAATGTCATCTTTTGAACTGATGACAGGTAGACGGATGGTACTGCCCCAGCACTTATTGTATCGCACTACAGATCAAAATTTGATCAATGCTACCACCACACACCAGTACATAGAGGATTTACGTAAACATCTGCAATATGCTTTTGCCTTTGCCCAGCGAAATTTGGAAAGAGCTGCAACTAGTGCTAAGACATACTATGATCTCAAAACCTCCAAGAAGGAATATGAGATTGGTGACAAAGTCTATCTATACAACTTTGCAAGAGACCAGATCAAGGAACGGAAATTCCTTCCATCTTGGAAAGGTCCGTTCTCTATCATTGATAAAATCTCTCCGGTCGCATATAAATTGCAGGTGACACGGTATGGTGAAATCAGTGATAGATGGGTGCACATCAATCAATTACGTGCTTGCCATCCGAAGTCTCAATTGCAGTTGTTGGAAGACTAAACCCACCAATTCCTATCTGGAGATATTGAGATCATTCTTAAACTTCCTTTAAACATATAATTCATCTTTTGCCTTACAGGATCCAGTAACATAATTTTATGTATATCCATTACTCAAACTGTTCATTTTTAATAATTTAGAAAGGAAGGCCCAGACTATGACCAGACCGGCGATCGGAGGTGTCAATGACCGGACCCTAGAAGGAAGCTATAATGTCCTGTGGGAAAGACCAGATGCCAGAGATCGATCCGGAGACGATAACCTGATGTCCCAGGCCACCAAGGGCCAGTCCAGAGGAAAAGACCCGCCTAGGAGACCGTCTAAGAGACCTGTCGTGCGGAGGACCCATGGACCCCAAGGTGGATGTGTCAGGCCAGGCCGGCCTCATCACAAGACCAGAATCGTCATCGGAAGTGTCCATCTAAAGACGCCGAGTCAAGTTGAGGAACAACCAGCATTACCGCTGCCATTTTATTATCGGAAATTTTTTTTTTATTATTTCATTCCCTTCACCGGAGAAGACGAACAATCACTCTAGCCAAAAGCCTCACTCATGTTTTTCGATACAGACACCCCTCTACGCGTGCCTATACCCCAAAAACAAAGGGGGATTTTGTTGTGGGCTTTTGAATCATGTCTCAAGAATATGACTTTTATCAAGACATAATGTTATATAGCAAACAGCTCAGCAGAACCGTATGTTAAGAGTTAATTTTGTCTTGGTTGAACCTTCAAGAATTCTAGTTAAAGAACTGAAGAGAACAGGGAATTAAGACTTTTCCAAGACAATGGGACTGTTTAAACTGTCAACAAGGACTATTTGTATATGGAAGTGAGAAGAATGCACCTACAGAAAGTCAAACAAATAGGACTCTGACTTGTAAACATTTCAACAATAATGAGACGGGAACTCAACTGTTTGAAAGCTTAACCAAAACCTGTAGAGTGTGATGAACCAACAAACCTCTGAAACTATTACCATCTACTATTGTTCACCAAGGGTGAAAGCATTAACAATTGTTTACCATGAGTCCAATACAAGGGCTAGGCAAACAGAGAATTTTTTTTTCCCCTACACAGAGGAAATGTTGATGCTGAAACCAAGAGGTGAAATTCAGGACATTTAAGTCTAAAAGTTCACTGTATATCATTACAAAAATGTACTACAGAAACAGATTATAAATAAGATGTCATAGACTTTAAAACACCATTAAATACTCAGCAATGGGAACTATATATATCACTAACTTGAGTATTGAGATGATGGGAAGTAAGATGTATTATAAACTAGCATTAGTTACATGTCTTATCAGGAAACAAACAGGATGGTATTTCAAATAGGAATAACTGAATATACACCTATATTCCATGGTCCCTATTTAGAATAACATAGGTATGATCACTGCTATATCTGGAAAGAGCCGTATATTTTATTCCTGAAATTACCTGAAGATTCCACCCAAGATATGAGTCATCTCAAATACTCACATTGTTCTGTGATACATGACCGCCACCTGGCGGGCAGGTGAGAAATAGCTTATGTACACACATTTCTCAACTAGCCAATCAGGAAGCCTGGTGGGAAGGTATCTTAGAACAATGGACTAGTGGATATAAAAAGCCCATGTGCTTTAAAAGAAGGAGACCTCATGAAAAGAAAAAAAACCCTCATAAAGACCTCATGGAAAGACCTGACATCTGAAGAAGATCTCTGCTGAATAACTACTCTTCCATCTTTTCAAACTTCCTAAAACTTTAAACCTCAAAACTTATAACTTCCTACATTCTCCCCTATTGAATCTATCACTTGCCTATATATCAGTCTAAAGGCGTTCCACTGCCAGCTAAATCCCCGGGAGAGTTGCCTAGTCTGACGTCCGGGTGTGGTGAGATGTTTATTTGATTTGTATTCATTACTTTCTCTGTTGTGTAGAATCATAAAAATTACCGTAGTGTATTACAACAATATTGGATAGTTAGATATATGTAGTCAGATACTGTGTTACTGTTAAAAAAAAAAAATTGTTGATTGCCATATTATAAATTTTTCCATATTTCATAATTTATTGAATATTAATAACCAGAGTATCATATATCAAGGGCTTACTTCTTGCAAGCCTATGGCCACGGCATGTAAGAATATAACCTTTGAGATATTCGAAATTATTAATTATTAATAAATTTAATAAATATCATATCATTTAAATTTGTGATTGATGTAATTAGTTAGAGACATTATTAGTGTGTCTTACATTGGTAGGATATATTTTTGATTGTGTGTACCAATATTCATTTATCACCAGTCTTTTGTGTTTTGTGTTAATATATATATAATTTTTGTACATAAATAAATTTTTATATTTATCTATTATAAGGCAAATTTTGTGTGTATGGTACGAAATCATATTGGCTAAAAGAATTCAAGGTATAATAATAAGTGGTGATCAAATTATCAAAGTGTCCAAATTATTGGTTTACTAAATATTTGCCGTATTTTAACGGCTGGAGGCACTGTAATATTTCATCTAAGGGAAAGGGACACGCCCTTTATAGATAAAAATATCCTTACATAAACCACCACAACAATGCGAGGGACTCCCTGCCTCCATCTCCACAGCATACTGCCACGGTGCGTCTGGGTCCTCTGTCTCCTCCTCCTCCTCCTCCACCAGATGCTCCTGCTCCTCCACTCCTGTCCGCTGAGTGGAAAAACCACCCATTTCACTCAATAATTCCTGAGCACCAATGTCCTCCTCTACCTCCTCCTCTTCTTCCTGTCCTGCCCCCACAGGGGTCATGTGGCGTTGAGATCTGTGCGCCACGTCTACCGCACCCTGACCAGCCATTGTTAACAGCATTTGTTCCAGGACGTGCAACAGAGGAATGACGTTGTTCATCCCATAGTCCTGCCGACTCACGAATAGCGTGGCCTCCTCAAAGGGCCTGAGCAAGCAGCAGGTGTCACGCATGAGCTGCCAATGGCTGACATCTAAGTTACACAGGGGAGTACCTTTATCCGCTTGTAACATCAGGAAATCGGTGATGGCCTTTCGCTGCTCGTAAAGGCGGTCTAACATGTGTAGGGTTGAATTCCACCTTGTTGCAACGTCGCAGATCAGGCGATGCTGTGGAATTCCGTTCTGCCGCTGCAGCTCAAGGAGGGTGTGCTTTGCGGTGTAGGAATGGCTGAAATGCATGCAAAGTTTACGTGACATTTTAAGGATGTCTTGCAGTGGGATGGTGGATTTTAGGAACTGCTTGACAACCAGATTGAACACGTGAGCCATGCATGGCGCATGGCACAACCTTCCTTGACGCAGAGCAGACACCATGTTCTTTCTGTTGTCGGTCAACATGGTTCCGATTTTCAGTTTGCGCGGAGACAGCCATCTGTCGATTTCTCTGTTCATTACACTCAGAAGTTCCTCCCCTGTGTGACTACGTTTGCCAAGGCATACCAGGTGCAGCACAGCGTGACACCGTTGCGCCCTGCACATGTGATATGCCGGTCGGGTAATGGGACTTGGCACGGGGGTGGCGGCTGAGGACACGGCGGAAGAAGAGGTGGTAGAGGCGGACATCTTTGCTGGACCAAGGACGTGCAAACGTGGAGGCAAAAGCGGCGTGACCTGTCCAAGTTGCTGGTGCGGCTGTGCCGGCACCACGTTCACCCAGTGAGCCGTAAATGACATGTACCATCCCTGACCGTAGTTACAGCTCCACACATCGGCGCTGCCGTGCACTTTGGCAGAGACCGACATGCTCAAAGACTGGCCCACCATCTCTTCTACATGTGAATGCAGGGCTGGCACTGCCTTTTTGGCGAAGAAATGCCGGCTTGGCACTCTCCACCGCGGCTCGGCACAAGCCATCATTTCTCGGAAAGGTGCTGAGTCCACCACTTGGAAAGGGAGGGACTGCAGCACCAGCAACTTGGACAGGAGGACGTTCAGCTTCTGCACCGTCGGGTGCGTGCTCGCAAACTGTTGTCTCTTGGAAACGGATTCCAAGAAAGACTGCTGACGGAATCCGTAAAGAGGAGTAGCAGGAGAAGGAGCATCTGAACGAGCGGAAGATGCCAACGAGCGACAACTCCCCTCAGCAGAGGTGTTGGAGCCTTGACTGGCTGATAGAGGGCGATTGACGTCCGGTGACGGAGCAAGTAACAGAGCGGGTGATGGAGCGGGGGCTGGGGCAGGCAGAACCGCCGTATCTTTATTACGGTTTTCCCAGGCCACCGAATGGCGATGCTGCATATGCTGACGCAATGCTGTAGTCCCAACATGGGCCCCCTGGCCACGCTTGACTTTCTGGCCACATAGTCGACATACGGCTACGTTTACTTCCTCGGGCGGCTTGACGAAAAATTGTCACACCGCCGAGAAGGAAACTTTGCCCCCGCTACTCCTCACTGGCTGACTGCTACTTCCTCCGTGCACACCGGCACCACTACTGGCCGTGGTGGTAGGCTGCAGTGGAGCTGGTGCTGTACTCCGTGGCCGTTTGCCTCCACTGACACTGCTGCGACCCTGCTGCCTCCTGGGCAACCCACCGACTGTTTTGCTCGCTGCCAAGCTGGCACCCTCTTCTCCTGATGATGCGGAAGCAATAGCCTGATGACGACGAGGCTGCCAAGTGCGATCAGCCTCATCATCATCAATTAGGGTCTCCGCCTCACTACTAGCCCCCTCGGCTGCGTGTGGGTCAGGAGACAGACCTGTCTCTAGACCGGCTACCGAGCCACTCTCCTCGCCAGTACTTCTTCGCCTGGCTGCTGAAGAGGCGGATGTCTCCCCCCGTTCCTGACCGCCCTCTGTTAGCTCTTCCTCACTGTACAGTGGGGCTGAGCCCACAGCATGCGATACTTCGCTTGGTGAGGGAACACCAAAGGACAGGGGCAGGTAGAGGACACGTGATTTCAGTGGGCTTGCTCCCGGGCCATGCCAACTAACGGTTGTGTCTGACGTACCCACTGACCGTTGGCTGTAGGTGTCAGAGGTGACCTGGGAAGAGGAAGACGACCGAGTCAACCAATCGATTACGGCAGGGTTGTCGGTGGAGACACGACCGCTGGATGACACCGGGAGCACTGGCCTCTGGCTGCGACTAGTGCTGCCTCGACCCCTTCCTCTGCTGCCACGTCTGCTCGCTCCTGAAACATTGCCTCCTCTGCCACTCCTCTGCGTGTTGTCTGACATACTCTTTAATTCAATAGTGTTTGTGAAGCAGAAAGTAACGATTCTGTGTCCCTGAGTAACAATTCTGTGTCCCCGAGTAACGATTCTGTGTCCCCGAGTAACGATTCTGTGTCCCCGAGTAACAATTCTGTGTCCCTGAGTAACAATTCTGTGTCCCTGAGTAACGATTCTGTGTCCCTCAGTAACGATTCTGTGTCCCTCAGTAACAATTCTGTGTCCCTGAGTAACAATTCTGTGTCCCCGAGTAACGATTCTGTGTCCCCGAGTAACGATTCTGTGTCCCCGAGTAACGATTCTGTGTCCCCGAGTAACGATTCTGTGTCCCCGAGTAACAATTATGTGTCCCTGAGTAACGATTCTGTGTCCCTGAGTAACGATTCTGTGTCCCTGAGTAACAATTCTGTGTCCCTGAGTAACGATTCTGTGTCCCTGAGTAACAATTCTGTGTTCCTGAGTAACAATTCTGTGTCTGTCCCTGAGTAACGATTCTGTGTCCCTGAGTAACAATTCTGTGTCCCTGAGTAACAATTCTGTGTCCCTGAGTAGCGATTCTGTGTCCCTGAGTAACGATTCTGTGTCCCTGAGTAACGATTCTGTGTCCCTCAGTAACGATTCTGTGTCCCTCAGTAACGATTCTGTGTCCCTCAGTAACGATTCTGTGTCCCTCATTAACGATTCTGTGTCCCTGAGTAACAATTCTGTGTCCCTGAGTAACAATTCTGTGTCCCTGAGTAACAATTCTGTGTCCCTCAGTAACGA
Organism: Staurois parvus; assembly: GCF_062004578.1. Lineage (NCBI taxonomy): Eukaryota > Metazoa > Chordata > Amphibia > Anura > Ranidae > Staurois > Staurois parvus. Next base: position 303,111 of record NW_028318365.1, read on the forward strand.
TTCTGTGTCCCTGAGTAACGATTCTTTGTCCCTGAGTAACGATTCTGTGTCCCTGAGTAACGATTCTGTGTCCCTGATTAACGATTCTGTGTCCCTGAGTAACGATTCTGTGTCCCTGAGTAACGATTCTGTGTCCCTGAGTAACGATTCTGTGTCCCTCAGTAACGATTCTGTGTCCCTCAGTAACGATTCTGTGTCCCTGAGTAACGATTCTGTGTCCCTGAGTAACGATTCTGTGTCCCTGAGTAGCGATTCTGTGTCCCTGAGTAACAATTCTGTGTCCCTGAGTAACAATTCTGTGTCCCTGAGTAACAATTCTGTGTCCCTGAGTAACAATTCTGTGTCTGTCCCTGAGTAACGATTCTGTGTCCCTGAGTAACAATTCTGTGTCCCTGAGTAACAATTCTGTGTCCCTGAGTAACAATTCTGTGTCCCTGAGTAACGATTCTGTGTCCCTGAGTAACGATTCTGTGTCCCTGAGTAACGATTCTGTGTCCCTCAGTAACGATTCTGTGTCCCTCAGTAACGATTCTGTGTCCCTCAGTAACGATTCTGTGTCCCTCAGTAACGATTCTGTGTCCCTCATTAACAATTCTGTGTCCCTGAGTAACAATTCTGTGTCCCTGAGTAACAATTCTGTGTCCCTCAGTAACGATTCTGTGTCCCTGAGTAACGATTCTGTGTCCCTGAGTAACGATTCTGTGTCCCTGAGTAACGATTCTGTGTCCCTGATTAACGATTCTGTGTCCCTCAGTAACGATTCTGTGTCCCTGAGTAACGATTCTGTGTCCCTGAGTAACAATTCTGTGTCCCTGAGTAACGATTCTGTGTCCCTGAGTAACGATTCTGTGTCCCTGAGTAACGATTCTGTGTCCCTCAGTAACGATTCTGTGTCCCTGAGTAACAATTCTGTGTCCCTGAGTAACGATTCTGTGTCCCTGAGTAACGATTCTGTGTCCCTGAGTAACGATTCTGTGTCCCTGAGTAACAATTCTGTGTCTGTCCCTGAGTAACGATTCTGTGTCTCTGAGTAACGATTCTGTGTCCCTGAGTAACGATTCTGTGTCCCTGAGTAACAATTCTGTGTCCCTCAGTAACGATTCTGTGTCCCTCAGTAACAATTCTGTGTCCCTGAGTAACAATTCTGTGTCCCTGAGTAACGATTCTGTGTCCCTGAATAACGATTCTGTGTCCCTGAGTAACGATTCTGTGTCCCTGAGTAACGATTCTGTGTCCCTGAGTAACGATTCTGTGTCCCTGAGTAACAATTCTGTGTCCCTGAGTAACGATTCTGTGTCCCTGAGTAACAATTCTGTGTCCCTGAGTAACAATTCTGTGTCTGTCCCTGAGTAACGATTCTGTGTCCCTTAGTAACAATTCTGTGTCCCTGAGTAACGATTCTGTGGCCCTAAAGTCTCTGTGGCCCTAACTCTGTCCCTAATACAGACAGGTCTGTCTCTCTTGAATGACCGGAGGCTAATGGAGAATTCTAAGATGGCCGCGATTTATAGCTCCACCATTTCACAGTGCTGGCTGGCTGTCTGCTGATTGGCTAATGCGATCACATGTCATGAATGAATGCATTATGGGTCTGCGCGCCTTCCCAGAGATCCCCGCTCCGTCGCCACACATGTCGCCGCCATTTTTGGGAAAATTCGATTCGTGCATCCGAAGTTTGCTAATTTTCGGATTCGGCGCGAATCGAATTTTTCCTAATCTTCGAAACGAATTCCACTTCGCCATGTTCGATTCGCTCATCTCTAGTACTCACGAAGAGGAACATCAAAAACACGCAGCATATCAAAAGTAATAGAAGATCCTCCTCTTTGAAAATCAGATAATCTAATAAAAGAGCAATCATACCACCAACGAAACGCTTGAGGGGAAGAAAAAGCTGCAACAAAAGCAGGATCACCAAAAAACGAAACACCTGGGGGAATAGAAGAGACCAGATTCAATTTAAATTTGTATTTGGACCAAAGTGTCAGTGAGTGGGTCACTATGGAGTTATGAAAAGTAAATGATCGAGGGGAGATTTTAGACCACAATATACCCGGTAAGTAAAATGGGCGTATAGATTGAGATTCAAACTTGATCCAAGGGATCTGAGAGTTAATAGTAGCCCATTGTGATAGTTGTGCAAAACGAGCTGAGAGATAATATAGCCAAAAATTGGGAAGACCCAGACCTCCCGTCCGTTGTGAGCGGTACAAAACAGACGAAGTAAAACGTGGACGCTTATTACCCCAGATACAATTATTCATAGTCCGCTGAAAGTGATCCAAAAACATTTTCGAGACCGGAACTGGAAGTGCTGTAAAAAGATAAAGTAGTTTAGGCAAAATATTCATTTTAACTGCCGTGACTCTACCCAGGAAGGAGATATGGTAACCGTGCAAAATCTTCAATAGAGTAGAGAGACGCGATACACATGGTGGATAATTAGCAGCAAACATATCTGAGTATCTAGGAGTGAGATTAATACCCAAATAGGAAATCCAATCCGTGACCCAATGAAATGGAAAAGAGCTACGGAGAGATGCACTCAGGGAATCAGGAACATTAACAGGCATAATCACCGATTTGGTGAAATTAACAATAAGACCTGACACTATAGCAAAATCATTCAATACGGCACATAGATTAGGCAATGAAGTTAACGGGTTAGTAAGGAAAAGCATAACGTCATCAGCATACATGCTTATTTTGAATTGTGAAACTAACAATGGGTAGCCAGAAATATCCGGATGTGATCTGATCGCTACTGCCAAAGGTTCCAACACCAGCGCAAATAAAAGGGGTGAAAGAGGACAGCCCTGATGGGTGCCTCTACCCAATGTAAAAAAATTCAGAATTACAGCCAGGAAGCCTTATTCTCCTTTTAGGGGAGTCGTATAGGGCGTGTATACCGGCCAAAAAGTCACTGAAGCCCATCTTCTGTAGCAAGGAAAATAAATAGTGCCAAAGCACACTGTCAAAGGCCTTGTTTATGTCTAGACTCATCAGCAGAACCTCTTTAGAATGTAAATTGGCATCTTGAATAACATTTAGGGTGAGGTGAATGTTATCAGTAATGAATCTGTCAGGAATAAAACCTGATTGGTCCGGAGAGACCAAAGAGGAGATAATAGGGGCCAACCTGTCTGCCAAAATACGGCTAAATATTTTCAGATCGTTATTCATTACTGAGATTGGTCTATAGTTTTGTGGTAAATGGTGGTCTTTTTGTGGTTTGGATATTAAAGACATATTGGCCAACAGCATCTCCTCCGGGAACTTACCCCCCTGCAGAACATCATTAAATAATGTTATCAAATAGGGAGCCAACGTAGCGGCAAAATGTTTATAATAACTAGCGGTAAATCCATCAGGACCCGGTGCAGTAGAACTTTTTAGCGTGCTAATCGCACGGGTTATTTCCTCCAAAGTACAGGGAGCATTAAGAGAGGCAAGCTGAGAAGGTGTGAGAGCAGGGAGGGGTATAGAATCCAGCCATGAGTCGGATGGCGGAACAGAATTTGACTGGAGGAGCTAGTAGGTTAGAATAACATTTTTCAAAAATACCCAAAACTTCTTGAGGTAGAGATGAAATAGCGCCGAGTTAGTGCGTAACTTATAAACATGTGAGGGGAGCAGAGAGCGATTCAATTTCCTTGCAAACATAATGGATGCTGAGTTACTATGCAGCAAGAACAAGGCCTTTGACCAGCGGAGAGCTTTTTCAGTCTTTTGAGAAAGCAGAGTATTCAATTCTAAACGCTTCTGAGATAGTAACCGTTTATTAAGAAGAGATGGATTAGCAATATGTGTTTCTAATTCTCAGGTAAGTTGCAGAATTTGCTGCCATCGTTTTCTATTTCTGGAAGAAGCCATGGAGATAAGGTGGCCGCGTAGGACCACCTTATGGGCTACCCATAGTGTGGCTGGAGATATATCAGGAGTAGAATTAGACTGAAAATATTCTTGAATAGATGTGACCACCTCTTGGTGAGAGTTAATATCAGTGAGCATAGAGTCATTAGGTCTCCAAGAGAAGGGGGTAGGTGCAATCCTATAAATGTGATAGATAAGGCCATAATATTGTGATCTGACCAGGGACTCAAGTGGATGCAATCTGTCCTAGAATTAGCTAGTAAAATGGGGGTGCAGTAGATATAATCTAATCTAGCATAAGAGTCATGTGGGTGAGAATAAAATGAATAATCCCTGGCTCCCACATTATGTGCCCTCCAGGTATCAACCAACTGGAGGGCATCCAGTTTTTTAGTGAGGGATTTTGTAAAAGCTTGGGAAGATTGCGAGGGAGAGCTATGGTCCAAAAGAAGGTTTTCTACCAGGTTAAAATCACTACCCACCAATAGATGGGGGGACAAAAACATATCCAGAATGTTAAAAATTTGAGAAAAAAAGGAAACTTGTGCCGAATTAGGCGCATAGATATTAGCGATCGTAAGTTCACGACCCGAAAGAGTGTCTTTAAGAATGATAAACCTACTGTCCGGATCACGGTACACATGTTGAACCTCAAAAGGGAATGAATTATGCTACAAAAATGGCTACACCTCTGCTTTTAGAGGAATGTAAGGTATAATACCCCTGCCTGTAGGATTTATGAAAATATGTCGGGTGTTTTGCGGCTGCAAAGTGGGTCTCCTGTAGTAAAATAATTTTAGCCCCCAATCGCTTATATTGAAGAAAGGATGTTTTTCGCTTGTTTGGTGAATTGAAACCCTGGACATTATGCGAAATACATTGAATAACCATGGCAACACGGAAATAATAGCTATCGGCATAAAAGTACATATTGACAGGACATCTCTAAAAAACTATTTGGCTAGACATTAGAATCAGCAGATCCACAACAAAGCAATAATCTGTAGTGACAATTTAAGGAACATCCAGACCCCGGTGTGGGCGCCAGGACATCCACAAATCAGCACAAAACCAATATCATGTACTAAGGCTTTATAAAGAAGAAAGATAGAAAGCAATAGAGGTGAGGTTTTAAGAACTTCTACAATTAAAAGGTTAGCTAGAAAACATGGATCAGGTGGGACTTTTGCCATACCTGAAAAAAACAGAAAAATCAAACATCAAAGGGCCAATCAGGCCCAAACCCTGACGCTGTAAAGCATGGAAACCAGAGCCGCCACCCCACAATCAGGAGGTGACATCTCCGGCCATGCCAGGTGGCAGGGGGGGTCACGTGTCCAAGAGTCTTAAGATCATTAACATACGGGCGGTGTAATATAGGTCCGAAGACCTTAGTTAAACTTTACACATCCAGATATAAGTACCAAAAACGCAAACATAATATGCAGGATATAGAGACATCTCAATAGTGACCAAGAAAAACATCCAAAGGATGTATGAGACACAAACGAGCAAAATCCATCAATAACGGTTCATCCTGGTTCTTGTCTGACTCTCCTCCGTTCTCTTCTTGGAGATGGAGTGTGCCATATTGGAGATACCCGAGGAGTGGAAGGAGGACGTCGAGGAGAAGGAGGATCAACCAAGCCCAATTTGGCCAAAATATCCTGGCCCTCAGGGAGAGAGGTATCTTTGCATGTGCTTCCATTGTGGGGGACTATCAACTTAAAGGGGAAGCCCCATTTATAGCGGATCCGAGCTGAAAAAAGGGTGGCCGTAATTTCCTTCATTTTTCTGCGTCTCTCCAACGTAGCTGGAGAGACATCTGGGAATATTTGCAAAGCGGAGCCTTCAAAAATGATTGTTGGGATATTGCGGGCAGCCCTGAGTATATTTTCTTTAATCAGGAAATCCTTCATACAAAGGACAATGTCGCGAGGTGGTTTATCATTAGGAGGTTTTGGGCGCAGGGCTCTGTGAATGCGGTCACAAGCAAAGGACTCGGTGTCATGGTCCGGAAGGAGTGATTGGAATAGCTTGGTCATGGCTTTTGAAAGGTCATTCACAGACTCCGGGACTCCTCTGACTCGCAAATTATTCCTGCGGTTACGATTATCAAGATCCTCAACCTGTGCCTGCAATTGTGCAAAGGTTGTCTGTAAATGATCGTGATCCCTGGAAAGCTCACCATGAGCCAGACTGAGTTCATCATGTTTGGTTTCCAAGCGGTCGGTTCTGGAGCCCAATGCCGCTATTTCCTGGGATAGAACATTCGTGCTCTTGTGGAGTTCTGATTGGAATTTAGCAGCTAGCTTAGTGTACATAGTTTCCAGGCAAGATTCCAAGTCCCCCTTGGTAAGTTGCTGTGCACATTCAGTGTCCTGAGTTAATGTATGAACTACGGTATCTTGCGTGGGACCGAATGGAGATGCTCCTTCTGTATTATCTTGAGACATGTTGCTTATCTCATATCATATAAAGTGACAGTGAATTTACAAATTTATCCTAATATACAATAACTATGAAAAATGTCTCTATATACCTTTGTCCTAAAAATAAAAATTATTTTTTTTATATATATATCCAATCCACTAAAAAATAAAGTCCACTCAAATTTTATGTCCAATCCACCAACTAAAAAGTCCAAAATTTCTTCCAACGATATCCCAAAATATATCCACCTCAAAAAAAGGAAAATCACATAGTGCATTACCCTTTATACATAACAATTTCCATATACTTCATATAGTGAATATCCGTGAAAAATAGTGAAAAACGTGAAACATACGTGAATAAGTGAAACAAATAAATAAATGTGTATAACACTCAACAGTGCCACATCAACGCCACAGCAAAATTTAGTGCCACTTCTATTTATAGTAAGGGTACCCTTACCAACTATCCCAAAATAATATGCTTCAAAATGCTTCAGGAACTTTCCAGGCTAGCCCTCTCATAGATTTTACTTCAGACCTCTCTTGTTATCACGGTACTTTCTGATCTCCTCAGACACTCTGTTTGTATTCATCTCCAAGAGAACACACAGGACATAGTATAATACCGCCAGATAGATATATCAAATATGCTTTAATGTAAACTACTCACATGATATAAGGTTTAAAACCCCTTATGATTAAGTCGATGACGAAACGCGTCAAGGATAGTGACGTCAAGACGTTTTACCGGAACCGGAAGTTTACTGGTGGCCATCTTGGAGAAGGGAAAATCGTGGAGACACACGTGGACGTTTCCCTGGATGGTTGTGAGACTCCTTCCATTTCATATTAAGCGGTTTTAAACCTTATATCATGTGAGCAGTTTACATTAAAGCATATTTGATATATCTATCTGGCGGTATTATACTATGTCCTGTGTGTTCTCTTGGAGATGAATACAAACAGAGTGTCTGAGGAGATCAGAAAGTACCGTGATAACAAGAGAGGTCTGAAGTAAAATCTATGAGAGGGCTAGCCTGGAAAGTTCCTGAAGCATTTTGAAGCATATTATTTTGGGATAGTTGGTAAGGGTACCCTTACTATAAATAGAAGTGGCACTAAATTTTGCTGTGGCGTTGATGTGGCACTGTTGAGTGTTATACACATGTATTTATTTGTTTCACTTATTCACGTATGTTTCACGTTTTTCACTATTTTTCACGGATATTCACTATATGAAGTATATGGAAATTGTTATGTATAAAGGGTAATGCACTATGTGATTTTCCTTTTTTTGAGGTGGATATATTTTGGGATATCGTTGGAAGAAATTTTGGACTTTTTAGTTGGTGGATTGGACATAAAATTTGAGTGGACTTTATTTTTTAGTGGATTGGATATATATATAAAAAAAATAATTTTTATTTTTAGGACAAAGGTATATAGAGACATTTTTCATAGTTATTGTATATTAGGATAAATTTGTAAATTCACTGTCACTTTATATGATTTTGGAATTCTGAAGGACCCTCTGCACACTGGTATATACCCTTTCAAGCAAACTATGCAACAAATAGGGATATTTGGTTCACACATATTGCAATACATGTTTAAGCTGGCCAACTGCGTCAAAGTAATCCCTCTATGGCCAGTCCTACTCTGCTCTGCCTACGCAAGTGCTACTGTGGACACAATGCTAACATAGGGGAAAAGACACAATGGGGAGAGCTACAAGGTTCAGGTCTGGCTACTGACCCAACAATACAACAAACAAGAGATCCCTGTGCTCAAATCCATACAGCTAGTGCATGCATTTATCCATCAGGTGCTAAAGGGGTGTAACCACATTAACTCTAGAAATTCTTTTGCACACCTTTAGGGGAGGGTGTTGATGGTGTTATAGGGTATTTATTTTAATTTGGAGGTGGTTATTTTTAATTATGTTGCTTATCTCGTGCGTTTTAAGTAGGTATGTCGTAAGGGACTTTTGAGCTTGTCCCTTCTTTTTCTTGGTGGATGGCATATAGGAAGTCTCTTGGGGGTGATCAATTGAAAATTAGATGTCCAAGGAAGATACCCCAGGAGACCTATAACGCCCTAAGCAGGTACGATGATAGTCACATGGATGCGGTCAGGCACATCAGCAGGATCGTTATATTGTAAAAATTATTATCAAGCCGCAGAAATGCAGAGTGGACATAGGCTGCAACAGGCTCCCCCAACGAGACCAAGGATCCAAGAGCTGGCTCCAATTCCCACCACAGGAGGCCTTTGGGCCCAGCAGGGTTCACATTCACAGGGGGAGGAGCACGCGGACCAGACAGTGGGAGCCACGGACCACCAAACGTTGGAGGGGGACCAGATAACTAGCACCTGCCCCCCTATACTGCTTGTACTCACTGCGATCCCGATGGGACAGGATCAGGGTTGGATGGAGCAGGTCACACTTGGCTGCAGGCCTCTGCCGCCTCAGAGGAGGGAAATAAGGTCCGGCGCCCCCCCAGATATAGGGAATGGTCCAGGTGCCTCCGATGCCCCGGATGGGTCCCCCTCCACCCAGATGGCCACGGATTCTGTGCTGAGGCTCCGCAGTCGCACCAGGCCTTGGACCTCCGCGGTCGTGGAGAGGGGTAATTCAATCTGGATCCCCTCTCCCAAATGCAGAGGATAGTGAGGGAGCCCCCCTGTGACTCAGATGGGTCCACGGTCGCCAGATGGCAGCGGAGATGAGGCCGAGGCATCGAGGCTCCGCAGCCGCACTAGGCCGCGGATGTCCGCGATTGTGGAGATGGGCAATACAGCCCGGATCCCCTCCTCCAGATGCAGGGGACTGTGCAGCAGCCTCCAGCACCCCGTACAATGCCCCCGCTGCCCGGATGACAGCGGATTACAATCCTGGGCGCCGGAGTTCTGGATTAGGCGCCTGCTCCGGTCACCATCTTGGACACGCCCCAAGAAACCACTTTCTTGTCATCAGTGATGGAAATGTTCCTCACTGAAGTCCTGTCTTCCTGTACATCAGGGGTCCCACACAACCCTGGAGGTGTATTAGTGCCTTGAGTGCGGGAAATGTCTTCTAGATGAATGTTGCTGGACATCCCAGCTCTCATGTGGGGAAGAAGCACACCCTGATATACACCTCAGATATACTCCATGGCTGATCTTCATCATGGAAGAAACAGTTCATAAGGAGATCAGAGGTCCCCAAAGACATGGATGAAGTGTTGGACCGGGTTGGCCATTGATGGCAGGAGAAGAAAAAAAAATGGAGTCCTGCCCTGTGATTGGCTGAGTACATTTTGTGGTGGGAGATTTCACAAACACTTAGAGGTCTGTATAAAAATAAATATTTCTACCTCCTGTATACCGGACACTTCCCCCCCCCTTCCTGCCCAGGCTGACTGGTAACTATCAGCGCTCTCACACTTTGAATGACAATTACACAGTCATGCAACATTGTACCCAAATTATATTTTTGTAATTTTTTCACACAAATAGATATTTATTTTGGTGGTATTAAACACCACTTTTTACCATTTTTCTTGTTTCTTGTTTTTACAAATAAATCGTCTTTCCTTATAAATGCAGACAAAGGTGTATTCTGCGCCATTTCTTGGGTACAATAACCCCAATCAGTGTCTATGATTCAGTGTGTAGGAGAGTTATAGAGTCTACAAACTATGGGATAGATGTCTGAAAATCCATCATGTCTGATGACGGCAGATCTCATTTCTGAGGATCAAAAACACCAGAACGGTACAAATTGTCAGAACTTTATCTGTGAGGAAATAATCCGTATACAATTCATGGAAACAGGCGGGATCTGGAATGAAGGAGATTCCCTACTAATTCTCACAAAGTAACCGACATCCCAGTTCTGTATTTGTGATAATTGGAAGATGAAATAAAACGCAATAATGTGCAAAAATATATATTTATTAATAATATAAATCAGTACAAAATGGGGATGAAATCTAATAGGTGATGATAAATAATAAACAATACAAGATAACAGTACAATGATCTAATCCACAATAATGGGGAGAAATACAAGCCAGCAATTACTTCCAAATATTAATGAATTACATCCAACTGTCTGGAAATGTCGTGTAAGAAATCAGTAACTCAGCAACATGTGACAACAGATATACAAATCCCCCCGTGATCTCTCTACAGCCAGATATTCAACGCTCAACGTGTACCTTGTCATGACTTGATCTGGAATCCCATACACAGGCCAATCCAATCCGCTTACAATCTGAGATGAAGATGTAATGTTACATGAAGTAGTCTACCTTGTCATATATATACTGTATACATCCGGATAAACCATTGACTAGAAGCCAGAATCAGCCTACAGGGCACTTCTACCCCCTTCCTGCCCAGGCCAATTTCTAGCTTTCAGCGCTATCACACTTTCACAATTGCGCAGTCATACAACACTGTACCCATATGAAATTTTTTATAATTTTTTCTGATAGAGCTTTATTTTGGTGGTATTTAATCAACTCAGGGTTTTTTTTATTTTTTTCTTAAACAAACCAAAAACCACTGAACATTTTGAAAAAAAAAATTTTTTTTCTTAGTTTTTGTTATAAAATTTTGTAAGTAAGTGATTTTTCTCCTTCACTGATGTGTGCTAATGAAGCTGCACTGATGGGCGCAGATGAGAAGGCACTGGTAGGTAGCACTGATGGGCATTGAAAGGCAGCACTCATATATAGCACTGATAGGCAGCACTGACTGGCACTGATGCACACTGATAGGCAGCACTGACTGGCATTGATAGGCGGCACTGATTGGATTGATAGGTGGCACTGAAAGGCAGCTCAAAAGGGCACTGATATGTGGCATTGATGTGCACTGGTAGGCAAATATGTGGCATTGATGGGCACTGGAATGTGGCACTGTTCAGCACTGACAGCTGGCACTGATGGACACTGGCAGGTGGCACTTCTGGGGCCACACTGATCATCAGGGGACACTGATCATCAGTGCCCAGATGATCAGTGTACATGTCCCCTCTGCAGAATGACGATTACTGGCTCTCCTCTCCTCTGTCAGCGTGACAGCTCGTGAGGAGAGAAATGCCGATAACCGGCATTTCCCTGTTTACATGTGATCATCTGTGATTGAACACAGCTGATCACATGACCAAGCCGACATCTTCAGCTCTTTCCAAGGGACACAGCGCACCGCCGATCGCCGTGCTGCACGCTCCCAGAGCCACACATGCGTGGTGAGAATGGGAGGACATCATATGATGTCCTCCCAGAATGAGAGAACCACTTTGCGCCCATTGTTGGACTATATGGCGGGCGGGAGGTGGTTAAAATAAATCTTCCCCAGAGGAGTGAAATGAAAATAATTTATACTGCAGGTAAAATGACTTCACATTGTAGCAATCGTGCGCACTGAGATGGACACGGTCATCCATCTTCTTAAGAATCTTCCAAGCTGTATCATCTCTACTCCCAAATCAGCTTTCCTCATCCCCCCTCCCTCTCTGTTGAGTGACATGTGGTCTGTTTGATGCAGATCACAGGCAGCAAACTCCATGAGAGGGCATCATGGCTATAAATCCCACAACTGAGCTGGGGCCTAGATGTCTGTTAACTTTGCAATCTGGGCTCGTAAAGCCATAAACCAAGTCCTTCACTGAGTTCAAAAGACATTCCAAGGGGTCGTAAAAACAGACTTACATTTAAAAACTCACTTTTCATATAAGTTTATATCTTCAAATAGGACATAATTACCTAAACATGGAGCCCATATTCGGACAGCTTAATTTAAGACCATTCTCCAGGTATATTACACCCCCTAGCTGGCATATACAGGAGAGCTGAAAATTACATCTTCTTAACCATTCCAGTGGATATTTCATATTTCATATCTATCCGTTCAGCCAAAGATTCTGCGTAATAATCTACTCGTGGATATGTATCTAGAATAAGTTATGAACCATAATATAATTTTTGCAGGCTTTGGTCATAGCCGGAGGTCTCCACCTACAACTCCCTCCCCAAATGAGGCGATTGGTTTACTGCTCCAGTCAGACACCCTGTGGAGTTGCTAGAAAAAGATAAGCTAGGCTGAGTTGAGGTGGGTGAGCGTTGAAGATTCTCCCTTTAACATCAGAACAAACTTTGGGAAAAACACCCTTTTGCTCAGAAAACTTGAAGTTGCTTAACCCAAGGCTTTTGGCAAGTACTTTATCCCTTTAAACTCCTTTCCGTTATCTCTTTGCTGTGTTATTGTTCTCTGTATATTTATATATATATTGGCTACATCTTTTTCTGTAAATATTTTTATTGCACCCTTTTGACCTTTTAGTAATAAATCTTACTTTCTGAAAGTGTTGAACTGTTTCTAAAGCTCTTTAATGCAAACTATGTATTCCTGCCTCTGAAGTGCGCTACTGTGTGTGTTTAACCCTCTGTATAACCTGCCTGCAGTGACAGTGGTGTACAGACAATTATTCAACCATCCTAGTGTTATTGCTTTCTCTTTCTCTGTACAAAAAGGAGGTGGTGGCAGTGTGAAGGGTTAATTGTGTAATTAACCTGACCCAGTAACAATCGCTCAGACTGCCGGTACATCGATTGTGGTCCAGTGAGCTGGAAAATCATTGTGCAGGGTGCAGCTGGGCGTGACATTGTTACACACATGACAGCGCGGTTTTAGATTGGCTAGTCATTTAATCATGAGTTTGGTGAGAAGGTCAGGGGTCTGACGCCGCGCCAGTCACATATTGGATGGCAGCGTATGTGGGATAGTTGCATTAAGAGCTTCGGTGAAGTGTTAGGAATTAGCTCTGCACTGAAGGATTGTAACCTTTGTGGAAACAGTCGTTAGAGACAAGCGGTGCATATGTTTCATACACAGTTGTGTTCGAAATAATAGCAGTGTGTTGAAAAAAGTGAATAAAGCTGAAAATCCTTCTAATAGCTTTTATTTCCATCCACACAAATGCATTGGGAACACTACACATTCTATTCCAAATCACAACATGAAGAAAAATACATCAAATTTGTGTTGTTCCTCTAAAAAATTTAAAGAAAAGTGAATATTAGACGGTTCAAAAAAATCTCAGTGTTTGTATTCTTCTTTACAAACTCAAACATTCACTATATAAACTGAGAAATGTTTGAAGATTTTGCTTTCCTTTGAATGACTTCATGAATATTTGGTTGTAGTCGCACTGTTTCTGAGAACTGCTGTACATCTGTGTTGCATGGAGTCCCCCAACTTCTGGCCCCTGTGATCAGGTATTCCAGCCCAGGATGATTGGACCACATTCCACAGTTCTTCTCTATTTCTTGGTTTTGCCTCAGAAACGGCATTTTTGATGTCACCCCACAAGTTTTCTATTGGATGAAGATCCGGGGATTGGGCTGGCCACTCCATAACGTCCATCTTGTTGGTCTGGAACCAAGATGTTGCACGTTTACTGGTGTGTTTGGGGTCGTTGTCTTGTTGGAACACCCATTTCAAGGGCATTTCCTCTTCAGCATAAGGCAGCATGACCTCTTCAAGTATTCTGATGGATTCAAACTGATCCATGATCCCTGGTATGCGATAAATAGGCCCAACACCGTAGTATGAGAAACATCCCCATATCATGATGCTTGCACCACCATGCTTCACAGTCTTCACAGTGTACTGTGGCTTGAATTCAGGGTTTGGGGGTCGTCTGACAAACTGTCTCCGCCCACTAGACCCAAAAAGAACAATCTTACTTTCATCAGTCCACAAAATGTTGCGTCATTTCTCTTTAGGCCAGTCAATGTGCTCTTTGGCAGATTGTAACCTCTTCAGCACACGTCTTTTTCCCAACAGTGGGACTTTGCGGGGACTTCTTGCAGATAGCTTGGCTTCACATCGGCGTCTTCTAATTGTAACAGTCCTCACAGGGAACGTCACACCTTCTTTCATCTTCCTGGAGCTGATTGTTGGCTGAGTCCGCCCCATTTTGGCTATTCTTCTATCCATTCCAATGGTAGTTTTTCGCTTTCTTCCATGTCTTTCAGGTTTTGGTTGCCATTTTAAAGCATTTGCCATCATTTTAGCTGAGCAGCCGATCATTTTCTGCACTTCTTTATATGTTTTCCCCTCTCCAATCAACTTTTTAATCGAGGTACGCTGTTCTTCTGAACAATGTCTGGAACGACCCTTTTTCCTCAGAATTTCAGAGAGAAATGCACTGTAACCAGCATGTCCAACATTTGCTGCCTTCCTTCCTTAAATAAGGGCAATAATTGCCACCTGTTTTTCAAAGAATGAATGACCTCACTAATAGAACTCCACACTGCTATTATTTTGAACACAACTGTATATAGAGAGAAAGACATATAGCAACAGCTCCTTCCTTTTTCTGCTTCCTATTCTATCTTTGCTTGCAATTATGCCCGGTGACGCAGAATGCAAGAAAATGAGCAAAAGTAATTTGAGTGCTGAATGTGCCTCATGAGGAATGGACATCGGTTGCAAAACTCGTAAAGATTTGATTTGGCACCTACAGGAGCATGATAGCCGAGCAGACCAGAACTCGAGGGAACCTGACCATGATGGGGTTCCCGCCTCCTCAGATCCCAGGGGCTCAGAGATAGCCTCGCAGGATGGGCATACAGAGACTGACACTGGAGTATCATCAAATATTATCTTCACACCACCACCTGAGTGGGCCAGCTCCGGAGTGCCTGTAACCAGTAGAGATTCTCCTCAGATGCAGGAAGCCCTGAAATGCATCATGGAGACAGTTCCTGGGGCATACCTAAAGTTCCTTGACTGCCAGGCAGAGAGGAAGGCCTTGGTATATGACATACTCCTGACCACTGCACTCTATACACAGGGCTGTATATGACATACTCCTGACCACTGCACTCTATACACAGGGCTGTATAGGACATATTCCTGACCACTGCACTCTATACACAGGGCTGTATATGATATACTCCTGACCACTGCACTCTATACACAGGGCTGTATAGGACATACTCCTGACGACTGCACTCTGTACACAGGGCTGTATAGGACATACTCCTGACCACTGCATTCTATACACAGGGCTGTATAGGACATACTCCTGACCACTGCACTCTATACACAGGGCTGTATATGATATACTCCTGACCACTGCACTCTATACACAGGGCTGTATATGACATACTCCTGACCACTGCACTCTATACACAGGGCTGTATATGACATACTCCTGACCACTGCATTCTATACACAGGGCTGTATATGACATACTCCTGACCACTGCACTCTATACACAGGGCTGTACATGACATGTTCCTGACCACTGCACTCTATACACAGGGCTGTATATGGCATACTCCTGACCACTGCACTCTATACACAGGGCTGTATATGACATACTCCTGACCACTGCACTCTATACACAGGGCTGTATATGACATGTTCCTGACCACTGCACTCTATACACAGGGCTGTATATGACATACTCCTGACCACTGCACTCTATACACAGGGCTGTATATGACATGTTCCTGACCACTGCACTCTATACACAGGGCTGTATATGACATACTCCTGACCACTGCACTCTATACACAGGGCTGTATATGACATACTCCTGACCACTGCACTCTATACACAGGGCTGTATATGACATACTCCTGACCACTGCACTCTATACACAGGGCTGTATATGACATACTCCTGACCACTGCACTCTATACACAGGGCTGTATATGACATGTTCCTGACCACTGCACTCTATACACAGGGCTGTATAGGACACACTCCTGACCACTGCACTCTAGGCTGATGACCTGGGAAGGCTCTCAATGTGTCATCTATGAACAATTTATGATGAAGACGTTTGTCACTCACAACACAATTTTGTTTTTTCATTCAATAAACTTTTTATTGTAATTATATTTTTAACAAGATTGTAATCATAGAATCGGGAAATAACAAAGGAAGAAATCTGATTGGTCAAGAAGATCCCTTGTCTGGAATGTGGGGGCGGAGTCATTATTATTGGTGTACAATACAATACACAACGTGTTCCATTATTATAACAAAGTATTGTAGAAAAGATCCCAACATAGAAAATGGGGGAAAGGAGGAAATAAAGGCGGATATGAAGGGGAATCTGTGTACGGGGAACACCTTAACAATCACCACCATTTTATTCTCCAGGGCCTCTGATGTCACAGAATAGATGTTTGGGGGTTTATCTCATCTTCAGGACCAAAATCTGCATTTTCCCATGTGTGCAAAATCATGCAGAAACAGCTCTGGCAGTGAGAGGGTTAATGTGGGCTAGATGGGATCCCTCTGCTGGGGTGACATTAGAGCTCCCCCTAGCTGCAGCCTGGTAATAACATTGCTGGGAGGTCTCTTCATTTCTCTGCTCCATACTTCCCGTCTTTATAGAAACGTCTCCTGACATTTGGGGGTCTATTCATAGAATGTTTGTATAGCAATTCCCTCAGTGAGAGTTCATGTCCATTCCTCCTGTGTGAATGGGGGAACCAATGTTATTAGGATCACATCTGAGCTGCTGGAATGTCTTCCATTCATGGAAAATACATTGAAAACTTCTCCTGCCATCAATGGCCGACCCGGTCCCACACTTCATCCATGTCTTTGGGGACCTCTGATCTCCTTATGGACTGTTTCTTCCATGATGAAGATCAGCCATGGAGTATATCTGAGGTGTATATCAGGGTGTGCTTCTTCCCCACATGAGAGCTGGGATGTCCAGCAACATTCATCTAGAAGACATTTCCCACACTTATTATTATTATTATACAGTATTTATAAAGCGCCAATAGTTCGCTCAGCGCTGTACATTACAAAGGGAGACAGAACATGTGACAGAACAATACCAATACAATGCAAAACATGAGGGGATCGAGGGCCCTGCTCTTTCGAGCTTACAATGTAGGAGGGAGGGGATGGTGGCACAGGAGGAGATAGCTGTGGGGGATGGAGTGGCAGGAAGAGTGGAGGAGGTTAGCAAGTTAGCAGGGGGTGGGGTAGGCTTCCCTGAAGAGATGGGTTTTCAGGGTGCGCCTAAAGGAGAGGAGAGTAGGTGATAATCTGATGGGTTGGGGCAGGGAGTTCAGGAGGATGGGTGACACCCTGGAGAAGTCCTGGAGGCAGGCATGGGAGGAGACCAGGGAACTAGAGAGAAGGAGGTCTTGTGAGGAGCGGAGTGTGCGTGTTGGGCGGTACTTGGATATTAGGTCAGTGATGTAGTTCGGGGCGGTATGGTGGACGGCTTTGTACGTCAGTGTTAGGATTTTGAATTTGATCCGTTGCGCAATCGGAAGCCAGTGGAGGGATTGGCAGAGGGGGGTGGCGGAGACAGAGCGGTTGGAAAGGTGGATGAGTCTGGCAGCTGTATTCAGGATGGACTGAAGTGGGGATAGCCTGTGGTGAGGCAGGCCAGTGAGGGGGGAGTTGCAGTGGTCGAGTCGTGATATGATGAGGGAGTGGATGAGCTGTTTAGTGGTTTCTGGAGTTAGGAACGTGCGGATTTTGGCGATGTTGCGGAGGTGGAGTCTGCATGAGAGAAGGTGACCCACACAAATGCATGTTTAGAAACTCTGACCTATTAAAATGGATACATGCTTTATTAATAACATTAAAAAAATGTTGGCCAATAGAACTTAAAGCACTAATACACCTCCAGGGTTGTGTGGGACCCCTGATGTACAGGAAGACAGGACTTCAGAGAGGAACATTTCCCTCACTCAGGACAGCAGAGTGGCTTCTCCCTCGTGTGAGATCTCTGATGTCTGTAAAGATTGGAGTTCTGTGAAAAACATTTCCCACACTCAGAACAAGAATATGGCTTCTCCCCTGTGTGACATCTCTTATGTTTGTAAAGATATCTGTTCTGTGAAAAACATTTTCCGCACACAGGACAGGAATATGGCTTCTCCCCCGTGTGAGATCTCTGATGTGTGTGAAGACGGGACTTCATTGAAAAACATTGCCCGCACTCAGGACAAGAATAGAGCTTCTCCCCCTTGAGAGATCTCTCATGTTTATGAAGAAGGAACTGCCGCACAAAACATTTCCCACACTCAGGACAGGAATATGGCTTCTCCACTGTGTGTGATCTCTGATGTGTGTGAAGATTGGATATCTGTGAAAAACATTTCCTGCACTCAGGACAGGAATACGGCTTCTCCCCCGTGTGAGATCTCTGATGATTATGGAGTTTGTACTTCTCTAAAAAACATTTCCCACACTCAGAACAGAAAAATAACTTCTCCCCCGTGTGAGATCTCTGATGTCTGCAAAGACTGGACTTCACTGAAAAACATTTCCCACACTCAGGACAAGAATACGGCTTCTCCCCCGTGTGAGATCTTTCATGCACCTTAAGCTCTGATTTATGCCAGAAACCCTTCCCACACTCAGAACAGGAATGTGGCTTCTCCCCCGTGTGAGATCGTTGATGTGTGTAAAGATTGGACTTCACTGAAAAACATTTCCCGCACTCAGGACAGGAATAGGGCTTCTCCCCTGTGTGAGATCTTTCATGCACATTAAGCTCTGATTTATGCCAAAAACCCTTCCCACACTCAGGACAGGAATACGGCTTCTCCCCCGTGTGGGATCTTTGATGTGTGTAAAGATTGAACTTCACTGAAAAACATTTCCCACACACAGGACAGGAATACGGCTTCTCCCCCGTATGAGATCTCTGATGACTATGAAGTTTGGACTTCACTGAAAAACATTTCCCGCACTCAGAACAGGAATACGGCTTCTCCCCCCTGTGAGATCTTTCATGCACATTAAGCTCTGATTTATGCCGGAAACCCTTCCCACACTCAGAACAGAAAAATAGCTTCTCCCCCGTGTGAGATCTCTGATGTGTGTAAAGATTGGACTTCAATGAAAAACATTTCCCACACTCAGGACAGGAATACGGCTTCTCCCCTGTGTGAGATCTCTGATGTCTGTAAAGATTGGACTTCAGTGAAAAACATTTCCCGCACTCAGGGCAGGAATATGGCTTCTCCCCTGTGTGAGTTATTTTATGCCTATTAAGACCAGATTTATAAAGGAACCTCTTCCCACACTCAGTACAGGAGAAGCTCTTCCCTGTTGGAAAGCCGGCCTGGTCCCGCACAGTCTGAGGTTCCTCAGGATACGAGGAATCCGATGGTCCATCTACACTGGGTGGTGCCGGATGGACATTGGAGGGAGCCGGGTTTTCTCCTGGACTATACTGTGTGATGTCCTCATCTTCTACTTTCCAGTCTGGAGACAAAGTGAGACAATCCTCGGAGGTTTTCCTCATCTCCCGGCCATGGACTAAAATACAAAGACAAAGAGGATTACTAGACAGGAGCCGATTGGTTCCCCCAAACCAGGACTCCGCCCACATCAGGCAGCTTGGTCTCTGAGGAGCTTACAATTCCACCCTCAAGGGAACTAGGAAATGGCTCCTCTAATCTCCTACCAGGTCATTTCTTTATTCATGGACCTTAGTCAGAGAGTGAGGAATCAACCAGAACTGTCTTTTATAGGAGGGAGTGATAAGGGGATTATAGGACGAGGGTCCCCACCCCCTCTATCACTCATCGCCATCTTCCCAACACCAGAAGTACTGCACTTCCTTATTTAGTCCATGATTTAGTCATGAAGAACAGCGGGGCTGAGCCCCACCAGAGGTCAGAGAGTGAGGATGGGGGGAGAACAACCAAGATGAAGACTGGACTGATCCTGAAGACCACCATCATTGGGGTATTGACTCCTCCCTCATTATCACTTTCTGTTTAAGGGTCCAAAGTTGGAGGATGTTATCACATTATTATCACCATGTAAACGTCTGTGCTCCAATCACATCATCCGATATAAAATGTCCAGCTGGGAGGAAATGGGGGGAACATTAATATAATACATAAGGGGGGATATGATCTCCATGTATAATACATAAGGGGGATATGATCTCCGTGTATAATACATAAGGGGGGATATGATCTCCGTGTATAATACATAAGGGGGGATATGATCTCCATGTATAATACATAAGGGGGGATATGATCTCCATGTATAATACATAAGGGGGATATGATCTCCATGTATAATACATAAGGGGGGATATGATCTCCATGTATAATACATAAGGGGGATATGATCTCCATGTATAATACATAAGGGGGGGATATGATCTCCATGTATAATACATAAGGGGGGGATATGATCTCCATGTATAATACATAAGGGGGGGATATGATCTCCATGTATAATACATAAGGGGGATATGATCACCATGTATAATACATAAGGGGGGGATATGATCTCCATGTATAATACATAAGGGGGGGATATGATCTCCATGTATAATACATAAGGGGGGGATATGATCTCCATGTATAATGCATAAGGGGGGATATGATCTCCATGTATAATACATAAGGGGGGGTATGATCTCCGTGTATAATACATAAGGGGGGATATGATCTCCATGTATAATACATAAGGGGGATATGATCTCCATGTATAGTATATAAGGGGGGGAATATGATCTCCATGTATACTACATAAGGGGGGATATGATCTCCATGTATAATACATAAGGGGGGGGATATGATCTCCATGTATAATACATAAAGGGGATATGACCTCCATGTATAATACATAAGGGGGGATATGATCTCCATGTATAATACATAAGGGGGGATATGATCTCCATGTATAATACATAAGAGGGATATGATCTCCATGTATAGTATATAAGGGGGGGGGAATATGATCTCCATGTATACTACATAAGGGGGGATATGATCTCCATGTATAATACATAAGGGGGGGATATGATCTCCATGTATAATACATAAGGGGGGGATATGATCTCCATGTATAATACATAAAGGGGATATGACCTCCATGTATAATACATAAGGGGGGATATGATCTCCATGTATAATACATAAGGGGGGATATGATCTCCATGTATAATACATAAGAGGGATATGATCTCCATGTATAGTATATAAGGGGGGGGGAATATGATCTCCATGTATACTACATAAGGGGGAATATGATCTCCATGTATACTACATAAGGGGGGATATGATCTCCATGTATAATACATAAGGGGGGGATATGATCTCCATGTATAATACATAAGGGGGGATATGATCTCCATGTATAATACATAAGGGGGGGATATGATCTCCATGTATAATACATAAGGGGGGATATGATCTCCATGTATAATACATAAGGGGGGATAAGATCTCCATGTATAATACATAAGGGGGGGATATGATCTCCATGTATAATACATAAGGGGGGATATGATCTCCATGTATAATACATAAGGGGGGATAAGATCTCCATGTATAATACATAAGGGGGGATATGATCTCCATGTATAATACATAAGGGGGATATGATCTCCATGTATAATACATAAGGGGGGTATGATCTCCATGTATAATACATAAGGGGGATATGATCTCCATGTATAATACATAAGGGGGGATATGATCACCATGTATAATACATAAGGGGGATATGATCTCCATGTATAATACATAAGGGGGGATATGATCTCCATGTAGAATACATAAGGGGGGATATGATCTCCATGTATAATACATAAGGGGGGATATGATCTCCATGTATAATACATAAGGGGGGGATATGATCTCCATGTATAATACATAAGGGGGGATATGATCTCCATGTATAATACATAAGGGGGGATTGCTGTAGGAAAGTCCTGGATTCTTTCTTGGATACACAGAATATAACTGGATATAACATTTATAGGGAACGTTGATCCAGGGAATATCCGATTGCCTCTCGGGGGGTCAGGAAGGATTGTTTCCCCTGCAGGAGGAGATCGGATCGCGCTTTTCTGGGTTTTTGCTTTCTGGTGGATCAGCTGTGGGTGTCGGATTATAACTTTTATTTTTATTGGTACAACTAGATGGAATGTCTGTTTTCAGCCAGACTAACTATGTAACTATGTAGGTCCCACACCGCTGCCTCCCATCTCCTGAGACTGCACTCAGTGACTTGGGTCTGAGACACTACAGACATATCCCTCCACCCGGCACAGCCAGCAGATAACAGAGAAGGTCCCCTGGAGGAGTCAGGCACAAGGCAGGAGACCCCAGTCACATGTCCTGGGTGCCTACATTATGCAATGCTTATAGGAAAAATCAACATTTTGCTGCCAGCTGAACCCCAGAACCTCCATAAATCCAGTCTAGAGACATAAATTGTGTCTGCAGCACAGAGAAGGAAGATTATCCGAGAGAAATCCAGGAATACAGGACGGGGAACACAGCTCAGGAAAGTGACCAGGGGATTACAGGCTGATATCACCCAGTCCCCGCCCTACTCTGGACCAATCAGTGAGCAGTATGGGTGGAGGAATGGATTTAGTGTTCATGACCCACCTGTGCTGATCTCTGTAGGAGTGTCCTCCTCTATAAATGTCCCCGTTATTCCATCCTCCTCCATAGACTGCTGATCATCCCTCACATACGCCTCTTCTTCTTCTGCTTTCACCTCAAATTCTATATCGATTGGATCTCCACTCTAAATCAAGGAAATGAGAGAAAATATCATCTGTAAAATTTAAGGTCACATACACTTCCACATATCATCTCCACAAGTCCATGTTCTAGATGCTCCATCCCACCAACCTTGCAATGGTGAGGGATGGTGTGACCTTCCTGTGTGGAATCCCGGGAATACAGAGGACGGGGACATCTCTCTGGTGGGTTCCCATGACTGGATCCATCTGTAGGAAACACACACACTGACTGAATCCATTGTTTCTATGTGTTTATCAGATGATGGGGGATCTAGGTGGATCCTCCGTACTGCTCTCTCCTTTACAATAAAGTCTCCTCTTACCCGGTGATGTGAGGGGCGGCTGATTGTCCATCATGACGTCCTTGTAGAGGTCCTTGTGTCCTTCTAAATATTGATGTGTGTCATCATCTGCTGGAGATAAAAGACATCACAGTGACTATGGAGGAAGAGGACGGACATGATGGGGGGTTACTGGGTGTAAATAGAACATAACATCTTATTACCTCCTCTGCTGCTACTTCCAGTAATGTCTCCGATCTCCTTCACAACACAAGGCACAGCCTGTTTATATTCCATATGACTTCCTGTCTGTACCTGACATCACTTCCTGTCTGTACCTGACATCACTTCCTGTTCATATTCCATCCAGAAGTCCTGTCTGGGTACTAGAAATGAGATCACCATCTTGTGGAGTTCAGAGGAACTGCAGCCCCGAGAAATGTTCCCTAATAACCATTCCTGCATTGTATCTACCTTACAGAGATACCAGGAAAGTGCCAAAATAACAAAAAAAAGTAAGAAATAATAAACCTAACTCTTATGCAACCAACTGTTTAAAAAATGTATTTGACTACAGATAGAAAAGTCTTAAAGACACAGAACACAAGATAATAAAAACAAAGGAATACATAATAAAACAGAGACCTCCAAATTCAGATACACTACCCAGAATGTCCCGTCCTTCATATCAGAGAGAGACAGACTACCCAGAATGTCCCGTCCTTCATATCAGAGAGAGACAGACTACCCAGAATGTCCCGTCCTTCATATCAGAGAGAGACAGACTACCCAGAATTTCCCATCCTTCATATCAGACAGAGACAGACTACCCAGAATTTCCCATCCTTCATATCAGAGAGAGACAGACTACCCAGAATGTCCTGTCCTTCATATCAGAGAGAGACAGACTACCCAGAATGTCCCGTCCTTCATATCAGAGAGAGAGACAGACTACCCAGAATTTCCCATCCTTCATATCAGAGAGAGACAGACTACCCAGAATTTCCCATCCTTCATATCAGAGAGAGACAGACTACCCAGAATGTCCCATCCTTCATATCAGAGAGAGACAGACTACCCAGAATGTCCCGTCCTTCTTATCAGAGAGAGACAGACTACCCAGAATTTCCCATCCTTCATATCAGAGAGAGACAGACTACCCAGAATGTCCCGTCCTTCTTATCAGAGAGAGACAGACTACCCAGAATTTCCCATCCTTCATATCAGAGAGAGACAGACTACCCAGAATTTCCCATCCTTCATATCAGAGAGAGACAGACTACCCAGAATGTCCCATCCTTTATTCAGAGACCAAGGCTGACTACCCAGAATGTCCCGTCCTTCTTATCAGAGAGAGACAGACTACCCAGAATGTCCCATCCTTTATTCAGAGACCAAGGCTGACTACCCAGAATCTCCCATCCTTACTATCAGAGAGAGACAGACTACCCAGAATGTCCCGTCCTTCATATCAGAGAGAGACAGACTACCCAGAATTTCCCATCCTTCATATCAGAGAGAGACAGACTACCCAGAATGTCCCATCCTTTATTCAGAGACCAAGGCTGACTACCCAGAATCTCCCATCCTTACTATCAGAGAGAGACAGACTACCCAGAATGTCCCGTCCTTCATATCAGAGAGAGACAGACTACCCAGAATGTCCCGTCCTTCATATCAGAGAGAGACAGACTACCCAGAATGTCCCGTCCTTCATATCAGAGAGAGACAGACTACCCAGAATGTCCCGTCCTTCATATCAGAGAGAGACAGACTACCCAGAATGTCCCGTCCTTCATATCAGAGAGAGACAGACTACCCAGAATGTCCCGTCCTTCATATCAGAGAGAGACAGACTACCCAGAATGTCCCGTCCTTCATATCAGAGAGAGACAGACTACCCAGAATGTCCCGTCCTTCATATCAGAGAGAGACAGACTACCCAGAATGTTCCGTCCTTCATATCAGAGAGAGACAGACTACCCAGAATTTCCCGTCCTTCATATCAGAGAGAGACAGACTACCCAGAATTTCCCGTCCTTAATATCAGAGAGAGACAGACTACCCAGAATTTCCCATCCTTCATATCAGACAGCCAGCCAGCTCTTGAAGGCTGGTAGGAAAGAACCCTAAGAGTACCTAAGGGCTTGACTAGAAGAGGAAAAAGTGCCAAGACACCTTCACAGGGGTAAGCAGAGAGAAGAAATATGGTGCAACCCATATGGTGCACAAAACACCAGCAGGTCATAAGGATGCACAGGGACCCATGTGCCTAAACACCCATCGCTGCCTCTAAGCAAAACTGCCGACATCTAATCACGGAGCATGGTCCAACAAAGCATCCTCAGCAGAGGAGAGGGGAAGGGGGGAATGGATCCTAGATTGTCTACCTGATTAGGAACAGGAGCAAGGGAAGGAGTCTGGAGGAACTGCACATCGGTCATCAAATGAGAACTTACCCTCCAGTGACCAGGTCCACAAAAGTCTCCAGGCAGACCCCCTACCTGCTGGGTGAATTAGCAGCAGGACCCAAGCATGATCTTCTTGCTGACAATGTGGAGAGCACAGGGCCATCCAGCAATTAAATCTTCCTGCCAGGTGGGAAATCAACAGCTTTCAGGTACTGAATCAGAAGAGAAGCAGACAGCAAATTCTTATCTCCAAGGAGGACAGCATAGTGAAACGTAACACTCTCAGTGTAGTACAGCATAGGGACTAGGCCACTAGACCTGCCACAGGGAAAACTCCCAGACCTTTCCATAGGGCGGGTGTCGGCAACCCGCGGCTCCGGAGCCGCATGCGGCTCTTTTTCACCTTTCCTGCGGCTCCGGAGCACACTGCCCACCAGGTGACAGGCAATAGGGTCGGCAAGCCGCGGCTCTTTTAATACAGATCTTCTGTGTGCCGGGCGCCCGCTGGCAAACATTGGCTGTCAGGATGTAGGCGGGGCAGCCCGGATGTAGGCGGGGCAGCGTGACGAACTCCTCTCCTCTCACAGTCCGCCCTGAAGACCAGAACGGCGCGGGAACCCAGCGAGAGGAACGCGCGGAGCAAAGGTAAGTGAATTCACACAATATGGGGAATGAATTACTATGGGGGATGAATTACTATAGGGGGGATGAATTACTATAGGGGGGATGAATTACTATGGGGGATGAATTACTATATGGGGGATGAATTACTATATGGGGGATGAATTACTATAGGGGGGATGAATTACTATATGGGGGATGAATTACTATATGGGGGATGAATTACTATATGGGGGATGAATTACTATATGGGGGATGAATTACTATATGAGGGATGAATTACTATATGAGGGATGAATTACTATATGGGGGATGAATTACTATGGGGGATGAATTACTATGGGGGATGAATTACTATAGGGGGGATGAATTACTATAGGGGGGATGAATTACTATAGGGGGGATGAATTACTATGGGGGATGAATTACTATGGGGGATGAATTACTATATGGGGGATGAATTACTATAGGGGGGATGAATTACTATGGGGGATGAATTACTATATGAGGGATGAATTACTCTATGGGGGATGAATTACTCTATGGGGGATGAATTACTATATGGGGGATGAATTACTATATGGGGGATGTATTTTCAGTTTTAAAAATGTTTCTCTCAAAATAAATTTCAATTGTGGTTTTGGCGAGATTTGGCTCAGTCGAAAAAAAAGGTTGCCCACCACTGACCTAAGGCTATGATTGTGATTATGACGATACACTGTGGCCCTGATTAACCCTTTGCTTACTGGGCCCTTAAACCCCCTTCATGACCAGAGCGTTTTTTGCAATATATGCAGTGTCGGATTTGTTTTAAATGTTGCAATGGTTTTGCGGCTCCCAGTCTTTTTTTCCCTCTCGGAAACGGGTCCAAGTGGCTCTTTATGTCTTAAAGGTTGCAGACCCCTGCCATAGGGGAAGACTCTTCAACACGTGAGGGATTTCCAGTGGAGCTCAGGTCAGAGTACCAAGTCATGGAGGGGATGCTTGATGAGAGGGGAACTGTTCTCAGGAAACAGATTGGAGCCCCAGACATGGGGACACCCCTGCAAGTGAAGACTTTCATGGTGAAGGGAATAAACTGCCCCTTTCAGACAGAAAAGCAGACAGGTATTATCTGGAAGTACTTGGTCTAGAGAGACCATTTGGATGTTTCACCCCAAGTTCAGGCTCCCAGGCATGAGGGGTTGATGACAAGGACTGAGTTACAATTGAAAAAGGGATACTAAATTATGAGTGTAATCCCTTGGCACCCTACACACCCTGAAAGATGAGGGAGGGAGAATGATCCTGACTTACAAGGGGAGGAATTAAAACCCTAAAGCACAGGTGTCAAACTGGTGACCCTCCAACTGTTGCCAAACATCAAGTCCCATGAGGCATTGCAAGATTGACAGTTACAAGCATGACTCTCAAAGGCAGAGGCATGATGGGACTTGCAGTTTTGTAACAGCTGGAGGGCCGCCAGTTTGACACCCCTGCCCTTAAGGAAATGAGCAACCCTGCCCAACAGTGACCTTTAAAAAGCCCAAGGCCTGGAACAAGAGGCTGATTCTCCAGATGACGGGTAGTACATCTATAAGGTTTGAAACAACCCCAGTATATCTGTGTCCACTTCAGGAGACCTGCACTGACCCCAACCAGAGGTTGACTGTTGGAATTCTCAGAGACAGTGACAAGGTCAACATGGCCAGCATGAATAGAAGTTTTAGGCCAATCACAGACATAATATGCAGGGGACCATTTAGAGCCTTTGAGGGCAGAGTGCACCAATATCTGAGCACAAACAGCCAGAAAGCTCAAAGTGAAGACTGAGGTCCCTGCGGACATGGGGGATACCTTGGCCACACACGAGAGAGCTTTGGTAGACTGCAATAAAGATGATCCAGTGACAATAGGGGTCCAAGGTTCTGAATTACAGGTGTCAATTCCTTCTGGGAAGGAAGCACTCTAGGACTATAAGCCGTGTTCATCCTTGGCAGTGGGACAGTCCTGGCTGTCTTAGTGAAGACATGTTGTGTTTGCACAGTGGTAATTCAACTAGGCCCAATGTGAGGCAATGTTTTAAGTCTCATAAACCCAGGCAGCTCGGGCTGAGGGTTTCAGGTGGCCGGGGGTGACCAAGTAAGTGTAGGCATGGAGATCCATGCGATGCTTAAAAGAGCAACGGCAGAATGATACTTCCTCCAAGTTGAATAGAGAGAAAGAGAAGTCAGAGCTCTACCCAGTGAATGCCATCAGCACTCAATTCCTCAGCCTTAACTCTTACCCTGTTAAAAAGTGGCGGAAAATGTAAAATGGTGGCCATCAATGAGTTAGCTCCCAATGCTTCATCACAACTGGCTCTGCTCACTAAGTGAGTCTTCAAAGACAGGGTCACACCTGTGACCACAGGACAGCTCTGGACCCAAATGTACTCCTCAGCTAACACAGTACACCCTGGCCTGGAGAGCACCACAATGAAAAGCCCAGTGCCCAAAGGTTACATTCCAGGCTAGTCTTGCATGTACAGTCCAGGAGGATCCGGCTTCGAAAGCTGAGAAACACTGATCAGGATAGCTGATTGAGATCATCTGAGTTCACCAAAGAACCTTGATAGATTGATATCGCCAAGAAACCTTGATTTATTGATGTCACCAAGAAACCTTGATTGATTGATGTCACCAAGGAACCTTTATTGAGGTCACCAAGAAAACCTTGATTGATGTCACCAAGAAACCTTGATTGATGTTACCAAGGAGCCTAGAGTGAGGTCACCAAGGAACCTTGATTGGTGTCACCAAGAAAACGTGATTGATGTCACCAAGGAACCTTGACTGGTGTTACCAAGAAAACTTGATTGATTGATGTCACCAAGGAACTTTGATTAAGGTCAGCAAGAAATCTTAATTGAGGCCGCCAAGGAACCTTGATTGATTGATGTCACCAAGGAACCTTGATTGATGTCACCAAAGAATCTTGATTGGTTGAAGTCACCAAGGAACCTTGAGTGACTGATGTCACCAAGGAACCTTGATTGATGTAACCAAGAAACTTTGATTGATTGATGTCACCAAGGAAACTTGATTGAGGTCACCAAGGAACCTTGATTGATGTCACCAAGGAACCTTGATTGGTGTCACCAAGAAAACTTGATTGATTGATGGCACCAAGGATCCTTGATTGGTTGAAGTCACCAAGGAACCTTGATTGATGTAACCAAGAAACCTTGATTGATTGAAGTCACCAAGGAACCTTGATTGATGTCACCAAGAAACCTTGATTGGTGTCACCAAGGAACCTTGATTGGTGTCACCAAGAAAACTTGATTGATGTCACCAAGGAACCTTGACTGAGCTCACCAAGGAACCTTGATTGCTGTCACCAAGAAACCTTGATTGGTGTCACCAAGGAACCTTGATTGGTGTCACCAAGAAAACTTGATTGATGTCACCAAGGAACCTTGACTGAGCTCACCAAGGAACCTTGATTGCTGTCACCAAGAAAGAAAACCTTATTAGTGTAGCATCATTGATGTAACCAAGAAGAAAATTACACAAAGTTAGAAAGCTAGCAAAAAAAATAAGTAGACTTTTTTCTTCAGAGCTGAAGCATGCAACCACTTAAGATAATAGCAAAAAACAGAAGCTTGCTGGGAGCAGAAGGGGTTACACAGGGACTGGCTTATAGGTTTTCTGTTTGCTCGTGTCCAATGCTATTGTAACTCAGTTCCCAGGCATTTTGGTGCAAGTTCTGCAGCCCATTGAAGACACTGGGACTTTTGGAGACATCAAGCCATGAACAACATCATGGACTCTTGCCTCATAGAGGTATGCCTGGGCAGCCACACTACTATAGTTATAGCTAGGGGAAAGATGTTGTTCATATTGAACTGTACACTGCAACCCATTCAGTGAAAGATCCTGGTCTGAAGGTATTCAAAGGGGTGAATAATGTTGGTTCTGGTGCATCTAAAGAACACGGGTGTGTATCGCACTGTGGGTTATAAAGTGACATTGTTATAAAAGGGTTAACTTGGCAAGACCAGGAGAGGAGTGTAGTTGATATGGGTAACCAAGTGAAGGAACAAGCTACAAGCAACCAATTGTTAGGTGTGGTACCTGGTGAGGTGACATGTCCTCTGGTAGCGAGGGGGTCACTGTCTGGCTCCCTCTCTAGCGGTCAGCATCCAATGGAAAGAAGATCCAAACCCACATTACAGAGATCTATGGCCTGGTCATGAGGTACGGGAAGGAAGGAGCATGCATGAGGTCCATGCTAGGTGCATGGTGGGACTCCATTCTGTTACTGGGAGTGAGGTAACAGAGGTACACTGGGCTGGTGGAGTGGGCACAGGCTCAGCACATCCCTCCTAATACAACATACAAGATACAGCATGTAGTGGCATGAGACAAGTCACTTTTCAGAGGAACTCTGTGCTTTAATTACCGCACTCAGTGAAGGTTCATCTCCAAGTCGGGGAACTGCCTTAGTGTTTGACTTTTCACATGACTGCAATCTCCACCTGGTCTCCGGACATCAATGAGCATGCTCCACCTGAAAGCGAGCAGGGAAAAGATGACCCTGCCCATAGGTGGTAGTATAACCTGCCTCCTGTGTCCCACAATGGACAAGAAAGGAAAATACATTAGTAGCTTAGAAGAAAGCTAGAGCCCCTGTCAGACTTTTATCCCTATCTGCTCCTTCTTGTAGGGTTCCCCTGACTTCCTGATTGGTAAATTGTTGTCAGGAGGACAGGAAGTGTAGGAAAATTTCTCAAAGGAGCCCCAGATAGTAAAAACCTGACAGGAGTTCTAATCCTTCACCACTCCATCCAAAATTAATGTTTTGGGCTTAACTTGTAAATTAAATCTGCTTGGCCCAGCCTACCTCTATGGTTACACCCTGAGTAGTAACCTGGCCACATCCCTGGACACCCCCCCCCCCACACACACACACCCATTCACCAGGATACAAATCATTGTCATGTATTGTGTGCTAGAAGGAACAGACACCTTTGACTGTGGGCAGAAGTCTGTTCTGACCCCATTTAATAAACACAACACAACTGACTCCATGTAACTCATCTGTTCAGTCAATATCATTGATATATCTTGTCTTATATAATAAAGATTGTTTATTTTTGCTGGTGACTTTGTGCTGGGATAGCCTTGGTACTGTTGAAAAGCTAAGTGGTTTTATAATGGGGATAGCTGGATCTGTGAGGTGCATTCATAGGCTTGCCGAGCAGATGTTTATACAAGATGGCTGCCGGGCCCCTCATCCAGGAAGATGTCCCTGTGGTGGGTAAATATTTTCTTATCTTCCAGGATTGTCCTCAGACACTCACTCATTACTCTTCTGGCCCCAGATAATATTAACAACAGAAAAATTCACCATAGAGAGCTTTCGCCTTTCTTATTGTACAAAACAAATCAACAGGTTGAGTAGTTTGAGTCCCCCTAGAAGTCCACTTCCCCCTCGTACAGGCTCATCAGAATGGGACAACTTTCCGGTCACAAGGACAATGCAGACGGTGTCACCTGCACTCAGCTGTAGAAAAATATTGAAGACCCCAAGTGAGCTGGTGGTGTTCTTGTTTTCTATGAGGGGCTCCTTCTCCAGGCCTTCTGGTTGGTAGCCCTCAGAGTCCACCCTGGCAATGCCCAAGTTGGATTTGGAGAGCACAGCTTCAATCTTTTCATCTTTATAGCCAGTCAAGATGGCACTAAAGAAGTACCTGCCTTCTATTGGGGCAGTGAAGATACCTGGGAAGAAAACGAACATGGCTAGTTTGAGATGGGAGACCTAAAACATTTGTTAGAGACAGGTGACCTGAGACCTAAAACCTTTGTGAGAGACAGGAGACCTAAGACCTATAACCTGTGTTGGAGACAGGTGACCTGAGACCTAAAACCTTTGTTAGAGACAGGAGACCTGAGACCTAAAACCTTTGTGAGAGATGGGAGACCTGAGACCTAAAACTTTTGTTAGAGATGGGAGACCTATAACCTATAACCTTTGTTAGAGACATGAGACCTGAGGCCTAAAACCTTTATTAGAGACAGGAGACCTAAGACCTAAAACCTTTGTTAGACAGGAGACCTGAGCACCTGCATTTAGCCCCTACACTTACCCCCCCTTCTCCTCCAGCAAGTGCAGTGTCAGTAGGTCACTATCACTTGATACATTGCACACAAAACCACAGTGTTCGCAGAATCAGGCCTGATCTCTGTTAGCACTTGCTGGTAAATTTTGATGACTCTCATATACAGCAGAGTGCCAGTACTAGTGCCACGCTAACTTTTGGTGAACTGGCGAGCACTAGTGGCCTAGTACATCCTGGTATTTCACATACCTCTTAGATTGTAAGCTCCCAGGATCAGGCCCTCCTAACCCTCTTGTATTGAACTGTATTGTTGCTGTATTGTCTCCCGTTATATTGTAAAGTGCTGAGCAAACTGTCAGCGCTATCTAAATCCTGTATAATAATAATAATACCAGCACTGCAGTATGACTTGGTGACATGGCGAGTCCCATAAGTCCAGTACAAGCCGGTGGCGCGCACAAGTATTGTCCCGCTGCCACCAAGAATTCGCACACAGGCCTGTAGAGCACCTAGTATCCTGGATGTGCTTGCAAATCCTGATTGGCAGTCCACAAATTCTGCAGCACCCGTACTTCCCCCATTCACTGCCCAACCCGGAATTCAGGTGGAAACCCATTTACATTTTTTTGGGGCCTAACCCTCAACATGAGCATTACTAAAAGAAATGAATTGCGGTTGTATTGGTCCGCAGACCTGATTCATCATATGCCGTGTTCTCTGCTGCCATGGCCAGGCATAGATATGAGAGTATAATGTATTTTAAGCTTTTCAATGACAATACACTCTGTCATCCTCGGGGTGACCCTGAATTTGACCGGCTCCACAAAATCCAGCCCCTCGCAAATCACCTTAACCAAAAATGTGCAGATGTCTATACTCCCCAGCAAAAAATTTGCGTTGATGAGTCCCTCATTCATTTTTCTGGCCGCCTTGCATTCAAACAATTCTCCCCAGCAAGCGTGCCAGATATGGGGTCAAGATGAAGAAGACCTGTGACAGCAGGCTATACTTATAAGTTTTGTAAATTGGGAAAGCATCTGATCACCGATCTTGGTTTGATTAGATAATGTAAGGGCAGAGGAGATATCCAGAGTCTGATAGACCCCAGATTTCTCAAAAAAGAATCTATGACAATGCCCATTGAAGTTATCGGGGATATTTGTATTCCCTGTTATAGCATTAAAAGTGATAAAAAAAATTAAAGGGACAGTGTAAAAATAATTGAAAAAATCAAAATAACAAAATAATAAATAAAAACCTTGCCCCTCCCTCGCACGTGCACACCTGTGTGTACGAGTGTTGACCCTGTGCTAGTATGTAAACAGCGGTTGCACCATGCATGTGAGGTATCACCACGAACGTCAGATGAAGGGCAGTAATTCTAACACTAGACCTCCTCTGTAAATCTAAAATGGTAGCTTGTAAAGTCCATTAAAATGTTGCCTATGGATATTAAAAACGTATGCAGTTTGTTGCCATTGCACGGGGCATGTGCAGTTTTAAATCATGTCATGTTTGGTATCTATTTACTCGGCATACCATCATCTTTTATATTTTACCAAATAATTGGCCAACATATTGTGTTTTTGTGCATTAAAAGTAAAAAAAGTGTATTTTTTTTATTTACATTTGAAAAATCGTTGTGCAAATATTATGTGACATAAAAAATTGCAGCACCCACCATTTTATTCACTAGGGTGTTTGCTTTAAACAAATATATAATGTTTGGGGGTTTAAATTAATTTCCTAGAAAAAAATATTGATTTTTTTTCATGTGAACAAAAAGTGTCAGAAAAGGCTTAATCTTCAGGTGGTTAGAAGAGTGAATGATGTGTGGCATAAACTTCTAATGCTGGGCATAAAATGCCCCCACCTCCCAAAATGACCTCTTTTTGGAAAGTAGACACCCCAAACTATTTGCTGAGAGGCATGTTGAATCAATAGATGAAATTATTTTTTTACCACAAGTTTTTGGAAAATTCCAAAATTTTTTTTTTTTTTTTCTTACACAAAATTGTCACTTAAATGATTTACTGCTCACACATGCCATGGGTATATGTGGAATTACTCCCCAAAATACATTCTGCTATTTCTCCTGAGTATGGGGGTACCACATGTGAGAGACGTTTTGGCAATCTAGCCAAGTACAGGACCCCAAAATCCAATAAGCACCTTCAGGCTTTTAAAGTGCTTTATTTCCTCATTACACTTCCTGACTCCCTATCACAGTTTCGGAGGCTCTGAAATGCCAGGATAGCACCAACCCCCCAAATGACCCCTTTTTGGAAAGTAGACACCCCAAGGAATTTGGTAAAAAGCATGGTAAGTATTTTGCAGATATAATTTTTTGCCACATGTTTTTGGAAAATGAAGAAAGAAAACAAAACATATTTTTTCTATTCTTTTTTATATTTCAAAACCTTGTGAGAAAAAATGAGATCTGAAAAATACTCACCATGCCTCTTTGTAAATTCCTTGGGGTGTCTACTTTCCAGAAAGTGGTCATTTTGGGGGGTTTGGTGCTACCCTGACATGTCAGGGCCTTCAAAACTGTGATAGGTAGTGAGGAAGTGAAATGAGGAAGTTACGCACCTTCAGGCTTTCAAAGTGGTCATTGGATTTCAGGCTCCTGTAATTGTGTATTTGTGTATGCTCACAAAAAGTCTCACACATGTGGTATCCCCATACTCAGTAGAAGTAGCAGAATGTA
Organism: Staurois parvus; assembly: GCF_062004578.1. Taxonomy (NCBI): domain Eukaryota; kingdom Metazoa; phylum Chordata; class Amphibia; order Anura; family Ranidae; genus Staurois; species Staurois parvus. The sequence goes on from NW_028318365.1 coordinate 338,085, forward strand.
TTTTGGGGTGTAATTCCACATATACCCATGGCTTGTTTGAGAAATAAATCATTTAAATGACAACTTTGTGTAAAAAAAAAAATGTTTTTGTCATTTTCCAGAAACTTGTGGAAAAAAATAAATCTTCCATGGACTCAATATGCCTCTCAGCAGATAGCTTAGGGTGTCTACTTTCCTAAAAAGGGGTCATTTGAGGGTGTTTGTACTATCCTGGTATTTTAGCACCTCAAGAAATGTGATGGGCAGTCAGAGAGTAAAAGCTGTGTAAATTGCAGTATCTATACCATAGTTTGTAGACGCTATAACTTTCACACAAAGCAATCAATATACACTTATTGGGATTTTTTTTTAACCAAAAACATGTAGCAGAATACATTTTGGCCTAAATTTATGACAAAATTTTAGTTTACTATATATTTTTTATGACAGAAATGAGAAAAAATTGTTTTTTGGCAAAAATGTTTTTTTTCTCAAAACTTTTTTGTTTATAGCGACAAAAATTAAAAGCACACAGGTGATCAAATACCACTAAATTAAAGCTCTATTTGTGTTAAAAAATGACATAAACTTCATTTATGTACCGTATTACATGACCGCTCAATTGTCCGTTAAACTAGCGCAGAGCTGTATAGCAAAAAAAATGGTGTAAATTGCAGTATCTATACCATAGTTTGTAGACGCTATAACTTCCACACAAAGCAATCAATATACACTTATTGGGATTTTTTTACCAAAACATGGAGCAGAATACATTTTGGCCTAAATTTATAACTAACTTTGAGTTTACTATATATTTTTTATAGCTGAAAGTAAAAAATATTGTTTTTCTTCAAAATTTTTTGTCTTTTTTTGTTTATAGCGTGAAAAATAAAAAGCGCACAGGTGATCAAATACCACCGAAAGAAAGCTCTATTTGTGTGAAATAAAGGACGTAAATTTTGTTTAGGTGCAGAATTGCACGACCGCGCAATTGTCAGTTGAATTAGTGCAGCGCTGAGTAATAAAAAGAGGCGTGGTCATTAAGGGGGGTAAATCCTCTGGAGTGCGAGGGGTTAATCAGTCTATGAAAAGGATCATCTTATCTATTTGTAGAATGTAATGCTTTCAGGACCCGTGTACGGGCAAATACATAGACATCTTTAACTGCTTCAAAGCATGAACCTTTCATAACAGAGGAATCATCAAACCCTCAGAAAGAAGAAGAATCTGAGCAGCAGAGAGGGTCACTTTGGAAAGGTTAATGATGTAAAAGTCACTTTCATCTATTGTTTGTCCATCCTGTGTGTATCTTCTTCTATCCCCTGTCTCTTGGGGTCTCCCTGTCCACTCTGTGCTGTGTGGTTACCCCCAATTGTGGAAAACCTCCCTCCCCCTCCCTTCCCTTCCTATTCCCCCTCCTTGACTAAGATCCCTTCCTTTACCCCCCTCCCCACCTCAATACTCCCATTTTTTGCTAGTGATCCTAAAACACCAACTTGGTCCTTATGTGCAAAAAATAAATGATGTGACTGGAATGAAGCTCCTTTAACCATTTGCTGACAAGTGGCATATGTGTACATCACTTGACTTCAAGCGGTTGGATGGAGCCACAAGGGATTCCTTGCCACGTGTGGCAGAAAAGAGCTGTTCTTTAAAATGGTTATATTGCAGTTTGGCAATTACGTCCCAAAGGGGACCATTGAATTGATGAGGTGTGAGGGCCCTGTGGACCCTGTCCATTTCCAGATGATCGGTTGCGATGGAGGGTGCCAGATCTTGAAAAGGAGCAGCTACTTTGGTCTGTACATCTGTGATGGTCATTAGTATGAGGAGGAGGTTAGAGTACTGGGCCCTAATCTTGAAGTCCTCTAGGCAAGACTGTAGGATGAGATTTTCCTCCCTGAGGGCCTCAAGCTCATCTGTATGGTTGTGAACAAGGGTGTCCAGATCATCAACCCGTATCTGGAGTTCAGCTGTGCCCTGTCCTAGCTCTCTGATTTCCCAGGATAGCCAGTCTGTAATTTGTTCTGAGGTTGGCTTCAGAGCCTTTATGAGCATCTGCTCAAGTTGCTTAAGCAAGTCAGGGTGAGTGGGATCTGATTGAAAAGCCAGGGGAGAGGTTCCCAGATCAGTATCAGACTCTTGGAATAGATCTTTGTGAGAACCTCCCAGATGGATTTCAGCTTGGGTTTCTGTGTGAAGGTGGCATACACCATCCTGGATTGTCTGACACCAGCTCTGGGGTGTCAGGAGGCCGCCGGTGAGTGTGATCACTGAGTGGTGCGGAGCCTCATGTAGACATGACTAGTCCAGAGGGCCTTGTGCATGCGCCTCCGGATAGATAGATATTTTTATGCTTTAGGATTTATTTTTGTGTTTTCGTCACCAAGAGGTCAATTTGAGGGGTTATCTATTCTATTATGAACTAAATACCTTTGTTTGTAACTTGTATTCTGTGTCTTTAAGACTTTTCTATATGTAATAAAATATCTTTGTTAAATAGTTGGTTGCATAAGAGCTAGATTTATTTTTTCTCAGTTATTTTTTAGTTATTTTTGATCTTTCATGGAAGCCACAGGAACGGTTATTTTAATGTTTCTCAGGGATGCAGTTCCTCTGAACTCCACAAGGTGGTGATCTCAATTCTACTCAGACAAGAAGTTATTATGGAACACAGACAGGAAGTGATGTCAGCTACAGACAGGAAGTTACATACCATAGTAAGCTGTGAAGAGACATTGGTGGAAGTGGCAGCAGAGGAGGTAATAAGATGTTATTTCCTATTTACACCCAGTAACCCCCCATCATGTCCATCCTCTTCCTCCATAGTCACGTCCGTCCTCTTCCTCCATAGTCACGTCCATCCTCTTCCTCCATAGTCACGTCTGTCCTCTCCCTCCATAGTCATGTCTGTCCTCTTCCTCCATAGTCATGTCCGTCCTCTTCCTCCATAGTCATGTCCGTCCTCTCCCTCCATAGTCACTGATGTCTTTTATCTCCAGCAGATGATGATACACACATATATAGCGTGGGAACCCAGATGAACCCCTTCAGGGGCAGAACATTCCCCCACTTCCGGGGCCGGAACATTCTCCTCATTGTGGAGATAAATTCTAGTAATATGGTCCTCTAAACAAACAGCACTGACAATAAATAGACAAGACAAGGACCATCCTGACCATACATGGCCTACAAAGGGCAATGATGACACTACACAGGCAGCCAATGGGCAATCATTACACTATGCAGCCAACACAATGATGGAGTGCCGGGGTCAGGAGGATGGAGCATAGAGCCCCTTACATTGCTGCTCAGGAGGAAGAAAACATTCCCCAGCCGGCCATGAAGAATATGTTCCATCATTGGTGTCAGAGGGATGAAAATACTGAGGGGTCTGAGGGAAGTTGAGGAGCTGAGGGGTCTCTCAGGGGTTACTGAGGATGAGAGACTTTGGGGCTCCTGAGGGGGTAGTGGAAATCAGCTTTTAGGGGGTAGAGGAAGTGGGGATCAGGGCTCTGAAGAAAGAAAAGTTTGTCAGGCTCAGGGGGACACTGAGGCAGGGAGGGATGCTCTTGGTCTCTGATTGTCCTCTTACCTGCACTTACTTTCCAGACCTTCTTACAGAACTCCTACCAGGAAAGGAAAGAAACCTTCACCTTCTTATCATCTCACTGGTCAAATAATGTATTCAAAGATACCAAGTGGAATGAAGAATGGCAATCCTTCCCCCCTTGGTGGACACTTGTTCTTAGAGGAGGCCTGTTGGTGTATTATCGACTAAAAGGTATTCAGGGGTCAGTGCTATACAACTTCAGGAGACACTCCAATACCTTCCCATGACACAGGCTCTGGCAGTGCCCGGTGCTGGAATTCAGAGCCCCAGGAACCCACCATCACTCTGTACAAGGTCCTGGATATTACAGTATACTTGGTAACCATACTCCTCCCCCTCCTGTCCTCCTTCTACCCACACTAGGCTCTCATTGGAGGGAAGAGAACAGACTCCTCCCCACTGCTCTCTACTCCACCAGCATTCTCCTGCTCTCTAATCCAATATCTTCTCTTACTGCAGAGAGTGACAGTGACATCACTCCTGGCAGTCAGCAAGGAGATTTCTGATATGGTGGGTCAAGAGGGTCTCGGGTCCTCCTAAATATAAGAAATATTAAACAGTCCAAACTAAATGTCTTCCCATGAGGGGAGTAGTCCTTACATGTCCAGCAACCCTCCTATTCCCCCCTCACATCCACATCCTAATATTGTGTGACCAATACCATCCAAATCATTCTTACTTTCATTTCCCAAAGTTATCCGTCTACAAGGAGACCTGTATAGATCACATGACCCCACCAATGAGGATGGAGGAGGACCGGAGTCACATGACTGAGAAGATACTAAACCTCACCCTGGAGATCATCTACCTGCTGACCGGAGAGGTGAGGAGGATTCTGGGAGGTCACATGACATCACTCTTATCTCTATGAATAAAACACAGACCTGACCGGAGAGGTGAGGAGGATTCTGGGAGGTCACATGACATCACTTTTATCTCTATTAATAAAACACAGACCTGACTGGAGAGGTGAGGAGGATTCTGGGGTATCACATGACATCACTTATGATGGGAGTGACTTTGGGTGGGGGGCCTATGAAACATAGCCCCCTTTGGAGAAGTGGGGAGACCTCTGTCTCAGCTCCCCATATTCCTATTATGTGTAAGTCACCCTGTGCCTGTTAGGGGTACAGGGTTATCTGTCCTGATATTGTGTACACATCTATAGGTGGGGTGTGGGGGTTGTTCATTGTTGACTGCCATGTGGTCCCATTGTTTTATTGTGTGTCCTGCTTGGGAACAAACTATTATGGGATGTATTGGTTCGCGTATTGTCTAGTGCCAAGTGGTGCATCCCATTGTTCTATTGTGTGTTTTGCTTGGGAGCAAAGGATTATGGGATATATGTGATTGTACTGGCTTGGTGAGGGGTGTTTCTGGCAGCCCTTCCCCCTGATGGGATGGCCTGCTGATGTGTTTCCTGTTACTGGGTGCATTTCCCCGCCCTGTGTATATATCTTGTATCTATGTAAAAATAAAGCAGTCCACTTCCTGTTTTAAGGCGAGTCTGGTGCTGTTTCATTTTGTATGGCCAGCGGTGGTGTCTGTGGATCTGTGTTCAGACAGGGAAGTGGGAGTCTAACGGAAATAACCTAGTGCAGTCTGGGTCCGGTTCCGTTACATCACTCTTATCTCTATTAATAAAACACAAACCTAACCAGAGAGGTGAGGAGGATTCTGGGAGGTCACATGACATCACTCTTATCTCTATTAATAAAACACAGACCTGACCAGAGAGGTGAGGAGGATTCTGGGAGGTCACATGACATCACTCTTATCTCTATTAATAAAACACAGACCTGACCAGAGAGGTGAGGAGGATTCTGGGAGGTCACATGACATCACTCTTATCTCTATTAATAAAACACAAACCTGACCGGAGAGGTGAGGAGGATTCTGGGAGGTCACATGGCATCACTCTTATCTCTATTAATAAAACACAGACCTGACCGGAGAGGTGAGGAGGATTCTGGGAGGTCACATGACATCACAAAGACCTGACCGGAGAGGTGAGGAGGATTCTGTGATTCTAACATGACATGCCTATTGGTTCCTCAATACAGAGGTTTCCTCTTCTGAAGTCAGGTGATCATATGACCATCACAGTGCCTCCATGTGACTCCCTAAACCCTGAGAGACACAACATGCAGAAGATTCTAGAAGTCACCAAGAAGATGATGGAGCTGCTGACAGGAGAGGTGAGCGGTGCCGGGAATTCTGGGACATTCTCCAGTAACAGACAAGGGATGTGTCTGGATGGTGACTGTATCATTGTGTGTGTCAGGGTCCTATAAGGTGTCAGGGTGTCACTGTCTATTTCTCCATGGAGGAGTGGGAGTATTTAGAAGGACACAAGGATCTCTACAAGGACGTCATGATGGACAATCAGCAGACTTTGGGTTTTGTGAAGATTGTAAGGAAGGAATTTCCCCGGAATGAGACGATATTGAAGCTCACCCTGGAGATCCTCAGCCTGCTGACTGGAGAGGTGAGTGTAATGAAGGGGTTAAATCTGACTCGGCTGTACACTGGGAGGTATTCAGAGTCTATAATTAAGTATGTGTATAACCACCTACCCCCAAAACTCCTCAAAAAGTCACACTTTCTCCCCAGAAAGTAATACAATATTACAACCTTTTTGAAATTACATAAACATATTCAAATAAATGAATATAATAATACAAACTCAAATAAAAAATCAAAAAAAGTCCAATACAAAGTGTCCCAATAAAAATGTCCCAATACAAACAAAAATAGTGTCCAAAAATTATCCCAATGTCCAAACTTTATCATCCAGTAGGAAGAAATTCCATTTCATCCCGTGGTACCTCAAAAAAACAAATTTGAATAATCTAGTGCATTACCTTTATAAATAATATATCATAATATATTCACTCCGTGCAAAAACAAAAAAACAAAAACTGTGCAAGAACTGTATATATATCTCTTCCGTGCACATATGAGTTAGCTGTGACCACTCTGTGAACACTGCAACACTGTGTATCCACCAACACCAATAGTATTAGATACTATTACCCTCTGTATCCATATACCAGCATCCAATGAGATCTTCTAAATTGCTCCAAAGAAATTATTCCAAGGTCCTCAAAAGACAAGAAGGGTCTCAAGGCTCATATTCAAGGTATAATTAAGAATTTTAATAGCAACTTACATTAAAACTTCATTAATCCAGCTTCCAACATGCTTCTTATGTGAGTTCTATCAAACAAATGCGATATGCCATGTGTTGACAACCCACAAAATGGCCGCGGCGACACTTCCGGTCTGCGTGCGTGCGTGCGTCACGACGTCACACCCTTAACGCGTTTCGTCACTTCCGGACTTCGTCTGAAGGGATACGGACGTCCCACATCACTCTCCTTATATGTTAATGTCTCTTAATGGTATGAGGCCACCGCCGCCATTTTACAAAAGGGAAACCAGGCCATCGCAATTCCTCTATCACTCTAATGGGTACCCAGAGCCAAAAATGCATCGGTCTGAGCAAATACTAATACACAAAGGGTAACAGAGGACTACAGATACATATTTCATATAATAAAATACAGTATACAAATATACCTCTATACTATCTTGTCTGATTATCAACCAAAAAATAAAATTACATCATATACTAAAAATTTAATTTAATTTAATTGTAAACACACATTCCCTATATTCAACCCCATTTAAAAACATTTTAATAGATACTTTCAATTTCCAATTTAATACAAATATAGCCCATCAGATATATATATATATATCACTTTGTAATTTTTAAACCTTTTGCTCCCTCCAGTGGTCAAACTCATGAACTAATTACCATTATACTTAATTAATCTTACTTTTCAATCTAAATACTTTACTCCCTCCAGTGGTCATTCTCATGAACAGGTTCATATACAAATATATTTCATTTCTTATTTAATAGATATATTCTTTTAATTTTTAAATTCAGGGAAAACTTTTAATATATCTCAAACCCCACCTATATATTTCTTATCATTAAAACTATACTAGGATCATATGACAATAATTTGTTACAAATTCTAGATATACTCTTTTTAATTTTTCATATCATTAAATTATATTATATGTACACCTATAATTGGTACATTCCTTATTAAAAACCAAAACACCTAAAATTCTACAAGGTCGCATAAAACTATATCACAGCTCTCAACTGGTAAGCCCAAAGAATCTAAAAATCAGAAATAAAACAATTTAAGTCAAGTTCTATATTAAGACCCCTAGGTTTTAATGTATTCATCCTAAATATCCAAAAAGTCTCATTTTGCGACAACTTTTGGACTCTATTCCCACCCCTCCAATGTCCTTTAACAGTATCAATGCCACAAAATTTTAGAAGTCCTGGATCTGAATTATGAAATTCTTTAAAATGTCTCGATACATTATGGTCTTTCTTGCCCTTAATAATATTTCTCACATGCTCTTCCAATCTGACAGATAAATTCCTTTTTGTCCTACCAATATATTGGAAATGGCAAGGACATTCCAATAAGTATGTTACATAACGTGTGTTACATGTAATAAACCGCTTTATGGGAAATTCCTCTCCGGTAGAATGGGATTTAAAGGATGAAATCACGTGGAAAAGATATATCGATGATATTCTGGTAGTTTGGGATGGTACAGAGGAAAGTTTACAGCAATTTTTAGGATATATTGGAAAGAATGAACATGAATTAACTTTTACTTATAATATTAGCAAAGAATCGGTCAATTTTTTAGATTTAACCATTTTTAAGATGAATAATAAGTTATATTTTAAAACTTTTTTTAAAGATACAGATAGAAACGGGTACATTCCTACAAATAGCTGCCATCATCCCCGGTGGATACAGGGTATACCTAAAGGACAGCTTACTAGAATTTTTAGAAATTGTTCTAGACTGGAGGATTACATTTTACAATCAGAAGTTATTTTAAATAGGTTTATTGCTAAGGGATATGATCCAGTAAGATTGGAAAAAATTAGATTTAAGATAAGTCAGAATTATTTAGGAGGGGGAAAAATTAAGCAAAAACCAAAGATTAAAGTAAAGAGGAATGAAATTGTTTATGCGTTTATTTCTGATTTTAATTGTCAGTTTAGAGAAATTGAAAATATATTTATGAGACATTGGCCAATTCTTAAAAAAGATAATGTTTTAAGTTCGGAGCTACCAGTAAAACCTTCCTTTATTTATAGAAAAGCAAATAATTTGAGGAGTATTTTAGTAAAAGGCGTGATTTCCCCACCAAAAGAGAAAGTTTTTGAGATGTTTAATTTTAAAGGTTTTTATCCATGCAAAAAGTGTAGAATATGTAGAACCACTGGGATAAAGGATAGGGTGATTTCATCCTTTAAATCCCATTCTACCGGAGAGGAATTTCCCATAAAGCGGTTTATTACATGTAACACACGTTATGTAACATACTTATTGGAATGTCCTTGCCATTTCCAATATATTGGTAGGACAAAAAGGAATTTATCTGTCAGATTGGAAGAGCATGTGAGAAATATTATTAAGGGCAAGAAAGACCATAATGTATCGAGACATTTTAAAGAATTTCATAATTCAGATCCAGGACTTCTAAAATTTTGTGGCATTGATACTGTTAAAGGACATTGGAGGGGTGGGAATAGAGTCCAAAAGTTGTCGCAAAATGAGACTTTTTGGATATTTAGGATGAATACATTAAAACCTAGGGGTCTTAATATAGAACTTGACTTAAATTGTTTTATTTCTGATTTTTAGATTCTTTGGGCTTACCAGTTGAGAGCTGTGATATAGTTTTATGCGACCTTGTAGAATTTTAGGTGTTTTGGTTTTTAATAAGGAATGTACCAATTATAGGTGTACATATAATATAATTTAATGATATGAAAAATTAAAAAGAGTATATCTAGAATTTGTAACAAATTATTGTCATATGATCCTAGTATAGTTTTAATGATAAGAAATATATAGGTGGGGTTTGAGATATATTAAAAGTTTTCCCTGAATTTAAAAATTAAAAGAATATATCTATTAAATAAGAAATGAAATATATTTGTATATGAACCTGTTCATGAGAATGACCACTGGAGGGAGTAAAGTATTTAGACTGAAAAGTAAGATTAATTAAGTATAATGGTAATTAGTTCATGAGTTTGACCACTGGAGGGAGCAAAAGGTTTAAAAATTACAAAGTGATATATATATATATATATATCTGATGGGCTATATTTGTATTAAATTGGAAATTGAAAGTATCTATTAAAATGTTTTTAAATGGGGTTGATTATAGGGAATGTGTGTTTACAATTAAATTAAATTAAATTTTTAGTATATGATGTAATTTTATTTTTTGGTTGATAATCAGACAAGATAGTATAGAGGTATATTTGTATACTGTATTTTATTATATGAAATATGTATCTGTAGTCCTCTGTTACCCTTTGTGTATTAGTATTTGCTCAGACCGATGCATTTTTGGCTCTGGGTACCCATTAGAGTGATAGAGGAATTGCGATGGCCTGGTTTCCCTTTTGTAAAATGGCAGCGGTGGCCTCATACCATTAAGAGACATTAACATATAAGGAGAGTGATGTGGGACGTCCGTATCCCTTCAGACGAAGTCCGGAAGTGACGAAACGCGTTAAGGGTGTGACGTCGTGACGCACGCACGCAGACCGGAAGTGTCGCCGCGGCCATTTTGTGGGTTGTCAACACATGGCATATCGCATTTGTTTGATAGAACTCACATAAGAAGCATGTTGGAAGCTGGATTAATGAAGTTTTAATGTAAGTTGCTATTAAAATTCTTAATTATACCTTGAATATGAGCCTTGAGACCCTTCTTGTCTTTTGAGGACCTTGGAATAATTTCTTTGGAGCAATTTAGAAGATCTCATTGGATGCTGGTATATGGATACAGAGGGTAATAGTATTTAATACTATTGGTGTTGGTGGATACACAGTGTTGCAGTGTTCACAGAGTGGTCACAGCTAACTCATATGTGCACGGAAGAGATATATATACAGTTCTTGCACAGTTTTTGTTTTTTTGTTTTTGCACGGAGTGAATATATTATGATATATTATTTATAAAGGTAATGCACTAGATTATTCAAATTTGTTTTTTTGAGGTACCACGGGATGAAATGGAATTTCTTCCTACTGGATGATAAAGTTTGGACATTGGGATAATTTTTGGACACTATTTTTGTTTGTATTGGGACATTTTTATTGGGACACTTTGTATTGGACTTTTTTTGATTTTTTATTTGAGTTTGTATTATTATATTCATTTATTTGAATATGTTTATGTAATTTCAAAAAGGTTGTAATAAGGTATTCAGAGTCACTTGAAGTCTTCTGATGTTCTGTAATCAATAACGACATCCACACAAGTACTATGAATACATAAAGTGTCCGGACTCTATGAGATTTGGTTATAGCACAAGATGGCGGCATTGGTTATAGAAGAGAACAATCTCAGCTTTAGTCCAATCAGGGAGACCCATGATTACCAGCATGCCACGCCCACTGACCACTAAATCCATGGGTGACATTTCCTGGTGGGTCAGTGAGCCTTACTAGTAAACCATTAGTGACTCTATTATATGACTTCTAGAAGGAGCTATAAATCTGACCCCATTGTCATCATATCATTGGATGGAGATGTCTGTCCTTTGTTGAGTCGGCACATTGTGGCCAATCCGTGGAGAATAAATCTAGAGCTGACCATAGAAGTGATGGATTATGGGAGAGCAGGGCACAGCCCAGGGGCCCCTTGATAATCTTGCATTACATGATACCAATTTTCTGGGATAGTCAGTCAAGCTTTTTACCAAGCTGTCCCAGGATGGCTGTGTCCCGGGCAGTGTCCCAGAATCTGGGCTGTGGGTACTTCAGCAACCTGTCACTGGGCTCCATCTACACTCAGAATAACATCTCCTCTCTCTTCCGCTTTGCAGGAGTTAAGGAGCCCTGAAACGGAGCATCTTGCTGCTGCTGCTACTTGTGTGGGCGGGACATGTACAGCTCTGATCCCAATGGCCCTCCTCTCCTGTTCATCCCATGTGATCGGAGCAGTACATATCCCGCCCACACATGCAGCAGCAGTAGTAAGATGCTCCACCTCTTCCTTAACCCCTACAAAGTGCTGGAACTGTGGGAGGAAGGTACAGGTGGGGAAATGTTTTTCTGATTGTTAATTTAAAGCAGAACTCAAATCAAACCGTTCATTCTCTTTGGTTTCCTGTTTTTAAGACCGATGGCTGCTCCGCCTCCTTTACTCTCAGTCACTGTTCTTGGCACATCCCTTCTGTAGTTCTTTCTGCAGGAAGCAGGGATGTCATTCAGCCCCACTTGCAGTGGTGGGCAGACCGAGACTCTCAGACACATTCAACATATACAGGCCTAGTGTACTCGCCCACATTCACCTGTAATTGATGGGAACTGTAGTTTCCTTTTACTGCAGAGAGAGGAGAGGATATGATGTCATCCCGGCTGTTACACCTCCTCCTTGGCACAGCAGATGATGTTATCTTTTGGATTACAGAGATGAGGTCATAAAAATTCAATTAGACTTTTCTCCACAATGGGAAGGATTTTCAACGTTTTATGAACTGTTTAGTATTTTGTGTAGGGGGGTGTACTATTGGGGGGTTTATTGCCTATTCCAGAGATCTTTAACCCAGTGACAGGCTGTCAGAACAGGCAAGATCTGTGACAGCAGCTTCCCTGTGTTGCTTTGCTTGAGACCTTCTCTTCTATAATATACATTACTGCACCTTGTAATGTACCTTGTAACCCCTCTATACTGTACTCAGCCCTCCATCCCTCCTGTGCCCCATGTACTATGGTTTCCTGCCCCCCCTGTACTGTGACCTCCAGCTCCCTGTACTGTGACCTCCTGCTACCTGTACTGTGACCTCCTGCTACCTGTACTGTGACCTCCTGCTACCTGTACTGTGACCTCCTGCTCCCTGTACTGTGACCTGCTACCTGTACTGTGACCTCCTGTCCCCCTGTACTGAACCCTCCTGCCCCCCTTGTACTGTACTGTGCCCTCCTGCTCCCTGTATTGTGACCTCCTGCTACCTGTACTGTGACCTCCTGCTCCCTGTACTGTGACCTCCTGCTCCCTGTACTGTGACCTCCTGCTCCCTGTACTGTGCACTCCTGCTCCCTGTATTGTGACCTCCTGCTACCTGTACTGTGACCTCCTGCTCCCTGTACTGTGCCCTCCTGCCCCACCTTGTACTGTGCCCTCCATCCCCCCTGTACTGTGACCTCCTGTCCCCCTGTACTGAACCCTCCTGCCCCCCTTGTACTGTACTGTGCCCTCCTGCTCCCTGTATTGTGACCTCCTGCTACCTGTATTGTGACCTCCTGCTCCCTGTACTGTGACCTCCTGCTCCCTGTACTGTGCACTCCTGCTCCCTGTATTGTGACTTCCTGCCCCACCTTGTACTGTGCCCTCCATCCCCCCTGTACTGTGCCCTCCTGCCCCACCTTGTACTGTGCCCTCCATCCCCCCTGTACTGTGCCCTCCATCCCCCCTGTACTGTGCCCTCCTGCCCCACCTTGTACTGTGCCCTCCATCCCCCCTGTACTGTGCCCTCCATCCCCCCTGTACTGTGCCCTCCATCCCCCTGTACTGTGCTATCCATCCCCCCTGTACTGTGCCCTCCATCCCCCCTGTACTGTGCTATCCATCCCCCCTGTACTGTGCCCTCCTGCCCCCCCGTACTGTGCCCTCCTGCTTCCCCCGTACTGTGCCCTGTGTTTATTTAGTCTTTGGTTTATGCCATGTTTTCTTCTTGTTTAATATTGATTATATTGAAAGTCCTAATAAATATACAGTATGTTTCATTCTATCAATTATTTATACTTTAATTTTTGAGAGTGTGTAAGTTTGGGCAGGTTATTAGGGGCCCCAGTGAATGACTTCCTCCAGGGGCCCATGATGTTACATTTCTGTGGGAGAGTGAGATTTCTCTTTGTATCACACAGAACTGTACAGGAGTCATGAAGAAATCTACCGACAATGACACCAGAAGGAGATCTCATCGTATGACCACAAGATCCTCGAGAATCCAGAATCCCATCACCATCCCCCCACCTCCATCCCTGATCCCTACAAGACAGGAGACACAGAAGATTCTAGAAGTCACCAAGAAGATGATGGAGCTGCTGACAGGAGAGGTGAGCGGTGCCGGGAATTCTGGGACATTCTCCAGTAACAGACAAGGGATGTGTCTGGATGGTGACTGTATCATTGTGTGTGTCAGGTTCCTATAAGGTGTCAGGGTGTCACTGTCTATTTCTCCATGGAGGAGTGGGAGTATTTAGAAGGACACAAGGATCTCTACAAGGACGTCATGATGGACAATCAGCCGCCCCTCACATCACCGGGTAAGAGGAGACTTTATTGTAAAGGAGAGAGCAGTACGGAGGATCCACCTAGATCCCCCATCATCTGATAAACACACAGAAACAATGGATTCAGTCTCAGGAGATGGGAGGCAGTGGTGTGGGACAAGGGGGGGATGTACGGGCGCTGGATAGGAACCTGGGAGCAGCTAGCATGAAAGGTGAAACCTCAAAAACCTCCATAATATGTATATAGATGAAAGCCTGCAGCGCTAATAAAAACTATTGGTACAAAAAATCAAAAACCTACAACGCCCAACAACAAGCATGTGAAGATGAGGTCCCCTGCAGGAAGGGATGAACGGTAGTATGACAGTAAGATGGCGGGACCCAAAATCACGCTCAATAGTGAGGTAATCAGCGCAAGCGTCCAGACTAAGGGTAATGAAGTGCACTATATTAATTCTCAAGGTGAAATGATGAATATATGGTGACTTCTGTAACTGTGTTCCTGATAACGTGATGAGTAAAGATTGCACTAACCGGAAAGCACAATTTAAAGCGCATATGAATGGTCAATAGCCAAACTCCTGGTCATCCGCATCCGGGAACTGGATCACAATGGGGGTCATCTGGCCAGCGTCAGCTAGGCAGGTGCTGTAACCTCAGGATCTCCAGGTTCCAGGAGAAGGAGCAATCTCACCATCCGGGGGAGTCAGTCTCACCACTAGTCAGGCTGTCACCAGGACCTCACAGTGTGCCTTAAAGGGGGGGGGCTCAGAAGTAACGAGCCAGAACACAAAGATACCATATAGTGTACTACTTTATTTAACACAGCGGGGTGCAAGATACAAATTAGCACTCACATGTTGCAGCCTGGAAGCTGGCAGGGGAAATCCAAGATGGCCACCAGCCGACAGCATGGGCCATGCAGAGTGACGTCACAGGGTATAGGGCACCTCCCTAACGCGTTTCGTGCCCATGCACGTTGTCAAAGGGAGTGTGCCACCTGTTCTGACATCTCAAATACCGTACCACGCGCATGCGCAGTAGCGCCGCATCACGTCATCGCGGACGGTTCGCACATGCGCAGTGCGCGCGGACGGCGGCCATTTTACTGGAGAACAGTGTGATATACCACACTTCAAGGACATGCAAGCAAGCAGGTAAAGTTAAGCCCTATTAATGGCAGATGACGATATCATTCTAAACTAAATAGATAAAAGTCGAATGTTGAAAAGGAATTAGAAGCCATTGTGCAAAAAAACGTATTTATCTGGGGGCAGATAATGTCCCACCTTCTAATGTTTTTGCAGAGAAAACTTTGTGGAACTACAAGAGCCAGATTGTGGGTCAACTTGCATGTGCTTGCAAATATCATCATAAAATCATGCAACATAAACATATAAATAAATAAATGACATATAAATAAATACATGCATCGTATTATAAATAAAACATGTGATCCTGTGAGTGCAAATATGAAATACGAGTAAAATTATCTGAGTTTGGAATAAAATATATAAAAACATATAGACCATATAAAAAATATATAAAAATACCTCACATCCAACAACCACCTGTATGGGTGAAAAGATACATAACCCAGGGATGTGGGATGTGGTAATAGAGAAGAATATATAATATAAATAATGCATTAACATGAATTGGAAAAACAAACGTCACATGTAGACGTACCACCAGATGGGAAGTCTGGTACCATAAAAATTGGTAAAAAACGAATCAAATCGACCAAAAATAATGGGATATGACTCAGTTAGATATGGATATAGTCATCCCTGAATTAGAAATCAGATTAATCATGTGGCCTTGGGTAAATGTTAAAGGTCTAAAATCATGGAAATACAGCGGATCAGCAGTAACGGTAGTAAACGAGTGATGTATGAATAGGCCAACAGGAATTAGTAATAGAAATCGACTTACAGTCAGTGTAAAGAACAATTAGCTGGGATCAATAAAGCAATTAATGTCTACATCAATGTTGAGGCCTTCTGGTTTAAGCGTTCTCAATAAAAGAATCCATTTTGTCTCTAACATGGAGACTGCCCGACGTTTGAACACCCCTCTCCATTGTTAATCATGTCTATACCGACAAATTTTAGGCAATGTGGGTTTCTATTATGTTTTTTTCCGAAAATGCATGGATACCGAATGTTCTTTAAACCCTTTCTTGATATTACACAGATGTTCCCTTAATCTGTCCCTTAATCTCCTAGTTGTTCTTCCTATATATTGTTTGCCGCATGAGCATTCAAGAAGATACACTACATGCGTACTATTACAAGTAATGACCGACTGTATGTCGTAAAATCTTCCTGTCTGGTTAGAGCAAAAAAGATGTCACCTTTTTTTGTGAATGCCATTATTGACGCAATCATGCATCTATTGCACGGAAAAAAACCTTTACGACTGAAGAAAAAGGATAACTGCTTGGGGGGTCCACTACATTCGGAGCTAATGAGTTCCTCAGCGGGAGTGCTTTACGATAAATGATTTCGGGAGCATCCGGTACGGCCTCTCCTAAGATGGGGTCATTTGTAACTATAGCCCAATTGTTTTTTATCATTTTCACAATTTGTTTAAATTGGACAGAAAAACCAGTAACAATCGGACAAACCCTGTCTTTCTTAATTAGGTTTTTGTCCTTGGTTGTCAGGAGATTACTTCCATCCAGATTACCCACTTCCTTGATTTTATCATCTAAAATCACGGGGTCATACCCCTTCTCCACAAATCTCTTTTTAAGAATATTGGTGTGGGACCTCTGTAGCTTGTCTCATGAGGACATCCAGGCCACCACTGATTGCTGAATACCAATATTATGAGTCCTGACCCTTACACTGTATAATTTATATTGTACATTACATCCTCCTGACCCCTGCACTATATACTCCATGTTGTACATTACATACTCCTGACCCCTGCACTATATACTCTATGTTGTACATTACATACTCCTGACCCCTGCACTATATACTCTATGTTGTACATTACATACTCCTGACCCCTGCACTATATACTCTGTTGTACATTACATGCTCCTGACCCCTGCACTATATACTCTGTGTTGTACATTACATACTCCTGACCCCTGCACTATATACTCTATGTTGTACATTACCTCCTCCTGACCCCTGCACTATATACTCTATGTTGTACATTACATACTCCTGACCCCTGCACTATATACTCTATGTTGTACATTACATACTCCTGACCCCTGCACTATATACTCTATGTTGTACATTACATACTCCTGACCCCTGCACTATATACTCTATGTTGTACATTACATACTCCTGACCCCTGCACTATATACTCTATGTTGTACATTCCATAGTCCTGACTTCTTCTCTCCCCCTCCCCCCACTGCTATATATACACATAATATGGATTCTCGTTTGTTCCCCCCATTTCCTCCCAGCTGGACATTTTATATCGGATGATGTGATTGGAGCACAGACTTTTACATGGTGATAATAATGTGATAACATCCTCCAACTTTGGACCCTTAAACAGAAAGTGATAATGAGGGAGGAGTCAATACCCCAATGATGGTGGTCTTCAGGATCAGTCCAGTCTTCATCTTGGTTGTTCTCCCCCCATCCTCACTCTCTGACCTCTGGTGGGGCTCAGCCCCGCTGTTCTTCATGACTAAATCATGGAGTAAATAAGGAAGTGCAGTACTTCTTGTGTTGGGAAGATGGTGATGAGTGATAGAGGGGGTGGGGACCCTCGTCCTATAATCCCCTCATCACTGTCCCTCCTATAAAAGACAGTTCTGGTTGTTTCCTCACTCTCTGACTAAGGTCCATGAATAAAGAAATGACCTGGTAGGAGATCAGAGGAGCCATTTCCTAGTTCCCTTGAGGGTGGAATTGTAAGCTCCCCAGAGACCAAGCTGCCTGATGTGGGCGGAGTCCTGGTTTGGGGGAACCAATCAGCTCCTGTCTAGTAATCCTCTTTGTCTTTGTATTTTAGTCCATGGCCGGGAGATGAGGAAAACCTCCGAGGATTGTCTCACTTTGTCTCCAGACTGGAAAGTAGAAGATGAGGACATCACACAGTATAGTCAAGGAGAAAACCCGGCTCCCTCCAATGTCCATCCGGCACCACCCAGTGTAGATGGACCATCGGATTCCTTGTATCCTGAGGAACCTCAGACTGTGCGGGACTGGGCCGGCCTTCCAACAGAGAAGAGCTTCTCCTGTACTGAGTGCGGGAAGGGTTTCCGTTATAAATCCCGTCTTAATAGGCATAAAAGATCTCACACGGGGGAAAAGCTGTATTCCTGTCCTGAGTGCGGGAAATGTTTTTCAGAGAAGTCCAGTCTTTACATACATCAAAGATCTCACACAGGGGAGAAGCCATATTCCTGCCCTGAGTGCAAGAAATGTTTTTCAGTGAAGTCCCATCTTTACACACATCAAATATCTCACACGGGGGAGAAGCCGTATTCCTGTCCTGAGTGTGGGAAATGTTTTTCAGTGAAGTCCCATCTTTCCAGTCATCAGAGATCTCACACGGGAGAGACGCCACATTCTTGTCTTGAGTGTGGGAAATGTTTTTCAATGAAGTCCAGTCTTTACACACATCAAAGATCTCACACGGGGGAGAAGCCGTATTCCTGTCCTGAGTGCGGAAAATGTTTTTCACAGAAGTCCAATCTTTACATACATCAGGTATCTCACACGGGGGAGAAGCCGTATTCTTGTCCTGAGTGCGGGAAATGTTTTTCAGTGAAGTCCAGTCTTTACACACATAAGCGATCTCACACGGGGGAGAAGCCATATTCTTGTCTTGAGTGTGGGAAATGTTTTTCAGTGAAGTCCAGTCTTTACACACATCAAAGATCTCACACAGGGGAGAAGCCATATTCCTGTCTTGCGTGCGGGAAATGTTTTTCAGTTAAGTCTAATCTTTACATACATCAGAGATCTCACACAAAGGAGAAGCCATATTCCTGTCTTGAATGCAGGAAATGTTTTTCAGTTAAGTCCAGTCTTCACAGACATGAGAGCTCACATATGAGGGAGAAGCCGTATTCCTGTCCTGAGTGTGGAAAATGTTATTCAGATAAGTCCCATCTTCACAGACATGAGAGATCACACACGAGGGAGAAGCCGCATTCCTGTTCTGAGTGTGGAAAATGTTTTTCAGATAAGTCTCATCTTCACAGACATGAGAGATCACACACGAGGGAGAAGCCGTATTCCTGTCCTGAGTGCGGGAAATGTTTTTCACAGAAGTCCAGTCTTCATAGACATGAGAGATCACACACGAGGGAGAAGCCACTTTCCTGTCCTGAGTGAGGGAAATGTTCCTCACTGAAGTCCTGTCTTCCTGCACATCAGGGGTCCCACACAACCCTGGAGGTGTATTAGTGCCGTGAGTGCGAGAAATGTCTTCTAGATGAATGTTGCTGGACATCTCAGCTCTCGTGGGGAAGAAGCACACCCTGATATACACCTCAGATATACTCCATGGCTGATCTTCATCATGGAAGAAACAGTTCATAAAGAGATCAGAGGTCACCAAAGACATAGATGAAGTGTGGGACCTGGTTGACCATTGATTGCAGGAGAAGAATAAAAATGGAGTTCTGCCCTAGATCACTGGGTTGGCTTTTATATATTATATACTAGAGATGGTTTGTGCCTAAATGGAAGGGGGTCTGTTGTGCTGGGGGAGGGGTTTATGGGAAGGCTGGAGGAGTAAATAAACTAGGATGGAGGGGGGAGGGAAAATTCAATTATAACGGGGTAGACAGATCAGACGGGTCAGTATTTATTGGGGGGTGGAATGGGGAAAGATGGGGGAGGGCTATGGCAGATGATAAGAAGTTTCCCATGTTACAAACAACCAATGGAATTGGTACCATTTGTATGAAAATAAAAAATACACAAAATCCATGTGAACAAGGTGTCAGTGAATGGACAAGGTGTCGGTGAATGAAAGTGTTTGTTCCCCAATGCCAGAAGTCTGCCCAGCACAATAGGTGAGTTGGAAGGTTTGGTGCATGAAGAGAACTAGGATTGAATTGGTATTGCTGAATCTTGGCTTCATTCCTCACATGACTGGGCCATTCATATTCCTGGCTAGGTTCTCTTTCGGAGAGACGGGGGAAATAGGAAAGGTGGTGGTGTCTGTCTCTATGTGAGAAGTGATCTCAGAGCGAGTGTGAAAGAGGACCTAGTTGATGGAGAGTGTGATGAGGCTGAAGGATTATGGGTGGAGCTGCACATGGGGGGCGGTACTACAAAGGTCATCATTGGAGTTTGTTATAGGCCTCCCAGTGTTAATGAGAAGGTGGAGACTCAGCTCCTCCCACAGATGGAAAGAGATGCAAGGGCTGGGACAGTGATAATAATGGGGGATGGTAACTACCCGGATAGTGACTGGAGTAATGGGACTGCAGGAAAAGTTAAAGGGCAAATATTTTTAAACCTACTACAGGACAATTTTATGGTCCAGTTCATAGAGGCCCCAACTAGGAATGATGCTCTGCTGGACCTGGTCATCTCCAACCATGAAGAGCTTATTACGAATGTCCATATAAAAGAACATCTGGGTAGCAGTGACCATAACATGATTTCATTTATTGTTAGCTGTAAACAGCAAGCACATACAGGAAAAATAAAAACACTCAACTTTAAGAGAGCTAATTTTCCAAGGCTGAGAGATGCTCTCCAAGATTTAGACTGGGAGGGAATATTGGCATCGATGAACACAACACAGAAATGGGAGTTCTTCAAAAAGACTGTATGTGACCACACTGCAAAATATATTCCCATGAGCAACAAGTATAAAAGGCTAAAAATCAAACCTATGTGGCTTACGGCCAAAGTTACAAATGCGATAGATAATAAGAAAAGAGCTTTTATTAAATATAACAATGAAGGAACGCGATCATCGTTTACACATTACAAAGAATAGAACAGAATATGCAAAAAGGAAATAAAGGCGCAAAAAGTGAAAACAAACGACAGAAAGATATCAGGACGACCCCAAAACATTCCTCCAATATATGAATAGTAGAAAGGTCCGGTCCCAGCATGTAGGCCCTTTACAGAACCATCTAGAGGGGGGGGGACAAAGAGAAGGACAATGTATGAAATCCCTTCTTCAGCTCTGTGTATACAAAGGAGCATGGGGGGGCTCTTGTCCATAATGGGCATTGTAATGGAACCGTCCCAGTCTGCGCTGAGTACTTCTGTGAGAATACCGCTTCCCCATCTGAACACCGACAACAGACACCACAGATTGGAAGTAAGCCAAAAAGTAGGCTACTTTATTTGAACACAGATACAAGATATATACACTCAGGGGGACAATCCCCCCTCCCTGCATAATGACACAGGGTGGGGCAATCTACATTTAGTAACAAGAGACACACAGCTATTCAAACTTCACACCAGCAGACAGTCCCATCAGGAAGGAGGGCTGCTGCAGACACCCTCCACTAAGCCAATACATAAACACATACATCCCATAATAGTTTGCTCCCAAGCAAGACACACAATAGAACAATGGGATGCAACCACATAACACCAAACAATCCACAACCCCCACCCCACCTATCTCCTAGACATGTGATAGATATTTTAGGCCTATAATAATTTGTAATATTATTGTGAACTTCTGATAGGGGGTCTCAATTCCTGTAACTTATTTCCCATCTGTTGCATCACCTCAGCACCCCCCTTAGATGTTTTCCTGTAGAGGTTTATGACAGTAGGGCCATCTGGCTGAATAATCCCCTAACACCTCCTAGGGAGTATTGTCATAGATTGTCCTGCAGGAACTGAATTCACAGGAGGTACGCTTCGCTGGACATTGGCCTATCCTATTCCATCTGATGAACTACAGTTGGCCAATGTCTTTCACAAATCACAGCACCCCCCATTGAAGAGAAATAGCAATACTGGAACCTATTGAAGGGTGTGACTACCTGGAATGGATGGGGGAGGGGTATAAAGTATGCCATTGCTCACATTCCTGCCTCTTTGGAAGCCCAGTCATCAGGATGTCTGTGTAATGTATTATTCTATGTTTCTTTCCTGTAACATTCCTTCCTGTAGTCTCTTTGTATCGGTGACATTCCTTCCTGTAGTCTCTTTGTATCGGTGACACTCTTTCCTGTAGTCTCTTTGTATCGGTGACATTCTTTCCTGTAGTCTCTTTGTATCGGTGACACTCTTTCCTGTAGTCTCTTTGTATCGGTGACATTCTTTCCTGTAGTCTCTCTGTATCGGTGACATTCTTTCCTGTAGTCTCTCTGTATCGGTGACACTCTTTCCTGTAGTCTCTTTGTATCGGTGACATTCTTTCCTGTAGTCTCTTTGTGTCGGTGACATTCTTTCCTGTAGTCTCTTTGTATCGGTGACATTCTTTCCTGTAGTCTCTCTGTATCGGTGACACTCTTTCCTGTAGTCTCTTTGTATCGGTGACGTTCTTTCCTGTAGTCTCTCTGTATCGGTGACATTCTTTCCTGTAGTCTCTTTGTATCGGTGACATTCTTTCCTGTAGTCTCTTTGTATCGGTGACATTCTTTCCTGTAATCTCTTTGTATCGGTGACATTCTTTCCTGTAGTCTCTCTGTATCGGTGACACTCTTTCCTGTAGTCTCTTTGTATCGGTGACATTCTTTCCTGTAGTCTCTTTGTGTCGGTGACATTCTTTCCTGTAGTCTCTTTGTATCGGTGACATTCTTTCCTGTAGTCTCTCTGTATCGGTGACACTCTTTCCTGTAGTCTCTTTGTATCGGTGACGTTCTTTCCTGTAGTCTCTCTGTATCGGTGACATTCTTTCCTGTAGTCTCTTTGTATCGGTGACATTCTTTCCTGTAGTCTCTTTGTATCGGTGATATTCTTTCCTGTAGTCTCTCTGTATCGGTGACATTCTTTCCTGTAGTCTCTTTGTATTGGTGACATTCTTTCCTGTAGTCTCTCTGTATCGGTGACATTCTTTCCTGTAGTCTCTTTGTATCGGTGACACTCTTTCCTGTAGTCTCTTTGTATCGGTGACATTCCTTCCTGTCGTCTCTTTGTATCGGTGACATTCTTTCCTGTAGTCTCTCTGTATCGGTGACACTCTTTCCTGTCGTCTCTTTGTATCGGTGACACTCTTTCCTGTAGTCTCTTTGTATCGGTGACGTTCTTTCCTGTAGTCTCTCTGTATCAGTGACGTTCTTTCCTGTAGTCTCTTTGTATCGGTGACGTTCTTTCCTGTAGTCTCTCTGTATCGGTGACATTCTTTCCTGTAGTCTCTTTGTATCGGTGACATTCTTTCCTGTACTCTCTTTGTATCGGTGACATTCTTTCCTGTAGTCTCTTTGTATCGGTGACATTCTTTCCTGTAGTCTCTCTGTATTGGTGACATTCTTTCCTGTAGTCTCTCTGTATCGGTGACATTCTTTCCTGTAGTCTCTTTGTATTGGTAACATTCTGTATTTGCATTGTAATATTACTACTGTTACAGTTATACCGGCTGCATTATATTTTGTTATATTCCATCATAGCAAGCTTCTTCTCTGTGTAAGTAAATGAGATCTTTATTTTTGCCCAGTTGTTATCCTTTGGTATAAACACTATTGGTAATATCTGGATGGGGATTGGCTGAATTAGACAAAAGGTTGTGATGACTTATTACATTTATAATCTGTATGGAACCAAGTGAATAAGTGCCGGAGCAAAACCACCGAAACAAATGGAGCCCCTTGGTGAGGAAGTCTGAACGTTTAGGTAAATGTTACTTCTTGTGTGGAATACAGAGAATTATTTACATCTTTCTTCGTTTTCATGTCTGTCTTCCATGTTGTGTGAGATACCTAGACTAGTAAGCTTTGTCCAATGTCATTGTTACCTTTTGTCTTTACTAACACTTTGATGAGATGATTATGAACAGTATAATTGACATAAAATTGTACTGAGAGTGAATGAGGAAACATCCTAACTGCTGGGTGCAGCTATTGCAGCGGGGTGTGAGTGTGGATGAAAGGGATCTGACTGGACTCTTGGAGGCAGGGAAATAAAACGTAGGATCTGCTCCAATCTGCCTAAAGCAGGTCCAGTTGACCCTCCAATGAGATTAGGTCAAGACGCTTCCCAATCTTTGCGACTGAAATGCACCTGTGGGCCTAAATCACATGGAATGATCTTGTTGTGTATGGATCTGTCCTCTGTAATCTACTAACTGTGGATTGTAAGCGTGTAGTTAGATCTGTGAACAACAGCTATATTGTAACTACTACACCCCATACTGCAAGTAGCTGTGCCTCCATTACCCGCCTGCTGGACTCCAAGCACTCACATTCTGATTATTCACATTTGCTCTAATCCTTCTTGGGGTAATAGGAGCAATTTAGGAAATAATCTGTCAGAATACTTCAGAAAGGTCCTCGGGGGGGGATTGAATGATTGGCAAGTTCAGGAGATCCCCAGGCTGTTTGAAGGGCTATAGTCAGAACAGGGAAACATTAAAAGTTTGTTCTGACAAGTAGTGAAAAGCAGCAATGGTGACAGGGGGGTACCTGTCACCCCAATCACTGGCCAGAGATGAGCTACCTCTGGGGGCAACCACTTAACCCCCCTAGTGGTCTGATTATGTCAGTATTTCTGTGCTCAAAGCGGTACATTATTTTCAATGGAAATATGTTGTTTTTTATTGTAGGTCTGTAAGATTTAGGAATAACTCACTGAAATCTGTCTGAACAAGAGTCTAGTAAACATCCCGGGTATGATAAAATTTGAAACACAAAATCATAAATTATAACTTAATAAATAATCATACAAAATAATTTTATTAATATAATAATAATAAATTTAATTCAATAATATAATCAAACCAAAAACACTGAAATTTGAAATATAGTTTGCACATCACTGAGTTCAGTCGCAGAATCGTTTTCAGTGTCTGATGATGAATTTCCCCCACCAATCATTATCACTCAATTCTGCAAGTGGTTCTAATTTAAATAATAAATGTAAACCCCAGTGAATGATATCAATAGCAGATCAATATATTCCAAAGTCTACATCATCGCGCCTTAAGATTGTAGTCCTGGGAAATAGCTGATTGAATAGGAGCTGCTATTATACAATAGCCCAAAATATATCAAATTTGTGAAAGTAAAAATATAACCACAATAATAGCGTTCACCATAAAACAATTGAAATTCATAAAAATACTAATAATAGTAATCCAACCACCAAATATAATAATGTGTGCAAAAACAATAAATATTGGATCCTAAATCCTAAGTCCATGAAATAAAGTCCATATAGAGCATATATGATCTTCAATCAATGAAGTTCTGGGATCCTATAAACTTCCTTCACCAGTGGATGATCCAGCGCTCAGCACCCCATCAAAGTGCAAACTCACCAGAGACTGGGGAACAACCAGCATATCTTTATATACTCAGCAGGTATGATAAACTCCGCAGCATATCATTTGTAATCAGCAGACGACCCCAATGAGCTCCATAGGTCACATGTGAACAAAGTAAAAAACACTCTCCATAGCGTAATACCGTGTCAGAAAATGTATTCCAATAGAATACCCCATAATAACCGCACTCACATTATGTCAGTACAGCAAAGCCTTGTATATTAAAATCATTCAGCCTGCAGGCTTAGTACACCGCTTCCTACACACAGTGGCGTCTCACCAGCCTTCAACAGATGACAAGGTTGTGGTCACATGGTCTGGCACGTGATAAGGCGTGCGTGATGACGTCACTGCTGGATCACACTCTAACGCGTTTCGTCACACTACTTCGTCCGAGGGTGTGATCAGCAGTGGATTAAGCGAGCCCTTAAAGAGCCACCTCTGTTCTCATTGGTTCATTATATTGGCATCACCTTATAAGAAATCAAGACAAGATGACACATATCTCAAATGATTGGCTCAATAGAATACCAATATCAAAGAGGAATCAAAACGATTCATCAGCGCCATCTTGTGTTTGATCAATAGAGGACAGCAAAATCTGTTTGTATATCATTAACCCCTCCCCCTCCAGAGGATTTACCCCCCTTAATGACCACGCCTCTTTTTGCTACTTGGCGTTGCACTAATTCAACTGAAAATTGCGCGGTCATGCAATGCTGCACCCAAACTAAATTTACGTCCTTTTTTTACACAAATAGAGCTTTCTTTCGGTGGTATTTGATCACCTGTGCGCTTGTAATTTTTTGTGCTATAAACAAAAGACCACAAATTTTGAAGAAAAACAATATTTTTTACTTTCGGCTATAAAAAATATATAGTAAACTCAAAGTTAGTTATAAATTGAGGCCAAAATGTATTCTGCTCCATGTTTTTGGCAAAAAAAATCCCAATAAGTGTATATTGATTGCTTTGTGTGATAGTTATAGCGTCTACAAACTATGGGAGAGATCATGGAATTTACGCCATTTCTTTGCTATACAGCGCTGCGCTAGTTTAACGGACAATTGCGCGGTCATGCAATACGGTACATAAATGAATTTATGTCCTTTTTTCACACAAATAGAGCTTTCTTTTAGTGATATTTGATCACCTTTGCGCTTTTTATTTTTGGCGCTATAAACAAAAAAATTTTTGAGAAAAAAATGTTTTTTGGAAAAAAACAATATTTTCTTGTTTCTGTCATAAACAATATCTAAAAAAACTAAAATTTCATCATAAATTTAGGCCAAAATTTATTCTGCTACATGTTCTTGGTTAAAAAAAATCCCAGTAAGTGTATATTGATTGCTTTGTGTGAAAGTTATAGAGTCTACAAACTATGGGAGAGATAATGGAATTTACAGCTTTTACTTTCTGACTGCCCATCATATTTCTTGAGGTGCTAAAATACCAGGAGAGTACAAACACCCTCAAATGACCCCTTTATGGAAAGTAGACACCCCAAGGAATTTAAAAAGAGGCATGGTGAGTATTTTGCAGATCTCATTTTTTCTCACAAGGTTTTGAAATATAAAAAAAGAAAAGAAAAAATGTTTTTGGTTTTTTCTTCAATTTTCTACACTACCAGATGCTTCTCGGGGCAGCAGTTCCTCTGAGCTCCAAAAGGTGGTGATCTCACTTCTACCCAGTCAGGAAGTCTCTATAGAAGACAGGAAGTGATGTCAGGTATAGACAGGAAGTGATGTCAGGTACAGACAGGAAGTGACCTGGAATAAAGACAAAGTCCCATGTGGCACAAAGAAAAAGAGACATCGGTGGAAGTAGCAGCAGAGGAGGTAATAAGATGTTATTTCCTATTTACACCCAGTAACCCCCCATCATTTCTGTCCTCTTCCTTCAAAGTCACGTCTGTCCTCTTCCTCCATAGTCACGTCCATCCCCGTCCCCCATTGTCACGTCCGTCCTCTTCCTCCATAGTCACGTCCGTCCTCTTCCTCCATAGTCACATCTGTCCTCTTCCTCCATAGTCACGTCCGTCCTCTTCCTCCATAGTCACATCCGTCCTCTTCCTCCATAGTCACGTCCGTCCTCCTCCTCCATAGTCACATCCATCCTCTTCCTCCATAGTCACGTCCGTCCTCTTCCTCCATATTCACATCCGTCCTCTTCCTCCATAGTCACGTCCGTCCTCCTCCTCCATAGTCACGTCCGTCCTCTTCCTCCATAGTCACGTCCGTCCTCTTCCTCCATAGTCATGTCCGTCCTCTTCCTCCATAGTCACTGTGATGTCTTTTATCTCCAGCAGATGATGATACACACATATATAGTGTGGGAACCCAGATTAACCCCTTCAGGGGGAGCAGTTGATGATAATATATTTGCTCCCAAAGCTGGCCTACATGGTTCAGTTTTATCGTTCAGCCAGCGGGATGAGAGAAAAAAATATTATTATTATTATACAGGATTTATGGCGCCAACAGTTTGCTCAGCGCTTTACAATATAACGGGAGACAATACAGCAACAATACAGATCAATACAAGAGGGATAGGAGGGCCCTGATCCTGGGAGCTTACAATCTAAGAGGGAGGGGCTAGTGGTACAAAAGGTAGTAACTGTGGGGGATGGACTGATTGGAAGAGTAGAAGATTCCATTATTAGCTGAGGGCAGGATAGGCTTCCCTAAAGAGAGAGGATTTCAGAGATCGCCTAAAAGTGAGCAGAGTAGGCGATAGTCTGATAAATTGGGGTAGAGAGTTCCAGAGGATGGGAGAAGTCCTGGAGATGAGCATGGGAGGAGGAGACAAGGGAGCTAGAGAGCAGGAGGTCTTGTGAAGAGCAAAGAGTACGGTTTGGGTGATATTTAGAGACAAGATCGGTGATGTAATTTGGGGCGGAGTTATAAATGGCTTTATATGTTATTGTTTTGAATTTTATCCGTTGGGCAAGGGGAAGCCAGTGGAGGGATTGGCAGAGAGGGGTGGAGGACACTGAGTGGAGGCCAGTGGAGGGATTGGCAGAGAGGGGTGGAGGACACTGAGTGGAGGCCAGTGGAGGGATTGGCAGAGAGGGGTGGAGGACACTGAGTGGAGGCCAGTGGAGGGATTGGCAGAGAGGGGTGGAGGACACTGAATAGAGGCCAGTGGAGTGATTGGCATAGAGGGGTGGAGGACACTAAATGGAGGCCAGTGGAGTGATTGGCAGAGAGGGGTGGAGGACATTGGAGGCCAGTGGAGTGATTGGCAGAGAGTGGTGGAGGTCAGTGGAGGGATTGGCAGAGAGGGGTGGAGGACACTGAGTGGAGGCCAGTGGAGGGATTAGCAGAGAGGGGTGGAGGACATTGAATGGAGACCAGTGGAGGGATTGGCAGAGAAGGGTGGAGGTCAGTGGAGGGATTGGCAGAGAGGGGTGGAGGACGCTGAGTGGAGACCAGTGGAGGGATTGGCAGAGAGGGGTGGAGGACACTGAGTGGAGGCCAGTGGAGAGATTGGCAGAGAGGGGTAGATGACACTGAGTGGAGGCCAGTGGAGGGATTGGCAGAGAGGGGTGGAGGACACTGATTGGAGCCCAGTGGAGGGATTGGCAGAGAGGAATGGCAGATACAGAGCGGTTAGTAAGGTGGATGAGTCTGGCAGCAGCATTCATGATAGACTGAAGAGTGGATAGCCAGCGATGAGGTTGGCCAATGAGGAGGGAGTTACAATAGTCAAGGCGAGATATAACAAGGGAGTGAATAAGTTGCTTAGTGGTTTCCGAGGTTAGGAACGGGCGTATCTTGGAGATGTTGTGGAGGTGAAGTCTACAAGATTTGGACAACAATTGGATTTGGGACTGAAAGGACAGATGGGAGTCTAGGATTACACCTAGTACCCTGGCATGAGGGGAGGGACTGATGGTTGTATTATTGATCTTGATGGAGAAGTCAGGGGAGGGGGCACAGGCTGGGGGGAATACTAAGAGCTCAGTTTTTGAAAGATTGAGTTTGAGGAAGTGGAGTGACATCCATGCAGATATGTCACTTAGTAGGTAAGTAATGCAAGAGGAGACTGAAGGGGTGAGGTGAGGAGGAGACTGAAGGGGTGAGGTGAAGAGGAGAAAGATAGATTTGTGTGTCATCAGCATAGAGATGGTACTTGAAGCCATGGGAGTTTATCAAGTGACCAAGGGAGGAGGTGTAGATGGAGAAGAGAAGGGGTCCAAGGACAGAACCCTGAGGGACCCCTACAGAAAGAGGGAGTGAAGAGGAGGAGGCAGCATTATAGGTTACACTGAAGGAGCGCTGCGATAGGTAGGAGAACAAGGAGAGAGCAGAGTCTTGGAGGCCAAAAGAGTGGAGTTTTTTTTTGAGGAGGAGATGGTCAACAATATCAAAAGCAGCAGAGAGGTCAAGTAGTAAGAGTATGGAGTAGTGGCCATTGGTTGGGATGAGTACGGAGTAGTGGCCATTGGTTGGGATGAGAATGGAGTAGTGGCCATTGGTTGGGATGAGTATGGAGTAGTGGTCATTGGTTGGGATGAGTATGGAGTAGTGGCCATTGGTTGGGATGAGAATGGAGTAGTGGCCATTGGTTGGGATGAGTCCGGAGTAGTGGCCATTGGTTTAAGCAGTTAGTAGATCATTAGTGAGGTTTAGTAGGGCAGTTTCAGTGGAGTGTAGCAAGCGAAAGCCAGACTAAAGGGTCAAGAAGGTTGTTGTCGCTGAGGTAGGAGCTCAGGAGATTGTAGACTAAGAGTTTACAGGTAAATGGCAGCAGGGAGATGGGTCTTAAGTTGTTCAGGTTGGTGGGGTCCAGGGAGGGCTTTTTAAGTATGGGAGTGATGTGCACATGCTTTAGAGGGGAGGGGAAGGCACCATTAGAGAAGGAAAGATTGAAGATGTGAGTGAGGGAGCATAGGATGGAAGAGGGTGACCGTAGTAGTTGTGAGGGGGCAGGTTGTTAGACGGGCGTCTGAGAAAACCTTAGTGACCTCTTCGGTAGTAGCGAGGTCAGAAGAGGAAAGTGTTGAGGGAGGTTTAGTATAAGGTATGGTAAGTGGGATGGATGTCTGTGCAGTGGAGATGTCCCTATGAATTGCGTCAATATTGTTTTTGAAATGATTTGCAATCTCATGAACAGTGAGTGAGGTACTGGGTGGAGGTGGAGAAAGTAGAGAGTTAAAAGTAGAGAAGAGACGATGAGGACTGGATGACAAGGTATTAATAAGGGTGACAAAGTCGTCTTGTTTGGCAGCATGGAGGGAGGAATTGTATGTGAAGAAAGCAGATTTATATCGGGTGAATGCTTGTTGAGATTTGGTTTTACGCCACAATCACTCCAGCGCACGACTATGTCGTTTAAGATGTCTGGTGTGGTCAGTCTGCCACGGATGTAATGGTCGGAGCCTGATGCTTCGTGTTGTTAGAGGAGCAAGTGAGTCCAGTGTGGATGACAGTGAACTGTTGTAGACAGCAGTGGCCAGGTCAGGGCAGGACAGGGGAGAGATTCTGTCATAGAGTTGGTCAGTTGCAGAGTGGAAAGGAGCCGGGTTCAAGTTGTGAAGGTTTCTGCGGGTAATTGTTGGCTGCTTGGAGGGATAGGTGTTTGAAGACGAGGAGACTGTGAAGGTGATGAGATTGTGATCAGAGAGAGGAAAGGAGGTGTTTGTGAGGTTGTAGGGAGTGCAAAGATGGGAGAAAACAAGGTCTAATGTATTCCCATCAGAGTGAGTGGAGGACGTGTCCATTGTGCTAATGCAAAAGATGAGGTTATGTTGAAGAGTTGGGATGTAGTCGGGTTGTTGACATTAATAGGAATGGTAAAATCTCTGATGATAATAGTGGGTAGTTCAGAGGGGAGAAAGTAGGGTAGCCAGGCAGAGAAGTCATCAAGAAAGCGGGACACGGGTCCAGGAGGCCAATAGATCACTGCAATCCTCAGAAAGATCGGAGAGAACAGCCAAATGCAGTGAGTCTCAAAAGAAGAGAAGGATAGAGAGGGAGGGTTAGGGGGGAATTTAAAGGTGCTGAGTGGGGATAGAAGCAAACCAACCCCACCACCTTTCTGACCACTGGGTCTGGGTGAGTGGGTCCAGAGGAGGCCGCCATAGGGAAGTGCTGCGGGGGAAGCAGAATCTGCTGCTTGGAGTCAGGTTTCTGTAATTGCTAGTAGGTTAAGGGATCGGGAGACAAAAAGGTCATGGAAGGAAATAGAAGCGATTTCCCCAACTACACACTGAAGGTGGAGGGGGGAATCCTCCCCGCTGCACTCTTGTATTCTGACAATGGGGGGACTCCTCCGCTCTCAGAATACACGGCTGAGCCGTGAAGCTATTGGCTGCAGCCGCTGGGGGAGTTGCTTTTATCCGGCAGTGGCCACACATGGATGGAAATGTGAACGATCCCTGCTGAACCAGCTGAATTTCCATGGATCTATGGTCACCTTCAGTGACTTCCTCCCCTCCCCCTCATCTCCTTCATGATGGAAGTCATGCTGAGATCATCTCCCATTGGCTGAGCAATATTCTCATTTGTCTCTCAGCTCCTTCTTGCTATTCCTCGTCCTGCCTGTTGTTTCCTTGGATTGATTTTCTGTGTAGTGACCCCGGCTTGGTCTCTTGGATGCGCTCGTCTGTTGCTTGCCCTGACCTTTCTCCTGATTCCTGGATCTCCTCCTCATCTCTCCTCCATATCCTCTTACACAGCTTTTCTCCACACCTGCAGTGACCCTGGGGGGAGGAAACTTGGCACCAGCACGCCGCCAAATCCATCCCCACCATTAGGGGCTCTGGAGACAATTGTCTGCTATTTACACTCCGTTCCTCCGCACGTCACCTGATCACATGACAGCTTACTTCCACAGATTCCCGACAGATTTCTGGATGGTAAAGGTCAAAGGTCACTCTTCAGTTTAGGAGAGGTAGGACGCACCCAGGAACAAGGATTTGGTTTGCATAGGAGCCTCATATAGAGGACCCCTCAAATCTCCCCATCCAAATGTCCCTCCATCCAGAGTCTATATGTCCTATGACATCACACTGACCTCACAGCTCCTCCTCCCAATGTCCCTCCATCCAGAGTCAGAGAATCTTATGACATCACACTGACCTCCAAGCTCCTCCCCCCAATGTCCCTCCATCCAGAGTCAGAGAATCCTATGACATCACAGTGACCTCACAGCTCCTCCCCCAATGTCCCTCCATCTGACTTTTTTCTGATGCTCTTAGGATGTGGGGCCCCTTGGTATCCTCACATGTAAAGTGGGACTGTTGGTCCTGCGTTGTATGTAATGACATCAGAATGCTGCAACAAGCCTATACCCTGCGTAGTGTGGGGGTCCTGTGGGGGGGAATTATACCTCAGCCTGAAGTGGGGCTTTAATAAAATGGAGACCTGAATGGAGAGGTGAGGAGGATTCTGGGAATATCATTTGATGTGACTCTTTGTGTTCAGATGTAGAGTTTTCCTCCTGTGAAGTCTGGAGATCATATGACATCACATTGCCTCCACCTCCCTCCCTGATAGAAGAGAGAAAGAAGAAGAAGATTCTAGAAGTCACCAGAGAGATCACTGAGCTGCTGACAGGAGAGGTGAGCGGTGCCGGGAATTCTGGGACATTCTCCAGTAACAGACAAGGGATGTGTCTGGATGGTGACTGTATCATTGTGTGTGTCAGGTTCCTATAAGGTGTCAGGGTGTCACTGTCTATTTCTCCATGGAGGAGTGGGAGTATTTAGAAGGACACAAGGATCTCTACAAGGACGTCATGATGGACAATCAGCCGCCCCTCACATCACCGGGTAAGAGGAGACTTTATTGTAAAGGAGAGAGCAGTACGGAGGATCCACCTAGATCCCCCATCATCTGATAAACACATAGAAACAATGGATTCAGTCAGTGTGTGTGTTTCCTACAGATGGATCCAGTCATGGGAACCCACCAGAGAGATGTCCCCGTCCTCTGTATTCCCGGGATTCCACACAGGAAGGTCACACCATCCCTCACTATTACAAGGTTGGTGGGATGGAGAATCTAGAACATGGACTTGTAGAGACAATGTGTGGATGTTTATGTGACCTTATATTTTACAGATGATATTTTCTCTCATTTCCTTGATTTAGAGTGGAGATCCAATCGATATAGAATTTGAGGTGAAAGCAGAAGAAGAAGAGGCGTATGTGAGGGATGATCAGCAGTCTATGGAGGAGGATGGAATAACGGGGACATTTATAGAGGAGGACACTCCTACAGAGATCAGCACAGGTGGGTCATGAACACTAAATCCATTCCTCCACCCATACTGCTCACTGATTGGTCCAGAGTAGGGCGGGGACTGGGTGATATCAGCCTGTAATCCCCTGGTCACTTTCCTGAGCTGTGTTCCCCGTCCTGTATTCCTGGATTTCTCTCGGATAATCTTCCTTCTCTGTGCTGCAGACACAATTTATGTCTCTAGACTGGATTTATGGAGGTTCTGGGGTTCAGCTGGCAGCAAAATGTGATTGTTCACAATAGGTGTTGATTGACCTGGGACATGTGTATTGGGTCTTCTACCCCTTATCCTGGGGCTAACAGGATCTCTGACAGAACATTTCTCCCAGGGTTCCTTGCTCTGTGGTCTGCTGGCTGTGCCGGGTGGAGGAATATGTCTGTATGTCTCAGACCCAAGTCACTGAGTGCAGTCTCAGGAGATGGGAGGCAGCGGTGTGGGATCTCTGCAACTTGTCTACAGTAAACATTTAATCTTCCACTGATTACTGAATACCAATATTATGAGTCCTGACCCTTACACTGTATAATTTATATTGTACATTACATCCTCCTGACCCCTGCACTATATACTATATGTTGTACATTCCATACTCCTGACCCCTGCACTATTTACTCTATGTTGTACATTACATACTCCTGACCCCTGCACTATATACTCTATGTTGTACATTACATCCTCCTGACCCCTGCACTATATACTCTATGTTGTACATTACATCCTCCTGACCCCTGCACTATATACTCTATGTTGTACATTACATCCTCCTGACCCCTGCACTATATACTCTATGTTGTACATTACATCCTCCTGACCCCTGCACTATATACTCTATGTTGTACATTACATACTCCTGACCCCTGCACTATATACTCTATATTGTACATTACATACTCCTGACCCCTGCACTATATACTCTATGTTGTACATTACATACTCCTGACCCCTGCACTATATACTCTATGTTGTACATTACATACTCCTGACTTCTGTTCTCCCCCCTCCCCCCCACTGCTATATATACACATAATATGGATTCTCTTTTGTTCCCCCCATTTCCTCCCAGCTGGACATTTTATATCGGATGATGTGATTGGAGCACAGACTTTTACATGGTGATAATAATGTGATAACATCCTCCAACTTTGGACCCTTAAACAGAAAGAGGTAATGAGGGAGGAGTCAATACCCCAATGATGGTGGTCTTCAGGATCAGTCCAGTCTTCATCTTGGTTGTTCTCCCCCCATCCTCACTCTCTGACCTCTGGTGGGGCTCAGCCCCGCTGTTCTTCATGACTAACTTCTGGTTGTTTCCTCACTCTCTGACTAAGGTCCATGAATAAAGAAATGACCTGGTAGAAGATCAGAGGAGCCATTTCCTAGTTCCCTTGAGGGTGGAATTGTAAGCTCCTCAGAGACCAAGCTGCCTTATGTGGGCGGAGTCCTGGTTTGGGGGAACCAATCAGCTCCTGTCTAGTAATCCTCTTTGTCTTTGTATTTTAGTCCATGGCCGGGAGATAAGGAAAACCTCCGAGGATTGTCTCACTTTGTCTCCAGACTGGAAAGTAGAAGATGAGGACATTACACAGTATAGTCCAGGAGAAAACCCGGCTCCCTCCAATGTCCATCCGGCACCACCCAGTGTAGATGGACCATCGGATTCCTTATATCCTGAGGAACCTCAGACTGTGCGGGACCGGGCCGGCCTTCCAACAGGGAAGAGGTTCTCCTGTCCTGAGTGCGAGAAAGGTTTCCATTTTAAATCCCATCTAAATATTCATAAAAGATCTCACACGGGGGAAAAACCATATTCCTGTTCTGAGTGCGGGAAATGTTTTTCACATAAGTGCAATCTTGACACACATCAGAGATCTCACACGGGGGAGAAGCCGTATTCCTGTCCTGAGTGCGGGAAATGTTTTTCACATAAGTGCAATCTTGATACACATCAGAGATCTCACACTGGGGAGAAGCCGTATTCCTGCCCTGACTGTGGGAGATGTTTTTCACAAAAGTCCAGTCTTAACAATCATCAGAGATCTCACACAGGAGTAAAGCCATATTCCTGTTCAGAGTGTGGGAAATGTTTTTCACATATTTCCGGCCTTTACAGACATCAGAGATCTCACACAGGGGAGAAGCCACATTTTTGTCCAGAGTGTGGGAAATGTTTCTCAGACAAGTCCTCTCTTTACACACATCAGAGATCTCACACAGGGGAGAAGCCATATTCCTGTCCAGAGTGTGGGAAATGTTTCTCAGACAAGTCCTATCTTTACACACATCAGAGTTTGCACACAGGGGAGAAACCGTATTCCTGTTCTGAGTGCGGGAAATGTTTTTCAGTGAAGTCCACTCTTTACAGACATGAGAGATCTCACACGGGGGAGAAACCGTATTCCTGTTCTGAGTGCGGGAAATGTTTTGCACGGAAGTCTCATCTTTACACACATCAGAGATTGCACACGGGGGAGAAGCCTTATTCCTGTCCTGAGTGCGGGAAACATTTTGCATGGAAGTCCCATTTTTACACACATCAGAGATTGCACACGGGGGAGAAGCCATATTCTTGTCCTGAGTGCGGGAAATGTTTTGCACGAAAAACAGATCTTGTCAAACATGAAAGGTCTCACACAGGTGAGAAGCCATATTCCTGTCCTGAGTGCGGGAAATGTTTTTCACAGAAGTCCTATCTTTCCATACATCAGAGATCTCACACGGGGGAGAAGCTGTATTCCTGTCCTGAGTGTGGGAAATGTTTTTCAGTGAAATTGCGTCTTTCCAGACATCAGAGATCTCACACGAGGAGAAGCCACTTTCCTGTCCTGAGTGAGGGAAATGTTCCTCACTGAATTCCTGTCTTCCTGTACATCAGGGGTCCCACACAACCCTGGAGGTGTATTAGTGCCTTGAGTGCGGGAAATGTCTTCTAGATGAATGTTGCTGGACATCCCAGCTCTCATGTGGGGAAGAAGCACACCCTGATATACACCTCAGATATACTCCATGGCTGATCTTCATCATGGAAGAAACAGTTCATAAGGAGATGAGAGGCCCCCAAAGACATGGATGAAGTGTGGGACCAGGTCGGCCATTGATGGCAGGAGAAGAATAAAAATGGAGTCCTGCCCTGTGATTCAGGAATCTCCAGCAAGGCTCCCACTTTCCATTCACTACACATCTACATCAGAGGCTGGTCATCAGCTCTGAGGAAAGGGATTCGTCTCCGAAACGCGTCAGTCATTTGACCGCACTGACAGTGAGGACACCTTACCTGCCGTTGTGGCCATCAATGCTTTTTAGATACATGCTTCGTCTAGAAGTGTTTTTATTTTGTAGTCCTTACAATAAACCTTGGATAATGCGCTAGGTGTTGCGCCTCCTGTTTTCTCTTTATCCTGCCCTGTGATTGGCTGAGTACATTTGTGGTGGGAGATTTCACAAACACTTGGAGGTCTATTATTAATACTTTGTGGACAAATGTTCCAAGCACTCATTAGGCCCACAGTTGGAGGTGAGGACAATACTTGCATGGTGGGGGATCACTGAAGAGGTGGGTGGTAATAAAATGTCCCAATTCTAGAAGAGTGACTGATGGTGTACACACGGAAGCAATGGAATTGTGTGTATACCGGGAATGAAGGAGTGATTGGTGAATGCACATATTGGGACTTTCCCGTGTGTTTCTCCATACATGTTTCTTGTATGTTTCCCGTGATACAAATGTCTGTGTATATGATCGGCACATGATGGTCTGTCTATGATAAACATTTCATTGATCTGATCATTTCCATGGTGATTGTGGACACATTGTGATTGGTTGATGGGGGATGGAAAGCAAAGAGAGCAGGAAGTAGAGCGCCATCCTTTCTCCCTTTCTCTATTCCTAGTTCAGATTTGTAGCAGAAATCCCCAACATGTAGCAATACACGGACAATTGATATCAGACAATGAGGCAGAGGAAGGCCAATCATGAAGCTGGGGGTGGTGCAGCATAGACTGGAACAGGGTCCTCCAGGAGTGCAGCTCACACTGCGGGCAGAACTCCTCCTACTGGGACATTCAGGCTTCACGCAGCTACAGCTGCACTCCCGGGACTGCCACGCCTGGACTGTATATGGGGCGGGTGTGGAGGGAGGAGGAGCAGGGATTGGCTAATGGAAAGTGGGAGCATCTCTGAGTTACCGATGGATTTACAGTATATGGAGATCAAGGAGAGTTCATCTTCTGCCGGCTATAGATGGGGCCCTTCAACAGTTGGAGTATAGGGGATGATAATGACTGGGTCAAATCTGCAGAGAAGATGGAGCAATGGGATCTCCTTGGATGAAGTGGGGTTGAGGTGTCTGCTAGCAGTGTCCACGTGTGAGGAAGTGGGGGAGGGTAAAGGTGTCTCCTAGCAGTGTCCACGTGTGAGAAGTAGAGTGGAGGTGGGGGAGGGTAAAGGTGTCTGCTAGTGGTGTCCACATGTGAGAAGTAGAGGGAAAGTGGGGGAGGGTAAAGGTGTCTGCTAGCGGTGTCCACGTGTGAGAAGTAGAGCGGAAGTGGGGGAGGGTAGAGGTGTCTGCTAGTAGTGTCCACGTGTGAGAAGTAGAGCGGAAGTGGGGGAGGGTAGAGGTGTCTGCTAGTAGTGTCCACGTGTGAGAAGTAGAGCGGAAGTGGGGGAGGGTAGAGGTGTCTCTAGCAGTGTCCACGTGTGAGAAGTAGAGTGGAGGTGGGGGAGGGTAAAGGTGTCTGCTAGTGGTGTCCACATGTGAGAAGTAGAGGGAAAGTGGGGGAGGGTAAAGGTGTCTGCTAGCGGTGTCCACGTGTGAGAAGTAGAGCGGAAGTGGGGGAGGGTAGAGGTGTCTGCTAGTAGTGTCCACGTGTGAGAAGTAGAGCGGAAGTGGGGGAGGGTAGAGGTGTCTCTAGCAGTGTCCACGTGTGAGAAGTAGAGCGGAAGTGGGGGAGGGTAGAGGTGTCTGCTAGCGGTGTCCATGTGTGAGAAGTAGAGCGGAAGTGGGGGAGGGTAAAGGTGTCTCTAGCAGTGTCCACGTGTGAGAAGTAGAGGGGAAGTGGGGGAGGGTAGAGGTGTCTGCTAGTAGTGTCCACGTGTGAGAAGTAGAGCGGAAGTGGGGGAGGGTAGAGGTGTCTGCTAGTAGTGTCCACGTGTGAGAAGTAGAGCGGAAGTGGGGGAGGGTAGAGGTGTCTCTAGCAGTGTCCACGTGTGAGAAGTAGAGCGGAAGTGGGGGAGGGTAGAGGTGTCTGCTAGCGGTGTCCACGTGTGAGAAGTAGAGCGGAAGTGGGGGAGGGTAAAGGTGTCTCTAGCAGTGTCCACGTGTGAGAAGTAGAGGGGAAGTGGGGGAGGGTAGAGGTGTCTGCTAGCGGTGTCCACGTGTGAGAAGTAGAGCAGAAGTGGGGGAGGGTAAAGGTGTCTCTAGCAGTGTCCACGTGTGAGAAGTAGAGGGGAAGTGGGGGAGGGTAGAGGTGTCTGCTAGTAGTGTCCACGTGTGAGAAGTAGAGCGGAAGTGGGGGAGGGTAGAGGTGTCTCTAGCAGTGTCCACGTGTGAGAAGTAGAGCGGAAGTGGGGGAGGGTAGAGGTGTCTGCTAGCGGTGTCCACGTGTGAGAAGTAGAGCAGAAGTGGGGGAGGGTAAAGGTGTCTCTAGCAGTGTCCACGTGTGAGAAGTAGAGGGGAAGTGGGGGAGGGTAAAGGTGTCTGCTAGTAGTGTCTATGTGTGAGAAGTAGAGTAGAAGTGGGGGAGGGTAAAGGTGTCTCTAGTAGTGTCCACGTGTGAGAAGTAGAGCAGAAGTGGGGGAGGGTAAAGGTGTCTGCTAGCGGTGTCCACGTGTGAGAAGTAGAGCGGAAGTGGGGGAGGGTAAAGGTGTCTCTAGCAGTGTCCACGTGTGAGAAGTAGAGCGGAAGTGGGGGAGGGTAGAGGTGTCTGCTAGCGGTGTCCACGTGTGAGAAGTAGAGCGGAAGTGGGGGAGGGTAAAGGTGTCTCTAGCAGTGTCCACGTGTGAGAAGTAGAGGGGAAGTGGGGGAGGGTAGAGGTGTCTGCTAGTAGTGTCCACGTGTGAGAAGTAGAGCGGAAGTGGGGGAGGGTAGAGGTGTCTGCTAGCGGTGTCCACGTGTGAGAGGTAGAGCAGAAGTGGGGGAGGGTAAAGGTGTCTCTAGCAGTGTCCACGTGTGAGAAGTAGAGGGGAAGTGGGGGAGGGTAAAGGTGTCTGCTAGTAGTGTCTATGTGTGAGAAGTAGAGTAGAAGTGGGGGAGGGTAAAGGTGTCTCTAGTAGTGTCCACGTGTGAGAAGTAGAGCAGAAGTGGGGGAGGGTAAAGGTGTCTGCTAGCGGTGTCCACGTGTGAGAAGTAGAGCGGAAGTGGGGGAGGGTAAAGGTGTCTCTAGCAGTGTCCACGTGTGAGAAGTAGAGCGGAAGTGGGGGAGGGTAGAGGTGTCTCTAGCAGTGTCCACGTGTGAGAAGTAGAGCGGAAGTGGGGGAGGGTAGAGGTGTCTGCTAGCGGTGTCCACGTGTGAGAAGTAGAGCGGAAGTGGGGGAGGGTAGAGGTGTCTCTAGCACTGTCCACGTGTGAGAAGTAGAGCGGAAGTGGGGGAGGGTAGAGGTGTCTGCTAGTAGTGTCCACGTGTGAGAAGTAGAGCGGAAGTGGGGGAGGGTAGAGGTGTCTGCTAGCGGTGTCCACGTGTGAGAAGTAGAGCAGAAGTGGGGGAGGGTAAAGGTGTCTCTAGCAGTGTCCACGTGTGAGAAGTAGAGGGGAAGTGGGGGAGGGTAAAGGTGTCTCTAGCAGTGTCCACGTGTGAGAAGTAGAGGGGAAGTGGGGGAGGGTAAAGGTGTCTGCTAGTAGTGTCTATGTGTGAGAAGTAGAGTAGAAGTGGGGGAGGGTAAAGGTGTCTCTAGTAGTGTCCACGTGTGAGAAGTAGAGGGGAAGTGGGGGAGGGTAAAGGTGTCTGCTAGCGGTGTCCACGTGTGAGAAGTAGAGCGGAAGTGGGGGAGGGTAAAGGTGTCTCTAGCAGTGTCCACGTGTGAGAAGTAGAGCGGAAGTGGGGGAGGGTAGAGGTGTCTCTAGCAGTGTCCACGTGTGAGAAGTAGAGCGGAAGTGGGGGAGGGTAGAGGTGTCTGCTAGCGGTGTCCACGTGTGAGAAGTAGAGCAGAAGTGGGGGAGGGTAAAGGTGTCTCTAGCAGTGTCCACGTGTGAGAAGTAGAGGGGAAGTGGGGGAGGGTAGAGGTGTCTGCTAGTAGTGTCCACGTGTGAGAAGTAGAGCAGAAGTGGGGGAGGGTAGAGGTGTCTGCTAGCGGAGTCCACGTGTGAGAAGTAGAGCAGAAGTGGGGGAGGGTAAAGGTGTCTCTAGCAGTGTCCACGTGTGAGAAGTAGAGGGGAAGTGGGGGAGGGTAAAGGTGTCTGCTAGTAGTGTCTATGTGTGAGAAGTAGAGTAGAAGTGGGGGAGGGTAAAGGTGTCTCTAGCAGTGTCCACGTGTGAGAAGTAGAGGGGAAGTGGGGGAGGGTAGAGGTGTCTGCTAGCGGTGTCCACGTGTGAGAAGTAGAGCAGAAGTGGGGGAGGGTAAAGGTGTCTCTAGCAGTGTCCACGTGTGAGAAGTAGAGGGGAAGTGGGGGAGGGTAAAGGTGTCTCTAGCAGTGTCCACGTGTGAGAAGTAGAGGGGAAGTGGGGGAGGGTAAAGGTGTCTGCTAGTAGTGTCTATGTGTGAGAAGTAGAAGTGGGGGAGGGTAAAGGTGTCTCTAGTAGTGTCCACGTGTGAGAAGTAGAGCAGAAGTGGGGGAGGGTAAAGGTGTCTGCTAGCGGTGTCCACGTGTGAGAAGTAGAGCGGAAGTGGGGGAGGGTAGAGGTGTCTCTAGCACTGTCCACGTGTGAGAAGTAGAGCGGAAGTGGGGGAGGGTAGAGGTGTCTGCTAGTAGTGTCCACGTGTGAGAAGTAGAGCGGAAGTGGGGGAGGGTAGAGGTGTCTGCTAGCGGTGTCCACGTGTGAGAAGTAGAGCAGAAGTGGGGGAGGGTAAAGGTGTCTCTAGCAGTGTCCACGTGTGAGAAGTAGAGGGGAAGTGGGGGAGGGTAAAGGTGTCTCTAGCAGTGTCCACGTGTGAGAAGTAGAGGGGAAGTGGGGGAGGGTAAAGGTGTCTGCTAGTAGTGTCTATGTGTGAGAAGTAGAGTAGAAGTGGGGGAGGGTAAAGGTGTCTCTAGCAGTGTCCACGTGTGAGAAGTAGAGGGGAAGTGGGGGAGGGTAAAGGTGTCTGCTAGTAGTGTCTATGTGTGAGAAGTAGAGCAGAAGTGGGGGAGGGTAAAGGTGTCTGCTAGCGGTGTCCACGTGTGAGAAGTAGAGGGGAAGTGGGGGAGGGTAAAGGTGTCTGCTAGCGGTGTCCACGTCTGAGAAGTAGAGCAGAAGTGGGGGAGGGTAGAGTTGTCTGCTATCGGTGACCACATGTGAGAAGTAGAGCGGGGGTGGGGGAGGGTAGAGGTGTCTGCTAGTTGTGTCCATATGTAAGGCACAGAGTGAAGGTTGGACAATCGCCCTCCACCAATCATGACTGAAGATAAAACTGTGGTGCAGGAAAGGGGGGTGAACAGGCTGTGGATCAGATAGGATGATGTGAAGAATGCACAGCGGGCTGCAGTGGAAACCACTGATTATGGTCAGTATGGATGTCCCTGTGTCTCTGGCCGCTGGTGATGAATGTGGTTCTAGGTACCTGCCACTGGAAGATGTGGTGTCACTGAACTGCTGGCTGCCTATGTAGGATGGTCACTGGAAGGTACGGTGTCACTGAACTGCTGGCTGCTAACATAGGATGGTCACTGGAAGATGCGGTGTCACTGAACTGCTGGCTACTTACGTAGGATGGTCACTAGTAGGTGTGGTGTCACTGAACTGCTGGCTGCTTACGTAGGATGGTAACTGGAAGATGCGGTGTCACTGAACTGCTTGCTACTTACGTAGGATGGTCACTGGAAGATGCGGTGTCACTGAACTGATTGCTGCGTACGTAGGACGGTCACTGGAAGGCTGGATGTAGAACTCCTGTGTTGCTGTTTCTCTCCACAGCAACTAGCAGAAGGGCAGCACACAACTGAACTCTCCAGAGCCCCCAGGACAAGACCCTGAGACCACCAATTACAGTAAGTTCATAAACTCTCCAAGGATCCCCTGTTGCTTTGGCTCTCAAGCCAGTTGTAGTCTCTGGGCTGATTCATTCTTCAGTAAGAGTTGGTTGAGGGACTACATGTCCCAGGATCCTCTGCTTTCAGGGTCAGTAAGAGTGGTCTCCCTCTAGAGCAGGGGTGTCAAACTGGTGGCCCTCCAGCTATTGCAAAACTACAAGTTCCATCATGCCTCTGCCTTTGGGAGTCATGCTTGTAACTGCCAATCTTGCAATGCCTCATGGGACGTGTAGTTTGGCAACAGTAGGAGGGCCATCAGTTTGACACCCGTGCTCTAGAGGCAGAAATGTGATGCAATGATCTATCCATGAACATAAGAGGAAATGAAACAACCTGTTGTGTACTCTGTAATGTCTCCTCCATCCCTTAGTAGCCTTCCCCTGGCTACACACTCCCCCCACTAAGAATCTTTGGTCCCCAAATGGGACAGGGTCTTTTCTCTTTTCCATCCAAACAAGTGAGGTGGATGGGGGAATCCCCCCTTCCAGGACATTGTATTCTGAATATTCATCTGCCTGTTAGCACTGGGGAGGTCGGGGGGATTGAAGGATGGAAGACTTCAACTAAAGAGGAAGTCATCAGTACAAGGGGCATTCCATATTGGCAGTAAGTACTGTCTGTTGTGCTTTTTTTTGAAGAAATGTGTGACTAACCTTAGGCTTTAACAGCTTCAGTGCCGCCCTATATCAGAAATACAGCTACAGGGTGGTGCGGCTGTGCAAAATCATTTATATATATGTGTGTGGATCTGCAGTTCCGGGTAGGGGGTGTGCATGTGTGCCCCACCTACACTGCCATTCTTCTCAACCACTGGGTCCCAGCCGGGTTATTCTTTGTTAGCACCCAGTGATTGCTGAGTATTACTGATGGGGGAGAGACCTGTGTATAAACAACACAGATCTCTCCCCTGTCAACTCCTGCACACTGCTTTGTATGGCTCTGCATAGGAGACCAATACAAAGCAGTGTACTCACAGTGAAGCACACACACAGCACACAGCCCTTTTGATGGCCCCTCATGTTACCCCTTCCTGCCCAGTGCCATTAGTACAGTGTCAGTGCTTTTTATTAGCACTGATCACTGTATAGGTGTCACTGGAGATGTCAGTGACACCAAGTCAGCTCCCCCCCCGAGTCAGAATGCCAGCCGCAGTCCCACTATAGTACTCTGATCACCGCCATTAACTCACTTATTCCCTTGATGGTAAATATAATAAGTGATCACAACCTTTTGTCTATACATGAATTGAGCCAATCCCCATCCGGCTATTACCAATAATATTTATACCAAATGATAACAACTGTACAACAAATAAAGATCTGATTGGTTTACACAGAAAAGAAGCTTGCTATGAATGGAATATAACAAAATATAAAGGATATGATACACACAAACAATGATGTCACAGTCTAACATACAGTATATTACCAGTACATAGAGAGGACTACAGGACAGACACATAGAATCATGGAGGTACATTCCACAGACATCCTGGGGTCCTGACACCTGGGCTCCAAGAGGGGCCACAAGGAGAGCAATGGCCTACTTTTATACCCCCCATTTCAGGTAAAGGCACACCCTTCAATACATTCCAGTATTTGCCATTTCTGTTCAATGGGGGGCTCTGTGACTTGTGAAAGATATCGGCCATCTGTAACTCATCAGATGGAATGTATGATAGGCCAATGTCCAGCTGAGCATATCTCCTCTGAATTCAGTTCCTGCAGGAAGATGGATGACAATCGCCGATCATACCTCCTCTGAATTCAGTTCCTGCAGGAAGATGGATGACAGTCGCTGATCGTACCTCCTCTGAAATCAGTTCCTGCAGGAAGATGGATGACCTTCGCTGATCATACCTCCTCTGAATTCAGTTCCTGCAGGAAGATGGATGACAGT
Organism: Staurois parvus; assembly: GCF_062004578.1. NCBI lineage: Eukaryota > Metazoa > Chordata > Amphibia > Anura > Ranidae > Staurois > Staurois parvus. Next base: position 382,763 of record NW_028318365.1, read on the forward strand.
CGCCGATCATTCCTCCTCTGAATTCAGTTCCTGCAGGAAGATGGATGGCAATCGCTGATCATACCTCCTCTGAATTCAGTTCCTGCAGGAAGATGGATGACAATCGCTGATCGTACCTCCTCTGAATTCAGTTCCTGCAGGAAGATGGATGACTGTCGCTGATCGTACCTCCTCTGAATTCAGTTCCTGCAGGAAGATGGATGACTGTCGCTGATCATACCTCCTCTGAATGCAGTTCCCGCAGGAAAATGGATGACAATCGCTGATCATATCTCCTCTGAATTCAGTTCCTGCAAGAAGATGGATGAGAATCGCTGATCATACCTCCTCTGAATTCAGTTCCCGCAGGAAGATGGATGACAATCGCTGATCATATCTCCTCTGAATTCAGTTCCTGCAAGAAGATGGATGACAATCGCTGATCATACCTCCTCTGAATTCAGTTCCTGCAGGAAGATGGATGACAATCGCTGATCATACCTCCTCTGAATTCAGTTCCCGCAGGAAGATGGATGACAATCGCTGATCATACCTCCTCTGAATTCAGTTCCCGCAGGAAGATGGATGGCAATCGCTGATCATACCTCCTCTGAATTCAGTTCCCGCAGGAAGATGGATGACAATCGCTGATCATACCTCCTCTGAATTCAGTTCCCGCAGGAAGATGGATGACAGTCGCCGATCATACCTCCTCTGAATTCAGTTCCCGCGGGAAGATGGATGGCACTCGCCGATCGTACCTCCTCTGAATTCAGTTCCCGCGGGAAGATGGATGACAATCGCTGATCGTACCTCCTCTGAATTCAGTTCCTGCAGGAAGATGGATGACAATCGCTGATCATTCCTCCTCTGAATTCAGTTCCCGCGGGAAGATGGATGACAATCGCTGATCATACCTCCTCTGAATTCAGTTCCCGCGGGAAGATGGATGACAGTCGCTGATCATACCTCCTCTGAATTCAGTTCCCGCAGGAAGATGGATGACAGTCGCTGATCATACCTCCTCTGAATTCAGTTCCTGCAGGAAGATGGATGACAATCGCTGATCATATCTCCTCTGAATTCAGTTCCCGCAGGAAGATGGATGACAATCGCTGATCATATCTCCTCTGAATTCAGTTCCCGCAGGAAGATGGATGAAAATCGCTGATCATACCCCCTCTGAATTCAGTTCCTGCAGGAAGATGGATGACAGTCACTGATCATACCTCCTCTGAATTCAGTTCCTGCAAGAAGATGGATGACAATCGCTGATCATACCTCCTCTGAATTCAGTTCCCGCAGGAAGATGGATGACAGTCGCCGATCATACCTCCTCTGAATTCAGTTCCCGCGGGAAGATGGATGACAATCGCCGATCATACCTCCTCTGAATTCAGTTCCCGCAGGAAGATGGATGACAGTCGCCGATCATACCTCCTCTGAATTCAGTTCCCGCAGGAAGATGGATGACAATCGCTGATCATACCTCCTCTGAATTCAGTTCCCGCAGGAAGATGGATGGCAATCGCTGATCATACCTCCTCTGAATTCAGTTCCCGCAGGAAGATGGATGACAATCGCTGATCATACCTCCTCTGAATTCAGTTCCCGCAGGAAGATGGATGACAGTCGCCGATCATACCTCCTCTGAATTCAGTTCCCGCGGGAAGATGGATGACAATCGCCGATCATACCTCCTCTGAATTCAGTTCCCGCGGGAAGATGGATGACAGTCGCCGATCATACCTCCTCTGAATTCAGTTCCCGCAGGAAGATGGATGACAGTTGCTGATCATACCTCCTCTGAATTCAGTTCCTGCAAGAAGATGGATGACAATCGCTGATCATACCTCCTCTGAATTCAGTTCCTGCAAGAAGATGGATGACAATCGCTGATCATACCTCCTCTGAATTCAGTTCCCGCAGGAAGATGGATGACAATCGCTGATCATATCTCCTCTGAATTCAGTTCCTGCAAGAAGATGGATGACAATCGCTGATCATATCTCCTCTGAATTCAGTTCCTGCAGGAAGATGGATGACAATCGCTGATCGTACCTCCTCTAAATTCAGTTCCCGCAGGAAGATGGATGGCAATCGCTGATCATACCTCCTCTGAATTCAGTTCCTGCAGGAAGATGGATGACAATCGCTGATCATACCTCCTCTGAATTCAGTTCCCGCAGGAAGATGGATGACAGTCGCCGATCATACCTCCTCTGAATTCAGTTCCCGCGGGAAGATGGATGACAATCGCCGATCATACCTCCTCTGAATTCAGTTCCTGCAGGAAGATGGATGACTGTCGCTGATCATACCTCCTCTGAATTCAGTTCCTGCAGGAAGATGGATGACTGTCGCTGATCGTACCTCCTCTGAATTCAGTTCCTGCAGGAAGATGGATGACTGTCGCTGATCATACCTCCTCTGAATTCAGTTCCCGCAGGAAAATGGATGACAATCGCTGATCATACCTCCTCTGAATTCAGTTCCCGCAGGAAGATGGATGACAATCGCTGATCATATCTCCTCTGAATTCAGTTCCTGCAAGAAGATGGATGACAATCGCTGATCATATCTCCTCTGAATTCAGTTCCTGCAGGAAGATGGATAACAATCGCTGATCGTACCTCCTCTGAATTCAGTTCCCGCAGGAAGATGGATGGCAATCGCTGATCATACCTCCTCTGAATTCAGTTCCCGCAGGAAGATGGATGACAGTCGCCGATCATACCTCCTCTGAATTCAGTTCCCGCGGGAAGATGGATGACAATCGCCGATCATACCTCCTCTGAATTCAGTTCCTGCAGGAAGATGGATGACAATCGCCGATCATACCTCCTCTGAATTCAGTTCCCGCAGGAAGATGGATGACAATCGCCGATCATACCTCCTCTGAATTCAGTTCCCGCAGGAAGATGGATGACAATCGCCGATCGTACCTCCTCTGAATTCAGTTCCTGCAGGAAGATGGATGACTGTCGCTGATCATACCTCCTCTGAATGCAGTTCCCGCAGGAAAATGGATGACAATCGCTGATCATATCTCCTCTGAATTCAGTTCCTGCAAGAAGATGGATGAGAATCGCTGATCATACCTCCTCTGAATTCAGTTCCCGCAGGAAGATGGATGACAATCGCTGATCATATCTCCTCTGAATTCAGTTCCTGCAAGAAGATGGATGACAATCGCTGATCATACCTCCTCTGAATTCAGTTCCTGCAGGAAGATGGATGACAATCGCTGATCATACCTCCTCTGAATTCAGTTCCCGCAGGAAGATGGATGACAATCGCTGATCATACCTCCTCTGAATTCAGTTCCCGCAGGAAGATGGATGACAGTTGCTGATCATACCTCCTCTGAATTCAGTTCCTGCAAGAAGATGGATGACAATCGCTGATCATACCTCCTCTGAATTCAGTTCCTGCAAGAAGATGGATGACAATCGCTGATCATACCTCCTCTGAATTCAGTTCCCGCAGGAAGATGGATGACAATCGCTGATCATATCTCCTCTGAATTCAGTTCCTGCAAGAAGATGGATGACAATCGCTGATCATATCTCCTCTGAATTCAGTTCCTGCAGGAAGATGGATGACAATCGCTGATCGTACCTCCTCTAAATTCAGTTCCCGCAGGAAGATGGATGGCAATCGCTGATCATACCTCCTCTGAATTCAGTTCCTGCAGGAAGATGGATGACAATCGCTGATCATACCTCCTCTGAATTCAGTTCCCGCAGGAAAATGGATGACAGTCGCCGATCATACCTCCTCTGAATTCAGTTCCCGCGGGAAGATGGATGACAATCGCCGATCATACCTCCTCTGAATTCAGTTCCTGCAGGAAGATGGATGACAATCGCTGATCATACCTCCTCTGAATTCAGTTCCCGCAGGAAGATGGATGACTGTCGCTGATCATACCTCCTCTGAATTCAGTTCCTGCAGGAAGATGGATGACTGTCGCTGATCGTACCTCCTCTGAATTCAGTTCCTGCAGGAAGATGGATGACTGTCGCTGATCATACCTCCTCTGAATTCAGTTCCCGCAGGAAAATGGATGACAATCGCTGATCATACCTCCTCTGAATTCAGTTCCCGCAGGAAGATGGATGACAATCGCTGATCATATCTCCTCTGAATTCAGTTCCTGCAAGAAGATGGATGACAATCGCTGATCATATCTCCTCTGAATTCAGTTCCTGCAGGAAGATGGATGGCAATCGCTGATCATACCTCCTCTGAATTCAGTTCCCGCAGGAAGATGGATGGCAATCGCTGATCATACCTCCTCTGAATTCAGTTCCCGCAGGAAGATGGATGACAATCGCTGATCATACCTCCTCTGAATTCAGTTCCCGCAGGAAGATGGATGACAATCGCTGATCATACCTCCTCTGAATTCAGTTCCCGCAGGAAGATGGATGACAATCGCTGATCATATCTCCTCTGAATTCAGTTCCTGCAAGAAGATGGATGACAATCGCTGATCATATCTCCTCTGAATTCAGTTCCTGCAGGAAGATGGATGGCAATCGCTGATCATACCTCCTCTGAATTCAGTTCCCGCAGGAAGATGGATGACAATCGCTGATCATATCTCCTCTGAATTCAGTTCCTGCAAGAAGATGGATGACAATCGCTGATCATACCTCCTCTGAATTCAGTTCCTGCAGGAAGATGGATGACAATCGCTGATCATACCTCCTCTGAATTCAGTTCCCGCAGGAAGATGGATGACAATCGCTGATCATACCTCCTCTGAATTCAGTTCCCGCAGGAAGATGGATGACAGTTGCTGATCATACCTCCTCTGAATTCAGTTCCTGCAAGAAGATGGATGACAATCGCTGATCATACCTCCTCTGAATTCAGTTCCTGCAAGAAGATGGATGACAATCGCTGATCATACCTCCTCTGAATTCAGTTCCCGCAGGAAGATGGATGACAATCGCTGATCATATCTCCTCTGAATTCAGTTCCTGCAAGAAGATGGATGACAATCGCTGATCATATCTCCTCTGAATTCAGTTCCTGCAGGAAGATGGATGACAATCGCTGATCGTACCTCCTCTAAATTCAGTTCCCGCAGGAAGATGGATGGCAATCGCTGATCATACCTCCTCTGAATTCAGTTCCTGCAGGAAGATGGATGACAATCGCTGATCATACCTCCTCTGAATTCAGTTCCCGCAGGAAGATGGATGACAGTCGCCGATCATACCTCCTCTGAATTCAGTTCCCGCGGGAAGATGGATGACAATCGCCGATCATACCTCCTCTGAATTCAGTTCCTGCAGGAAGATGGATGACAATCGCTGATCATACCTCCTCTGAATTCAGTTCCCGCAGGAAGATGGATGACTGTCGCTGATCATACCTCCTCTGAATTCAGTTCCTGCAGGAAGATGGATGACTGTCGCTGATCGTACCTCCTCTGAATTCAGTTCCTGCAGGAAGATGGATGACTGTCGCTGATCATACCTCCTCTGAATTCAGTTCCCGCAGGAAAATGGATGACAATCGCTGATCATACCTCCTCTGAATTCAGTTCCCGCAGGAAGATGGATGACAATCGCTGATCATATCTCCTCTGAATTCAGTTCCTGCAAGAAGATGGATGACAATCGCTGATCATATCTCCTCTGAATTCAGTTCCTGCAGGAAGATGGATAACAATCGCTGATCGTACCTCCTCTGAATTCAGTTCCCGCAGGAAGATGGATGGCAATCGCTGATCATACCTCCTCTGAATTCAGTTCCCGCAGGAAGATGGATGACAGTCGCCGATCATACCTCCTCTGAATTCAGTTCCCGCGGGAAGATGGATGACAATCGCCGATCATACCTCCTCTGAATTCAGTTCCTGCAGGAAGATGGATGACAATCGCCGATCATACCTCCTCTGAATTCAGTTCCCGCAGGAAGATGGATGACAATCGCCGATCATACCTCCTCTGAATTCAGTTCCCGCAGGAAGATGGATGACAATCGCCGATCGTACCTCCTCTGAATTCAGTTCCTGCAGGAAGATGGATAACAATCGCTGATCGTACCTCCTCTGAATTCAGTTCCTGCAGGAAGATGGATGACTGTCGCTGATCATACCTCCTCTGAATGCAGTTCCCGCAGGAAAATGGATGACAATCGCTGATCATATCTCCTCTGAATTCAGTTCCTGCAAGAAGATGGATGAGAATCGCTGATCATACCTCCTCTGAATTCAGTTCCCGCAGGAAGATGGATGACAATCGCTGATCATATCTCCTCTGAATTCAGTTCCTGCAAGAAGATGGATGACAATCGCTGATCATACCTCCTCTGAATTCAGTTCCTGCAGGAAGATGGATGACAATCGCTGATCATACCTCCTCTGAATTCAGTTCCCGCAGGAAGATGGATGACAATCGCTGATCATACCTCCTCTGAATTCAGTTCCCGCAGGAAGATGGATGGCAATCGCTGATCATACCTCCTCTGAATTCAGTTCCCGCAGGAAGATGGATGACAATCGCTGATCATACCTCCTCTGAATTCAGTTCCCGCAGGAAGATGGATGACAGTCGCCGATCATACCTCCTCTGAATTCAGTTCCCGCGGGAAGATGGATGGCACTCGCCGATCGTACCTCCTCTGAATTCAGTTCCCGCGGGAAGATGGATGACAATCGCTGATCGTACCTCCTCTGAATTCAGTTCCTGCAGGAAGATGGATGACAATCGCTGATCATTCCTCCTCTGAATTCAGTTCCCGCGGGAAGATGGATGACAATCGCTGATCATACCTCCTCTGAATTCAGTTCCCGCGGGAAGATGGATGACAGTCGCTGATCATACCTCCTCTGAATTCAGTTCCCGCAGGAAGATGGATGACAGTCGCTGATCATACCTCCTCTGAATTCAGTTCCTGCAGGAAGATGGATGACAATCGCTGATCATATCTCCTCTGAATTCAGTTCCCGCAGGAAGATGGATGACAATCGCTGATCATATCTCCTCTGAATTCAGTTCCCGCAGGAAGATGGATGAAAATCGCTGATCATACCCCCTCTGAATTCAGTTCCTGCAGGAAGATGGATGACAGTCACTGATCATACCTCCTCTGAATTCAGTTCCTGCAGGAAGATGGATGACAATCGCTGATCATACCTCCTCTGAATTCAGTTCCCGCAGGAAGATGGATGACAGTCGCCGATCATACCTCCTCTGAATTCAGTTCCCGCGGGAAGATGGATGACAATCGCCGATCATACCTCCTCTGAATTCAGTTCCCGCAGGAAGATGGATGACAGTCGCCGATCATACCTCCTCTGAATTCAGTTCCCGCAGGAAGATGGATGACAATCGCTGATCATACCTCCTCTGAATTCAGTTCCCGCAGGAAGATGGATGGCAATCGCTGATCATACCTCCTCTGAATTCAGTTCCCGCAGGAAGATGGATGACAATCGCTGATCATACCTCCTCTGAATTCAGTTCCCGCAGGAAGATGGATGACAGTCGCCGATCATACCTCCTCTGAATTCAGTTCCCGCGGGAAGATGGATGACAATCGCCGATCATACCTCCTCTGAATTCAGTTCCCGCGGGAAGATGGATGACAGTCGCCGATCATACCTCCTCTGAATTCAGTTCCCGCAGGAAGATGGATGACAGTCGCTGATCATACCTCCTCTGAATTCAGTTCCTGCAAGAAGATGGATGACAATCGCTGATCATACCTCCTCTGAATTCAGTTCCTGCAAGAAGATGGATGACAATCGCTGATCATACCTCCTCTGAATTCAGTTCCCGCAGGAAGATGGATGACAATCGCTGATCATATCTCCTCTGAATTCAGTTCCTGCAAGAAGATGGATGACAATCGCTGATCATATCTCCTCTGAATTCAGTTCCTGCAGGAAGATGGATGACAATCGCTGATCGTACCTCCTCTAAATTCAGTTCCCGCAGGAAGATGGATGGCAATCGCTGATCATACCTCCTCTGAATTCAGTTCCCGCAGGAAGATGGATGACTGTCGCTGATCATACCTCCTCTGAATTCAGTTCCCGCAGGAAGATGGATGACTGTCGCTGATCGTACCTCCTCTGAATTCAGTTCCTGCAGGAAGATGGATGACTGTCGCTGATCATACCTCCTCTGAATTCAGTTCCCGCAGGAAAATGGATGACAATCGCTGATCATACCTCCTCTGAATTCAGTTCCCGCAGGAAGATGGATGACAATCGCTGATCATATCTCCTCTGAATTCAGTTCCCGCAAGAAGATGGATGACAATCGCTGATCATATCTCCTCTGAATTCAGTTCCTGCAGGAAGATGGATAACAATCGCTGATCGTACCTCCTCTGAATTCAGTTCCCGCAGGAAGATGGATGGCAATCGCTGATCATACCTCCTCTGAATTCAGTTCCCGCAGGAAGATGGATGACAGTCGCCGATCATACCTCCTCTGAATTCAGTTCCCGCGGGAAGATGGATGACAATCGCCGATCATACCTCCTCTGAATTCAGTTCCTGCAGGAAGATGGATGACAATCGCCGATCATACCTCCTCTGAATTCAGTTCCCGCAGGAAGATGGATGACAATCGCCGATCATACCTCCTCTGAATTCAGTTCCCGCAGGAAGATGGATGACAATCGCCGATCGTACCTCCTCTGAATTCAGTTCCTGCAGGAAGATGGATGACTGTCGCTGATCGTACCTCCTCTGAATTCAGTTCCTGCAGGAAGATGGATGACTGTCGCTGATCATACCTCCTCTGAATTCAGTTCCCGCAGGAAAATGGATGACAATCGCTGATCATATCTCCTCTGAATTCAGTTCCTGCAAGAAGATGGATGACAATCGCTGATCATACCTCCTCTGAATTCAGTTCCCGCAGGAAGATGGATGACAATCGCTGATCATATCTCCTCTGAATTCAGTTCCTGCAAGAAGATGGATGACAATCGCTGATCATATCTCCTCTGAATTCAGTTCCTGCAGGAAGATGGATGACAATCGCTGATCGTACCTCCTCTGAATTCAGTTCCCGCAGGAAGATGGATGGCAATCGCTGATCATACCTCCTCTGAATTCAGTTCCCGCAGGAAGATGGATGACAATCGCTGATCATACCTCCTCTGAATTCAGTTCCCGCAGGAAGATGGATGACAGTCGCCGATCATACCTCCTCTGAATTCAGTTCCCGCGGGAAGATGGATGACAATCGCCGATCATACCTCCTCTGAATTCAGTTCCTGCAGGAAGATGGATGACAATCGCCGATCATACCTCCTCTGAATTCAGTTCCCGCAGGAAGATGGATGACAATCGCCGATCATACCTCCTCTGAATTCAGTTCCCGCAGGAAGATGGATGGCAATCGCCGATCATACCTCCTCTGAATTCAGTTCCCGCAGGAAGATGGATGGCAATCGCTGATCATACCTCCTCTGAATTCAGTTCCCGCAGGAAGATGGATGACAGTCGCCGATCATACCTCCTCTGAATTCAGTTCCCGCGGGAAGATGGATGGCAATCGCTGATCGTACCTCCTCTGAATTCAGTTCCCGCGGGAAGATGGATGACAATCGCTGATCGTACCTCCTCTGAATTCAGTTCCTGCAGGAAGATGGATGACAATCGCTGATCATTCCTCCTCTGAATTCAGTTCCCGCGGGAAGATGGATGACAATCGCTGATCATACCTCCTCTGAATTCAGTTCCCGCGGGAAGATGGATGACAGTCGCTGATCATACCTCCTCTGAATTCAGTTCCCGCAGGAAGATGGATGACAGTCGCTGTTCATACCTCCTCTGAATTCAGTTCCTGCAGGAAGATGGATGACAATCGCTGATCATATCTCCTCTGAATTCAGTTCCTGCAAGAAGATGGATGACAATCGCTGATCATACCTCCTCTGAATTCAGTTCCCGCAGGAAGATGGATGACAATCGCTGATCATATCTCCTCTGAATTCAGTTCCTGCAGGAAGATGGATGACAGTCACTGATCATACCTCCTCTGAATTCAGTTCCTGCAGGAAGATGGATGACAATCGCTGATCATACCTCCTCTGAATTCAGTTCCCGCAGGAAGATGGATGACAGTCGCCGATCATACCTCCTCTGAATTCAGTTCCCGCAGGAAGATGGATGACAGTCGCCGATCATACCTCCTCTGAATTCAGTTCCCGCAGGAAGATGGATGACAGTCGCCGATCATACCTCCTCTGAATTCAGTTCCCGCGGGAAGATGGATGACAATCGCCGATCATACCTCCTCTGAATTCAGTTCCCGCGGGAAGATGGATGACAATCGCCGATCATACCTCCTCTGAATTCAGTTCCTGCAGGAAGATGGATGACAATCGCCGATCATACCTCCTCTGAATTCAGTTCCTGCAGGAAGATGGATGACAATCGCCGATCATACCTCCTCTGAATTCAGTTCCCGCAGGAAGATGGATGACAATCGCTGATCATACCTCCTCTGAATTCAGTTCCCGCAGGAAGATGGATGACAATCGCTGATCATACCTCCTCTGAATTCAGTTCCCGCGGGAAGATGGATGACAATCGCCGATCATACCTCCTCTGAATTCAGTTCCTGCAGGAAGATGGATGACAATCGCTGATCATACCTCCTCTGAATTCAGTTCCTGCAGGAAGATGGATGACAATCGCTGATCATACCTCCTCTGAATTCAGTTCCCGCAGGAAGATGGATGACAATCGCTGATCATACCTCCTCTGAATTCAGTTCCCGCAGGAAGATGGATGACAGTCGCCGATCATACCTCCTCTGAATTCAGTTCCCGCGGGAAGATGGATGGCAATCGCTGATCGTACCTCCTCTGAATTCAGTTCCCACAGGAAGATGGATGACAATCGCTGATCGTACCTCCTCTGAATTCAGTTCCTGCAGGAAGATGGATGACAATCGCTGATCATACCTCCTCTGAATTCAGTTCCCGCAGGAAGATGGATGACAATCGCTGATCATATCTCCTCTGAATTCAGTTCCTGCAAGAAGATGGATGACAATCGCTGATCATACCTCCTCTGAATTCAGTTCCCGCAGGAAGATGGATGACAGTCGCCGATCATACCTCCTCTGAATTCAGTTCCCGCGGGAAGATGGATGACAATCGCCGATCATACCTCCTCTGAATTCAGTTCCTGCAGGAAGATGGATGACAATCGCCGATCATACCTCCTCTGAATTCAGTTCCTGCAGGAAGATGGATGACAATCGCTGATCATACCTCCTCTGAATTCAGTTCCCGCAGGAAGATGGATGACAATCGCTGATCATACCTCCTCTGAATTCAGTTCCCGCAGGAAGATGGATGGCAATCGCTGATCATACCTCCTCTGAATTCAGTTCCCGCAGGAAGATGGATGACAATCGCTGATCATACCTCCTCTGAATTCAGTTCCCGCAGGAAGATGGATGACAGTCGCCGATCATACCTCCTCTGAATTCAGTTCCCGCGGGAAGATGGATGGCAATCGCTGATCGTACCTCCTCTGAATTCAGTTCCCGCGGGAAGATGGATGACAATCGCTGATCGTACCTCCTCTGAATTCAGTTCCTGCAGGAAGATGGATGACAATCGCTGATCATTCCTCCTCTGAAATCAGTTCCCGCGGGAAGATGGATGACAATCGCTGATCATACCTCCTCTGAATTCAGTTCCCGCGGGAAGATGGATGACAGTCGCTGATCATACCTCCTCTGAATTCAGTTCCCGCAGGAAGATGGATGACAGTCGCTGATCATACCTCCTCTGAATTCAGTTCCTGCAGGAAGATGGATGACAATCGCTGATCTTATCTCCTCTGAATTCAGTTCCTGCAAGAAGATGGATGACAATCGCTGATCATACCTCCTCTGAATTCAGTTCCCGCAGGAAGATGGATGGCAATCGCTGATCATACCTCCTCTGAATTCAGTTCCTGCAAGAAGATGGATGACAATCGCTGATCATACCTCCTCTGAATTCAGTTCCCGCAGGAAGATGGATGACAGTCGTCGATCATACCTCCTCTGAATTCAGTTCCCGCAGGAAGATGGATGGCAATCGCTGATCATACCTCCTCTGAATTCAGTTCCCGCAGGAAGATGGATGACAGTCGTCGATCATACCTCCTCTGAATTCAGTTCCCGCAGGAAGATGGATGACAGTCGCTGATCATACCTCCTCTGAATTCAGTTCCCGCGGGAAGATGGATGACAATCGCTGATCGTACCTCCTCTGAATTCAGTTCCCGCAGGAAGATGGATGACAATCGCTGATCATTCCTCCTCTGAATTCAGTTCCTGCAGGAAGATGGATGACAATCGCTGATCATTCCTCCTCTGAATTCAGTTCCTGCGGGAAGATGGATGACAATCGCTGATCATACCTCCTCTGAATTCAGTTCCCGCGGGAAGATGGATGACAGACGCTGATCATACCTCCTCTGAATTCAGTTCCCGCAGGAAGATGGATGACAGTCGCTGATCATACCTCCTCTGAATTCAGTTCCCGCAGGAAGATGGATGACAGTCGCTGATCATACCTCCTCTGAATTCAGTTCCCGTAGGAAGATGGATGACAGTCGCTGATCGTACCTTCTCTGAATTCAGTTCCTGCAGGAAGATGGACGACAGTCACTGATCATCCCTTCTCTGAATTCAGTTCCTGCAGGAAGATGGATGACAATACTCCCTTGGAGGTGTTAGGAATGACGGGTCCGGGGCTTATTCCTTACATCAGCCAGGTGACCATACTGCCATATATCATTGTATTATATTGTAATCCAAACAGGGAGGAGGAAGGGGGGAGAGTTCATGGACAGTCCATAGAGGGATAAAACAGGGGTGCAGACACTCACGGTTCCAGCAGGGATGTTCTGGTTCACAGCGAATGGCAGGGGTGACCCTGCTCAGCACACAGCAACAGCGGGTAATCCGGGCCCCAGAGTATTAGGCAAAGTATAGTGAGGCCCCCCAGCAGATAGTCCTGACCCAGGGTATTAACACAGTGTCAGCGATACTGCCAGCCCTGGAGTATTAGCAGTCTGGCAGCGGTACTCCCAGCCCTGGAGTATTAGCAGAGTGTCAGTGGTACTCCCAGCCCTGGATTATTAGCAGAGTGTCAGTGGTACTCCCAGCCCTGGAGTATTAGCAGAGTGGAGGTGGTACTCCCAGCCCTGGATTATTAGCAGAGTGGCAGTGGTACTCCCAGCCCTGGAGTATTAGCAGAGTGGAGGTGGTACTCCCAGCCCTGGAGTATTAGCAGAGTGGAGGTGGTACTCCCAGCCCTAGAGTATTAGCAGAGTGGCAGCGGTATTCCCAGCCCTGGAGTATTAGCAGAGTGGAGGTGGTACTCCCAGCCCTGGAGTATTAGCAGGGTGTCAGCGGTGCTCCCAGCCCTGGAGTATTAGCAGAGTGTCAGCGGTACTCCCAGCCCTGGAGTATTAGAGTGTCAGTGGTACTCCCAGCCCTGGAGTATTAGCAGAGTGGCAGCGGTGCTCCAAGTCCTGGGAGTCTTAGTTCTGACCTGTTCAGGGGGGAAGAAGAGTCTCTTGCAGAGTGCCCAGCGGTTATTTTGGCAGAGGTCTGGTCCCCACTCGGACCTCCCAACGAGCAGCGGTGGCGGCAGGCAAAGAAGACTCCGGCCGGGTCCTGCGATGGCCCTTTTAAGGCCGCCCAGGATGCTTCCTGGTTGCCCCGGCAACGTCCAGCCCAGCCCCACGTTGCCAGGGCAATGAGGCACGTCCCTTTGACTCAGGCCACACTCTCATGAACGCGGCCTTTGTCTTTGGCGGTGCAGAGTGCGGAAAGCCCCTCTGACCGCACTCTGCCCATCGGGGTTGCGCGGAGACATCCTGGTGGGCTGCCACCGGGGTCTCTTGGTGGGGGATCACAGCTCCCCTGCCTAGATTTTCGGAGGGGCTGTGATCCTTGCCGCAGGGGTCCCCTCCCCTCATCCTGCACGGCCTGCTTTAAAGGCTGTGTGCAGGATGGGGGGATGCAGCGAGGGGGAGGGAGAGCACAGGGACAGCCGGTCCACGTGACGGGGTGTTGGGGTGATAAAACACATGGGAAATCTTATATACAGTCAATGTCCACTTAGAAAGTGCAGTTTCGGGAAGTTGCAGGAACTGAGACTGAGACTTCTATCAAAAGTTCACAATGATGGTAAAAATTATTGTAGGCCCAAAATATCTATCACACTAGTAACAAAAATACAATTCCAGTATCTATCCGGCCATTTGTAGACGCTGTAACTTTCACATAAACCGATTCATTTACACGGATTGGGATTTTATTTTTAGCAAAGACACAGAGCAGAATACATTCTGGCCGAAATTTATGGCGAAATTTTTTTTCACATTTTTTTTACTGCACATGATTAACCACTTGCCCTCCAGAGGATTTACCCCCTTCCTGACCACGCCTCTTTTTGCTATTTGGCGCTGCACTAATTCAACTGATAATTGCGTGGTCATGCAATGCTGCACCCAAACAAAATTTACGTCCTTTTTTCACACAAATAGAGCTTTCTTTCGGTGGTATTTGATCACCTGTGCGCTTTTTATTTTTCATGCTACAAACAAAAAAAGACCGAAAATTTTGAAAAAAAAACTAAATTTTTTTAATTTCTTCTATAAAAAATATATAGTAAACTCAAAGTTAGTCATAAATTTAGGCCAAAATGTATTCTGCTCCATGTTTTTGGTGAAAAATCTCAATAAGTGTATATTGATTGCTTTGTGTGAAAGTTATAGCGTCTACAAACTATGGGAGAGATAATGGAATTTACACCATTTATTTGATATACAGCTCTGTGCTAGTTTGACTAACAATTGCGCAGTCATGCAATATGGTACATAAATGAAATTTACGTCCTTTTTTCACACCAATAGAGCTTTCTTTCAGTGGTATTTTATCACTTGTGCTCTTTTTATTTTTGGCACTATACACAAAGGAAGTTTTGAAAAAAAAAACAATATTTTCTCATTTCTTTCATAAAAAATATCCAAAAAACTAAAATGTTGTCATAAATTTAGGTCAAAATGTATTCTGCTACATGTTTTTGGTTAAAAATAATCCCAATAATTGTATATTGATTGCTTTGTGTGAAAGTTATAACGTCTACAAACTATGGGATAGATAATGGAATTTACACAGCTTTTACTTTCTGACTGCTCATCACATTTCCTGAGGTGCTAACATACCAGGATAGTACAAACACCCCCAAATGACCCCTTTTCAGAAAGTAGACACCCTAAGCTTTTTGCTGAGAAGATATTGAGTCCATGAAAGATTTATTTTTTTCCACAAGTTTTTAGAAAACTACGAAAACATTTTTTTAACCCAAAGTTGTCATTTAAATGATATATTTGTCACACAAGCCATGGGCATATGTGGAATTACACCCCAAAATACATTCTGCTACTTCTACTGAGTATGGGGGTACCACATGTGTGAGACTTTTATGGAGCCTAGCCACATACAGGAGCCTGAAATCCAATGACCACTTTGAAAGCCTGAAGGTGCATAACGTCCTCATTTCACTTTCTCACTACCTATCACAGTTTCAAAGGCTCTGACATGCAGGATAGCACCAACCCCCCCAAATGACCCCTTTTTGGAAAGTAGACACCCGAAGGAATTTAAAAAGAGGCATGGTGAGTATTTTGCAAATCTCATTTTTTCTCACAAGGTTTTTAAATATAAAAAAAGAAAAGAAAAAATATGTTTTTTTTTTTTTTTCTTCAATTTTCAAAAACTTGTGGCAACAAACGAGATCTGAAAAATACTCACCATGCTTCCTATCAAATTCCTTGGGGTGTCTGCTTTCCAAAAAGGGGTCATTTGGGGGGGTTAGGTGCTATCCTGGCATTTCAGGGCCTCCGAAACTGTGATAGGTAGTCAGGAAGTGTAATGAGGAAATAAAGCCCTTTAAAAGCCTGAAGGTGCTTATTAGATTTTGGGGTCCTGTACTTGGCTAGACTGCCAAAACGTCTTTCACTGGTGGTACCCCCATACTCAGGACAAGTAGCAGAATGTATTTTGGGGCATAATTCCACATATACCCATGGCATGTGTGAGCAATAAATCATTTAAGTGACAATTTTGTGTAAAAAAAAAAAAAGTTTGTTTGTCAAACACCCTAGTGAATAAAATGGTGGGTGCTGCAATTTTTTATGTCACATAGTACTGAAATTTTTTGTCACGTTGTACTCGCGCAGCGATTTTTCAAACACAATTTAAAAAAAAAAATACACTTTTTTTACTTTTAATGCACAAAAACACAATATATTGTCCAATTATTTGGTAAAATATAAAATATGATGGTATGCCGAGTAAATAGATACCAAACATGACATGCTTTAAAACTGTGCATGCCTCGTGCAATGGTGACAAACTGCATACATTTTTAATATCCATAATCAACTCTTTAAAAGCCTTTACAAGCTACCATTTTAGATTTACAGAGGAGGTCTAATGTTAGAATTACTGCCCTTCATCTGACGTTCGTGGTGATACCTCACATGCATGGTGCAACTGCTGTTTCCATACTGGCACAGGGTCAATGCTCACAAACGTAGGTGCGTGTGTGTGTGTGAGGGTATTTTTTTTTTTGTAACTTATTTTGATTTTTTAAATTATTTTTACACTGTCCCTTTCATTTTTTTTATCACTTTTAATGCTATAACAGGGAATGCAAATATCCCCTATAACTTCAATGGGCATTGTCATAGATTCTTTTTTGAGAAATCTGGGGCCTATCAGACTCTGGATATCTCCTCTGCCCTTACATTATCTAATCTCACCAACATCGGTGTGATCGGATACTTTCCCAATTTACAAATGGCGCTGTTTATAACCTGCGAAACTGAAGTAATGAAATGCTCATAGCTTCCGATTTTTAGACTATAGAGATGATTGGCACCATTCTGGTCTCCAATCAGCTCTATGGTCAGCTGGCAGAAACACGATCTGCATTCTCAGGTTCCCCCGATGGCACCGGACTGCCAAAGAAGGCTGTGGAAGGCAGCAGGGGAGGGGGGGGGGCATCATCTCCTGATGCTTGTTAAAGAAAACCTGCAGCTAATTAGCTACTAGGATTGCTTTTACATGAAAACCAATCACTGGCTGAAAAAATTGATACCAGGATGAGGCCTGCAGCTGTAGGCATTATCCTGGTATAACCAAAGTCCAGTGATATACCAGTACATCGCTGGTCCTTGTTGGGTATATATGATATGTTCTTTTTTTTTTTGTATGTAGACTGTGGGCTGAATGAAAAAAAGAGAAGAAATTTCTGCCAGAAAAAGTGTGTGGTATGCCCACCATTATAATATACCGCCCTGCATCCACCCACTTCTAATGGTGGGCACACATTAGGTCACATGGTGCCACATGCCTCAATTCCAAGATTGTACAAATGTCTAAATAGTGGCACGCTTGAATAAAAATTGTCCACGTATAAGTGGTACCCCATATGGAGAAATGATGACACCAAGTCCCAAACTATCTTGCCACTGCTCCCCATGTAGTCTGGGCATCCGGGGGCTCCACGTGACTATCTTTTCCTTCGTACATCTGAAACTTATAAGTATAGCCTGTTGTCCTCTCACAGGTCTTCTACATCATGACCCCATATCTGGCACGCTTGCTGGGGAGAAATTGTTTGAATGCAAGGCGGCCAGAAAAATGAATGAGGGTCTCATCAACGCAGATGTTTTGCTGGGGAGTATAGACATCTGCAAATTTTTGGTTAAGGGGATTTGCGACGGGCTGAATTTTGTGGAGCCGGTCAAATTCAGGGTCACCTCAAGGACAACTCAGTGTATTGTCATTGAAATGCATAAAACACATCATACTCTCATATCTATGCCTGGCCATGGCAGCAGAGAACACGACATATGATGAATCGGGTCTGTAGACCAATACAACCGCAATTCATTTTTCTTTAGTAATGCCCATGTTGAGGGTTAGGCCCAAAAATGTTTTAATTCGGAAACTGTATTGAGCTTCCATGCGAATGGTCTGGCAAGGTTTGAATTTGGGTTGGTGGCGATAAATTGTTCTGCATATAAATTGCTTTGATCCACAATCAATGCATACAGATCTTCTGTGAAAAACAGCTCCAAAAATCAAGGGGAGTTGTCAGGGTCCTATCCACGGCAGGAGTTCTGGAAGATCTGGCATTTCTGCCAATACTCTACATGGCCACAGAAGGATACATCAGCCTCAGTCTGGTGCCAGATGGCCTTTATAAGGAGGCTCATCACTTCCTCTGGTTGCTGGATGATCTCTAGCTCCCCGTGCCCTGTTCCTGTGTTTCTGACTTGTGATCTCCTGTTACCGACTTGGTTTGTTCCTGGACCTGTCTACTCTGATTTACCCCTGACTTTGGCTTGGCTTACGGATACTCTCTTTCTCACTCCTCTGTGAATGACCTTGGCTTTCCCATCTGTCTACGTCCGCTCTGATTCCCACTTCGTACCTGACCTTGGCTTGAACCGACTACTCCGTAAACATCCAAATCCCGGAAGGGCTTGCATACCACGCACAGGCACCTCCTGTCTGCAGACCTATCTCCGTGCACCAGCTGTGCTTCTGAGTGGACCACCAACCAGCACTCCTACAGGCGACCTGTGCCACTTTGGGCCTGACTCCCACTGTGCCACTCTCAGGGGAGTCCAGAACTTAGCTGCAAGGGAAGCCCTCTCCCCATTGGCCTCCATCACCAGGTATGTGATAGGAGTAGTTAAATTTGCTGTTTCCACCTGAATTCCGAGTTGGGCAGTGAATGGGGGAAGTACGGGTGCTGCAGAATTTGTGGGCTGCTAATCGGGATTTGCAAGCACATCCGGAAGGACACCATGGGTTCTACAGGCCTGTGTACAACTTTGGTTGTGCTCGCCACTGCACCAGCTTGTACTGTACTTATGGGACTCGCCACATCACCAAGTGATACTGCAGTGCTGGTATGTGAAAGACCAGGATGTACTAGGCTGCTGGTGCTCGCCAGTTCTCCAAAAGGTAGCGTGGCACTAGTACTGGCACTCTGCTGCACATGAGAGTCATCAAAATTTAAGGGCAAGTGCTAGCAGAGATCAGGCCTGATTCTGCCAACACTGCGGTTTTGTGTGCAATGTATCAAGTGACAGTGACCTACTGACACTGCACTTACTGGGGGAGAAGGGGGTAAGTGTAAGGGCTAAATGCAGGTGCCAGGGCTGATCCCGCTAATGCTGCATTTTTGGGGACACTATACTAATGTGAACACTGGTATAGTGCTGATCTGATCAAAAATATTGATCCGTTCAGACACTATACTAGCAATGGAGGTTTATTGTGTATGAGCGTCTTCCTGGCAATCAAGGGGTTAAATGTGATGACTGGTGTACTAACGGGCAATCTGATGCCATCTGGGAGAGGCATGAAAACCACGGGAGCACGAATCATGTATATATATATATATGTGATTTTGCGCACTTGTGCTGCCCTGTAGCAGTATTTCTGCTATAGGGCGGTCAGGAAGCCGTTACAGAAGCGGTTTGTTTTACGGCGCTTCATTAATTTAACTGACAATTGCCCGGTCATGCAATGCTGCACCAAAATGAAATTTACTTCATTTTTTTCCACATGAATTGGGTTTTTGTTTTGGTGGTATTTGATCGCCTGTGAAGTTTTTATTTTTTGCGCTATAAAAAAGAAAGATTGACAATTTTGAGGAAAAAAAACTATATTTTGGACTGTTTGCTATAAAACATGTCCAGTAAAAAAATTTAAAAATTTAATTTTGTCAAATTTGGGCCAAAATGTATTCTGCTCCTTGTCTTTGCTAAAAAAAAAATCCCAATACGTGTAAATTAATTGGTTTATGTGAAAGTTATAGCGTTTACAAATGGCGGTATAGATACTGGATTGTTTTTATTTTTATACTAATAGCTGCAATCAGCGACTTATGGCGGGACTGTGGTGGACATTCTGACACTGGGGGGAACTGACTTGGGATCACTGACATCCTGAGTGACACCAATACAGTGATCAGTGCAAAAAAAAAAACACTGACACTGTACTAATGGCACTGGGAGGAAGGGGTTAACATTTTTAGGCAATCAAAGGTTTAACTGTGTGAGGGGAGTGTTTTACTAGTGGGTGGGGGAGGTGTGCTTCACAGGAACACACTGATCCGGAAAACTGAAAGCTGCTCTCTGGAACAGTGTGCTGGAAACTGACAGGGATGAGAGCTGCATTGAAAACAATGCAGCCTTCCTGCCTGTGAGTGTTTGCCGGGCTCTGGTGAGTAATCACTGGCCAGGACCCGCTGATTGACACCCGTGGCCACGATCGGTGCCGCAGGTAGGACGATTGCATGCCGCGCGCGCCCCTAGCAAGTAAATAGGATGATGGTTATAAACATGATCCTGCACACAGGGGCCACTTTGTGGCAGTATATGTACTGTGGGCCGTCCCCTCATGGAGTGATCAGTGATAATCCCATACACTGTCACTGGACTAATGACACTGGCTGGGAAGGGGTTAACATGTAGGACCATGAAGAGGATCCATGTGTGTAATTTTGTGTCACGCGTGTACAGTGTACTGCCTTTACTAACTCATCTCTCATTGAAGGAGAAAAACGTGTTGAATCTGGGCTTTATTTCCCTTAGCCCCTCCCCACAGAACCAGCCCAGGGTTGATGGCCCTCCTCCCCCACTTTCACCTCTGTGGTCCCCCTCTTCAAGGAAGAAGAAACCTGCTACTCCACGTTAGGTCCCTTGAGGACCCTGGTGGCTACTAGTTGATTTCTATTGGGCGGGGACCTCTACACGGTCTTGTTATGGGACATTGGCCTCCGCCCTTGTTCTTCTTTGAATTGTTATTGCAAATATTATGTTTTTTAATTTTATTGCTTTTTACCTGTTTACTGGCTAGATTGGATATATGTCAGGTATTCTATTTCTCTGGGGTTAGGAACCTTTCTTATACATGTCTGTTACAGACCCCATGGTGCTGGGAAGCATCTATGTGCTCTTCCTAATTGAAAGACTCTCCCCACTGCTATGCTTTGGTGGAGACTCTTCCAGTCCTTGACCTTGTGTCTGGGTTATTTGGTGTTTTACTGTTTTATGCTGCATATTGTTGTTTTACCACTTGAACTGACATTAGCCATTTTATGGGCTCGGTGTCTTTTGTCTCTCCCCTATTTCTTCCTTTTTTTCCCTCACTTTTTTAATTGTTTTTCTTTGAGGGTCATCTCGGGAATTTTCATTTGGTCCTGGATTCTCGATCTCCCCTACGGGGATGTGTGGGTCTCCCCATCGCTGTCTTGCATTTTTCTATGTCCACCTTAAGACCTAATAGTGGCATTGTTCCCTTACTCTCCCATGGTGTGCAGGTTTGGGATCCCCCTCTAAGCATCTCAAGGTTTTTTCTCATTATCCTCGCGCAATCTTCTCCACCTTCAACTCTCTACTCTCACCACCCCCACCTCCACCCAGCACCTCACTCACTGCCCTTGAGATTGCCAATCACTTCAAAAACAAGATTGACACAATTCGCAAGGACATCGCCGCAACTCACACACCCTCTCAACCCGTCCCCTCTCACACAGCTACCCCCTCATCCCCCCTCTCCCTTGACATAACCCGCAGGGACTTCATCGCTGCTTAAACTCCCTCCAACCCCGTTCCCCCTCACTCAGCTACCCCCTCATCACCCCTCTCCCATGGCCCCACCACTGCTCTGACCTCCACTTCCACCCCACCCTGCATTCCTCATACTGAAGCCCCCCCAACACTTCACACCTTTGACCTTAATACCATCGAGGAAGTCTCCAAGATCCTCTCTGATGCCCGCCTCACCACATGCCCTCTCGACCCTATCCCCTCACAACTCCTATGACCTCCCTCCCCCTCCATCCTACGCTCCCTCATCCACATCTTTAATCTCTCCCTCTCCTCCGGCACTTTCCCCTCCCCTCTGAAACATGCACATATCACCCCCATACTTAAAAAGCCCTCCCTGGACCCCAATGACCCGAACAACCTCAGACCCATCTCCCTGCTCCCATTTACATCCAAACTCCTCGAGCTCCTAGTCTACACCCGCCTATGATCTCACCTCAATGACAACAACCTCCTTGATCCCCTACAGTCTGGCCTCCGTCCCCTACACTCCACCGAAACTGCCTTACTAAAACTCTCCAACGACCTGCTAACCGCCAAAGCTAATGGCCACTACTCAGTGCTCCTACTCCTTGACCTCTCTGTGGCCTTCGACACAGTCGACCACCCCCTCCTCCTCAAAAAACTACACTCCCTCGGCCTCAGAGATTCTGCTCTCTCCTGGCTCTCATCCTACCTGTCACAACGCTCTTTCAGCGTTACCTATATTGCTACCACCTTCCCCTCACTCCCCCTCTGTTGGGGTCCCTCAAGGCTCTGTCCTCGGGCCCCTTCTCTTCTCCATCTACACCTCCTCCCTTGGCCAACTCATACACTCTCACGGCTTCAACTACCACCTATATGCTGACGACACACAAATCTATCTCTCAACCCCCCACCTCACCACCTCGGTCTCCGCCCGAATCACACACCTACTGAGCGACATATCAGACTGGATGTCACTCCACTTCCTTAAACTGAACCTCTCCAAAACCGAGTTTCTTGTCTTCCCCCCAGCCCGGACACCACCCCCCATTGACTTCTCCATCACATCCAACAACGCCACCATCAAACCCGCCCCGCAGGCCAGAGTACTTGGTGTCATTCTGGACTCCAACCTATCCTTCCAGCCCCAAGTCCAATCTTTAACAAACTCGTGCAGACTCCACCTCCGCAACATCACCAAAATCTGCACGTTCCTAACCCCAGAAACCACTAAACAGCTCATCCACTCCCTCATCATATGATGACTCGACTACTGCAACTCCCTCCTCACTGTCCTCCCTCACCACAGGCTATCCCCGCTTCAGTCCATCCTGAATACGGCTGCCAGACTCATTCACCTTTCCAACCGCTCCATTTCTGCCACCCCCCTCTGCCAATCCCTCCACTGGCATCCGATTGTGCAACGGATCAAATTCAAAATCCTAACACTGACGTACAAAGCTGTCCACCATACTGCCCCGAACTACATCACTGACCTAATATCCAAGTACCGCCCAGCACGCACACTCCGCTCCTCACAAGACCTCCTTCTCTCTAGTTCCCTGGTCTCCTCCTCCCATGCCCGCCTCCAGGACTTCTCCAGGGTGTCACCCATCCTCTGGAACTCCCTGCCCCAACGCATCAGATTATCACCTACTCTCCTCACCTTTAGGCGCACCCTGAAAACCCATCTCTTCAGGGAAGCCTACCCCACCCCCTGCCGACCTCCTCCACTCTTCCCACCACTCCATCCCCCACCTCCTAGATTGTAAGCTCGGAAGAGCAGGGCCCTCGATCCCCTCATGTTTTGCATTGTATTGGCATTGTTCTGTCACATGTTCTGTCCCCCTCTGTAATGTACAGCGCTGAGCAAACTATTGGCGCTTTATAAATACTGTATAATAATAATAATAATTATAAGTCCCTGGGAGCTGATATAGTTGCTCTGCAGGAAACCCATTTTGTCTCCTCTTTCACACCACGTTATATTCATAGAGATTTCCCTGTGTGCTTTTTGCTAATGCATCTGAGAAAGAATGAGGGGTAGCGCTCTGTTTGGCCTGGCGGTTATCCTTTACTGAATCTAAAGTGATACGAGACAAGGAAGGGCGATATCTATTGGTTAAAGGCCACTTGGGGGGAAACTTAGTGACTTTCCTGATTTACTACGCCCCTAATGTGAATCAATTAGACTTTTTTCGATCCCTGTTTCAATCTTTAGCTCCGGAACTGGAAGGCGATGTCATTTTAGTGGGGGATTCAAATTTGGCTTTAGATCAAACGCTTGATAAATCGCATGCGACCAAACTTACATCCCCCGAAACAAAGTCACAAATTTGCTCAACCTTTATATGGCTATAATTTGGTGGATGCATGGAGAGAGGCCAATCCTACTTCTAGAGACTACTCTCATTTCTCTAGAGCTCACAACCATAAAGCTTCTATCAGAGGTTTTTGTATCCAAAGAGCCTCTAGACTAAAGCAATCTCGTGAAGAGTTGATCTCTGCCCAAACTAAGGAATACGAGGCTTTACTGGCCCAACGTAAAATGACTCCAACCCCCGACTTGTTACTTAAGGTACAACAGGCTCATTTGGAGCTTAATCTTTGTCTCGCCACAAAAACGGAAAAACAGCTACGATGGAGGAATCATAAATTCTTCACATGGCGAGACAAACCAGAGAGTTGAGAGAGACTTGTTGGAGGGCTGCCCATGTGCTGGGAGCTGCCAAGTAGCCAGAGATGAACTGGGCTAAACTTGGGGATGATGGAGTCATGAGATGTTTGCCTAAGGATTGGAACCCCGTCTGTAACATACTGGAGTGACAGTCCAGGGAGTGACAACACTGGAGTGACAGTCCAGGGAGTGACTACAACACTGGAGTGACAGTCCAGGGAGTGACTACAACACTGGAGTGACAGTCCAGGGAGCGACTACAACGCTGGAGTGACAGTCCAGGGAGCGACTACAACGCTGGAGTGACAGTCCGGGGAGCGACTACAACGCTGGAGTGACAGTCCGGGGAGCGACTACAACGCTGGAGTGACAGTCCGGGGAGCGACTACAACGCTGGAGTGACAGTCCGGGGAGCGACTACAACACTGGAGTGACAGTCCGGGGAGCGACTACAACACTGGAGTGAGAGTCCGGGGAGCGACTACAACACTGGAGTGACAGTCCGGGGAGCGACTACAACACTGGAGTGACAGTCCGGGGAGCGACTACAACACTGGAGTGACAGTCCGGGGAGCGACTACAACACTGGAGTGACAGTCCGGGGAGCGACTACAACACTGGAGTGACAGTCCAGGGAGCGACTACAACACTGGAGTGACAGTCCGGGGAGCGACTACAACACTGGAGTGACAGTCCGGGGAGCGACTACAACACTGGAGTGACAGTCCGGGGAGCGACTACAACACTGGAGTGACAGTCCGGGGAGCGACTACAACACTGGAGTGACAGTCCGGGGAGCGACTACAACACTGGAGTGACAGTCTGGGGAGCGACTACAACACTGGAGTGACAGTCCAGGGAGCGACTACAACACTGGAGTGACAGTCCGGGGAGCGACTACAACACTGGAGCGACAGTCCGGGGAGCGACTACAACACTGGAGCGACAGTCCGGGGAGCGACTACAACACTGGAGCGACAGTCCGGGGAGCGACTACAACACTGGAGCGACAGTCCGGGGAGCGACTACAACACTGGAGCGACAGTCCGGGGAGCGACTACAACACTGGAGCGACAGTCCGGGGAGCGACTACAACACTGGAGCGACAGTCCGGGGAGCGACTACAACACTGGAGCGACAGTCCGGGGAGCGACTACAACACTGGAGCGACAGTCCGGGGAGCGACTACAACACTGGAGCGACAGTCCGGGGAGCGACTACAACACTGGAGCGACAGTCCAGGGAGCGACTACAACACTGGAGTGACAGTCCGGGGAGCGACTACAACACTGGAGTGACAGTCCGGGGAGCGACTACAACACTGGAGCGACAGTCCAGGGAGCGACTACAACACTGGAGCGACAGTCCAGGGAGCGACTACAACACTGGAGTGACAGTCCGGGGAGCGACTACAACACTGGAGTGACAGTCCAGGGTGTACTCTTTAAAGGCTTGCTATTACTCTAATGAGGGTAATTGTATGCATTTCAGCTATTTAGAAGTGTTCACAATTTATATCATTTTATTTATTTATTTCCTTTATTTTATTTATTTATTTTAATTTTATTTATTTTTTTGTTTTATGAGTGTACACTGATTGTTCACATTTATATATTTATAGTGTACACGGAGTGATTTCACGATTCACGTGTTGCTTACGATTTGAATCTTGTTTTTGTTTTATTTTGTGCATATTTCGTTAAGTATATATTATTGTTGGTAAAGTTATACCAGATGATATTGAAGGTAATACACTAGTAAGTTTTTCCATTTTTTTTGAGGTACACATCTTATCTGGATTTATGGGGAGGTTGAAGTTGGACACGGAGGATTCATTTATTTGGACTATAATTTTGGATTTTAAACATTGACTGGCACAAATAAGATTTTTGTATAATGTCTGATAGTTACTAGATTTTGGACCCACATGTTTAACCTTATGTACAGGGTGATGGGGGTTAATGTTGGTAGGGCCCCGGAAACGGCCCTCTTCCATAAATTTCCACTTACAGTACCAAAAGAAGACCCTTAACCACTTGCCAACTGCATATAGCCAAATGATGGCTTCATTGTGGCCGGCTAGTTCTGGGAGTGTCATATGACGTCCTCCCAGAACACGCCCTCCCGCATGCCCTTGGAGGCACGCACTCGGTGATCTCCATGATCGCTGTGTCCTACGGACACAGCTGATCATGTGATGTGGTAAAAGGCCAATCACAGCGGCCTATTACCACATGATCAGCTGTGTCCAATGACACAGCAGATCACCAGGAAATGTAGTTGCCAGTTATCGGCTGCACTTTCCTCACACTGTGCCAGCATGAGGAGAGTACTGCTGATAACCAGCAATTGTCAGAGGAGGGATCAGCACCGATCATCAGGGCACTGATGATCAGTGCCAAGCAGTGCCAGTCACCTGTGCCCTGCAGTTCCGCCCACAAGTGCCCAGAGGTGCCCACCATTGCCGCCCAGCAGTGCCACCCAGCAGTGCTCAGCAGTGCCGTCAGTCAGTGCCATCCATCAGTGCCACCTCTCAGTGCCTATGAGTGCTGCCTATCAGTGCCCAACATTGTTGCATATCAGTGCATCATCATCAGTGCCGCCTATAAGTTCTGCCTATCTGTGCCACCTCATCAGTGCTGTCCATCAGTGCTGCCTATCATTGCTGCACATCAGTGCTGCCTATCAGTGCAGTCTCATCAGCGCACATCAGTGAAGGAGAAAAATTAACTGTTTGCAAAATTTTATAATAGAAACAAAAAAAACCCTTTTTTTTCAAAATTTTTGCTTTTTTTTGTTTATAGCTCAAAAAATAAAACACCCAGCGGTGAGTAAATACCATCAAAAGAAAACTCTATTTGTGTGAAAAACAAATGGTATAAGTTTCACATGGGTACAGTGTTGCATGACCGCGCAATTGTCATTCAAAGTGCGACAACGCTGAAAGCTGAAAATTGGCCTGGTCAGGAAGGGGATAGAACTGCCCGGTAGGCGAGGGGTTAAGTGTCTTACTTCTATGCTGTTAGCAGCGAGAATCACTATTGCTGAATATTAAAAGAGATCAATTATTCCGCTTCAATATGTTCACAACAAATGAGATTGGATCCTGATTAACGACAGACTCACCTGTGTTTTACATCATAATACCAACATGTGTGATATAACGTGGGATCCGTGGAGTCCATACATCTCCGTGCCCTAGTACGTACTGATTTGGCTCTCTTCTCCTTCCCTCCTCTTCTCTCCTTCCCTCTTCTCTCCTCTTCCCTCCCCTGCACTCCCCTCTCCTCTCCTTTCCTCTGACATCTCCTCTTCCCTCCCCTCTCCCCTCCCCTCTCCTCTACCCTCTCCACTCCCCTGCACTCTCCTCTCTCCTCCTCTACCCTCTCCCCTGCCCTCCCCTCCCCTCTCCTCTCCTCTGCACTCCCCTCTCCTTTCCTCTTCCCTCCCCTCTCCTCTACCCTCTCCACTCCCCTGCGCTCTCCTCTCTCCTCCTCTACCCTCTCCCCTGCCCTCCCCTCTCCTCTCTTCTCCCCTCCCCTCCTCTCCCCTCCCCTCTACTCCCCTCTCCTTTCTTCTCCTCTCCTCCTCCTCCCCTCTACTCTCCTCCCCTTTCCCCTCCCCTCCCCCTTCTCTTCTCTCCCTTCTCCTCCTCCTCTCTTCTCCTCTCCCTCTCTCTCTCCTCTCACCTGCCCTGCCCTTCCCTCTCCCCTCCCCTCTCCCTTCTCCTCTCCCTTCTACTCTTTTCTCTTCTCCCCTCCCCTCTCCTCTCCTCCCCTCTCCTCCTCTCCTCCTCCTCCCTTCCCTTTCTCCTCCTCCTCTCCTCTCCTCCTCCTCCCCTCTCCTCCTCTCCTTCTCCTCCCTTCCCTTTCTCCTCCTCCTCTCCTCTCCTCCTCCTCCCCTCTCCTCCTCCTCACTTCCCTTTCTCCTCCTCCTCTCCTCCTCCTCCTCCTCTCCTCCTCCTCTCCTCTTCTATCCTCCTCTCCCCTCCCCTCTCTTCTCCTCCTCCTCTCCTCTCATTACTGTTACCCTCTTTTCTTCCTTTCTGCTGTCTCTTTTATTTTCCCATGTTCTGGTGCTAGTGTAGTTCCATGTTGTATGTGTTGTGCACTATGTGTGGTGTGTATGATGAATGCTCTGTGTGATCCATATGTCTCCTATTATTGCTTCCCCTGTACAAGGTGGACTTAATGCTGGGAATGTTCTATGTGACGTCTCCAGTCATTATTGCACACATTTCCTGCTTCCCTGCGGGATGTCTGTTGTTTATTCATCCGCCTGTTTGTTGGGGATATTTCATACCTTATTTCATAACATGACACTTGTCTGTTACATTTTCTGTAACTTCAAACATTTCAATAAAAATATTGGAAAATAAATAGTTGGTTGCATAAGAGATAGATTTATTTTTTCTCAGTTTTGTTTAGTTATTTTTGATCTTTCATGGAAACCACAGGAACGGTTATTTTAATGTTTCTCGGGGCTGCAGTTCCTCTGAACTCCACAAGGTGGTGATCTCACTTCTATCCAGAAAGGAAGTTATTATAGAACACAGACAGGAAGTGATGTCAGGTACAGACAGGAAGTGATGTCAGGTACAGACAGGAAGTCATCTGCAATAAAGACAGGAATTTCCATACCATAGGAAGCAGCGCGGAGACAGTGGTTGAAGTAGCAGCAGAGGAGGTAATAAGATGTTATTTTATATTTACACCCAGTAACTCCCCATCATGTCTGTCCTCTTCCTCCATAGTCATGTCCGTCCTCTTCCTCCATAGTCACATCCGTCCTCTTCCTCCATAGTCATGTTCGTCCTCTTCCTCCATAGTCATGTCTGTCCTCTTCCTCCATAGTCATGTCCGTCCTCTTCCTCCATAGTCATGTCCGTCCTCTTCCTCCATAGTCCTGTCTGTCCTCTTTCTCCATAGTCATGTCCGTCCTCTTCCTCCATAGTCATGTCTGTCCTCTTCCTCCATAGTCACTGTGATGTCTTTTATCTCCAGCAGATGATGATACACACATATATAGTGTGGGAACCCAGATGAACCCCTTCAGGGGCAGAACATTCCCCCACTTCCGGGGCCGGAACATTCTCCTCATTGTGGAGATAAATTCTAGTAATATGGTCCTCTAAACAAACAGCACTGACAATAAATAGACAAGACAAGGACCATCCTGACCATACATGGCCTACAAAGGGCAATGATGACACTACACAGGCAGCCAATGGGCAATCATTACACTATGCAGCCAACACAATGATGGAGTGCCGGGGTCAGGAGTATGGAGCATAGAGCCCCTTACATTGCTGCTCAGGAGGAAGGAAACATTCCCCAGCCGGCCATGAAGAATATGTTCCATCATTGGTGTCAGAGGGAGGGAAATTCTGAGGGAAATAGAGGAGCTGAGGGGTCTCTCAGGGGTTACTGAGGATGAGGGACTTTAGGTCCCCTAAGGGGTAGTGGAGCTCAAGGGCTTTGAGGGGGTAGAGTAGCTGAAGGAATCTGGTAGGATAGGGTTGGCAGGGAGCAGGGCTCTGAGGAAAGAGAAGGTTGTAGAGCTCAGGGGGACACTGAGGTAGGGAGGGGGGCTCTTGGTCTCTGATTGTCCTCTTACCTGCACTTACTTTCCAGACCTTCTTACAGAACTCCTACCAGGAAAGGAAGGCAACCTTCACCTTCTTACCATCTCACTGGTCAAATAATATATTCCACGATACCAAGTGGAATGAAGGACAGTCCTTCACCCCTTGGTGGGAACTTATTCATAGAGGAGGATTGTTGGTGCATTATTGACTAAAAGGTAGTCAGGGGTCAGTGCTGAACATCTTCTGGAGACACTCCAATTCCTTCCCATGACACAGGCTCTGGCAGTGCCCGGTGCTGGAATTCAGAGCCTCAGGAACCCACCACCACTCTGTACAATGTCCTGGATATTACAGTATACTTGGTAACCAAACCTGTCCCCCTCCTGTCCTCCTTCTACCCATACTAGGCTGTCATTGGAGGGAAGAGAACAGGCTCCTCCCCCACAGCTCTCTACTCCACCAGCACCATCCTCCTGCTATCCCATCCAAGCTCTTCTTTTACTGCAGAGAGTGACAGTGACATCACTCCTGTCAGTCAGCAGGCTGCCACAGATTGGAGCCTTGCAGCCGGAGTTCTGCCAATTATCCTGATTTTCCAGAAACTTAGGCCAAAAGTCAGTAAGTTCCCCTTCCTGGACCTCATGATGAGCCGACATTGACCTCACAGCACTGCCTCAGAGCAAACAAGTCATAGGAAGGATCGTATTTATCATTCCTTGTCTGCAGATCTAATACTCATCAAAACCAGTTCAGAGACCAAACAAACCCAACAGAGAAAAGGGGATTTCTAATCCAGCAGGTCAAGAGGGTCCCGGGACCTCAAATATGCATCAAACACTAAACAGTCCAAACTAAATATCTTCCCATGGGGGGAGTAGTTCTTCACTGTCCAGCAACCCTCCTATTCCCCCCTCACATCCACATCCTATTATTGTGTGACCAATACCATCCAAATCATTCTTACTTTCATTTCCCAAAGTTATCCGTCTACAAGGAGACCTGTATAGATCACATGATGGCACCAATGAGGATGGAGGAGGACCGGAGTCACATGACTGAGAAGATACTAAACCTCACCCTGGAGATCATCTACCTGCTGACCGGAGAGGTGAGGAGGATTCTGGGAGGTCACATGACATCACTCTTATCTCTATAAATAAAACACAGACCTGACCGGAGAGGTGAGGAGGATTCTGGGAGTCTAACATGAAATTCCTATTGGTTCCACAATATAGAGAGTTCCTCTTCTGAAGTCAGGTGATCATATGACCATCACAGAGCCTCCATGTGACTCCCTAAACCCTGAGAGACACAACATGCAGAAGATTCTAGAAGTCACCAAGAAGATGATGGAGCTGCTGACAGGAGAGGTGAGCGGTGCCGGGAATTCTGGGACATTCTCCAGTAACAGACAAGGGATGTGTCTGGATGGTGACTGTATCATTGTGTGTGTCAGGTTCCTATAAGGTGTCAGGGTGTCACTGTCTATTTCTCCATGGAGGAGTGGGAGTATTTAGAAGGACACAAGGATCTCTACAAGGACGTCATGATGGACAATCAGCCGCCCCTCACATCACCGGGTAAGAGGAGACTTTATTGTAAAGGAGAGAGCAGTACAGACGATCCACCTAGATCCCCCATCATCTGATAAACACATAGAAACAATGGATTCAGTCAGTGTGTGTGTTTCCTACAGATGGATCCAGTCATGGGAACCCACCAGAGAGATGTCCCCGTCCTCTGTATTCCCGGGATTCCACACAGGAAGGTCACACCATCCCTCACTATTACAAGGTGGGTGGGATGGAGCATCTAGAACATGGACTTGTGGAGACAATGTGTGGAGTTTTTTTATGTGACCTTATATTTTACAGATGATATTTTCTCTCATTTCCTTGATTTAGAGTGGAGATCCAATCGATATAGAATTTGAGGTGAAAGCAGAAGAAGAAGAGGCGTATGTGAGGGATGATCAGCAGTCTATGGAGGAGGATGGAATAACGGGGACATTTATAGAGGAGGACACTCCTACAGAGATCAGCACAGGTGGGTCATGAACACTAAATCCATTCCTCCACCCATACTGCTCACTGATTGGTCCAGAGTAGGGCGGGGACTGGGTGATATCAGCCTGTAATCCCCTGGTCACTTTCCTGAGCTGTGTTTCCCATCCTGCCTGTTGTGGGCGGAGTCCTGGTTTGGGGGAACCAATCAGCTCCTGTCTAGTAATCCTCTTTGTCTTTGTATTTTAGTCCATGGCCGGGAGATGAGGAAAACCTCCGAGGATTGTCTCACTTTGTCTCCAGACTGGAAAGTAGAGGATGAGGACATCACACAGTATAGTCCAGGAGAAAACCCAGCTCCCTCCAATCTCCATCCGGCACCACCCAGTGTAGATGGACCATCAGATTCCTCGTATCCTGAGGAACCTCAGACTGTGCGGGACCGGGCCGGCCTTCCAACAGGGAAGAGCTTCTCCTGTAATGAGTGCGGGAAAGGTTTCCATTATAAATATCATCTTAATGTGCATAAAAGATCTCACACGGGGGAGAAGCTGTTTTCCTGTCCTGACTGTGGGAAATGTTTTCCTCAAAAGTCCAATCTTTACAGACATCAGAGATGTCACACAGGGGAGAAGCCGTATTCCTGTCCTGAGTGCGGGAAATATTTTTCACAGAAGTCTAATCTTTACACACATCAGACATCTCACACGGGGGAGAAGCTCTATTCTTGTCCTGAGTGTGGGAAATGTTTTTCACGGAAGTCCGATCTTTACATACATCAGACATCTCACACGGGGGAAAAGCCGTATTCCTGTCCTGAGTGCGGGAAATGTTTTTCACGGAAGTGCAATCTTTACACACATCAGAGATCTCACACGGGGGAGAAGCCGTATTCCTGTCCTGAGTGCGGGAAATGTTTTTCACAGAAGTCCGTTCTTTACACACATCAGAGATCTCACACAGGGGAGAAGCCGTATTCCTGTCCCGAGTGCCGGAAATGTTTTTCACGGAAGTCCAATCTTTACACACACCAGAGATCTCACACACGGGAGAAGCCATATTCCTGTCCTGAGTGCGGGAAATGTTTTTCACAGAAATCCCATCTTATTGCACATCAGAGATGCCACACGGGGGAGAAGCCGCATTCCTGTCCTGAGTGCGGGAAATGTTTTTCAATGAAGTCCAATCTTTACAGACATCAGCGATCTCACACAGGGAAGAAGCCACTTTCCTGTCCTGAGTGAGGGAAGTGTTCCTCACTGAAGTCCTGTCTTCCCATACACTAGGGGTCCCACACAACCCTGGAGGTGTATTAGTGCCTTGAGTGCGGGAAATGTCTTCTAGATGAATGTTGCTGGACATCCCAGGTCTCATGTGGGGAAGAAGCACCCCCTGATATACACCTCAGATATACTCCATGGCTGATCTTCATCATGGAAGAAACAGTTGATAAGGAGATGAGAGGCCCCCAAAGACATGGATGAAGTGCAGTAAATGTCGGGGTGCAGAGTGGTCAGTAGATCCTGGAAATGAAGGACACAACTTCAGCCCTTCTTGGGTGTCGGAGTTGCGTTTCCTGATAATGATATAGCGGGTTACAGAGCTAGAAGCCGGGAGAGCCCAGATCTCGTTATCGGGGAACTTTACACAGACAACAAGAACTTCTGAAGTTGATGTCCTTCATTTCAAGGCTCTACAGAACAGTGTTGACCCCGAAGTGTCTCTCTGTCTTCAGTCCATCCTTCTCCCATCCCCCAACAGGAGGGAAGGAGAACTCCGCCCCAAACTAGGGGGGAACTTTCCTCTCATTATTTCCCTTGGCTTCTGTGTGGGTTTGGGTGGTTGGAGGAGTGCGGCACGAGAGGGAACACAGCTTGTTGTTCTATGTCTACATATGGGGTCTGGGTAGAGGGGATCCACCGGAAAATATTTCTACTCTTTGATTTTGTGCAAATCGTTTCTGTTTTCACTTTGAAGGGGGATATTATGTGTGGTTTGTAAAAGGGATTGGCCCAATAGATACCACCCCACTTAGAGAATAGATGAAGTAATATGACCAGCATTCATTCAGCCATGTCACATGTTGGTCTTTTCATACAGTGATTTCCTATGATCATTGGCTCCATCTAGTGGCCATAATGCGGTATTGAACTGTTTTTCCTGACTGAGGTATTTTGGAAGTAATACATCATTATGGCCACTAGAGGGAGCTGACGATTATAGGAAATAGCTGAGTTTATTAAAATATGGCCAGAATTTGTCAAGGCTGGACACATGCTTGTCACACTCCCCAACATATTTTTTGCATAGACCCCTTAGTTTACTGTGTCAGGGGTGGTTTCAGTACAGTAGACATTGAAGACATAAATTACATAAAACCACAGAATTAAACTATCCATTGATTTTAAACCAAAAATACCTCAATTGGCCTTTAGATGACGCTAGTATCCTAGCAATTAGCACCATCTAGTGTCCAAATTGTCAGGGAACACCCGAACAATTGATTTAGTCAGCCAAATCAATCAAATCACAGTATCTCCAATACAAAAAAATTATTTATAAAAATAATTTAACTGACTTAATTATTCTGAAAAATTCTTTAAGAACTCAAAGATCTGTGTAGGTATAGACTGCAGAGTATGAAAATCAATATTTATTTACATACGTCACTTACAAACACCATAAACAATAGTCAGATTGTGATTTACACTGACACTAAGATGTTTCTGTAAAAGCTCTAAAATAGAATGAATTAAATTCAATAATCAGTCTCCCTGTAAACCACATAACCAATAAAAATGGACAATAATCTGTCTCCTGCAGAAGGAATAAACTATGCAGAATTGTCCACCAGTATGGCCTAAGAACAGGAACATTTTTATAAATGACTTAACTTGAAGTGATGTTATCATGGGGAGAGTTATTAGGTTACACAAAGGAATGTGGCAATTAACTTACTAGTCTAAGCAAGCAAAATCAACAGAAAATATGTAATTACCCTCCAAGTATCAGGTAATCTTTTACAGAACTGATGATCAGACTCAAAGATAGCTGCTGATTAATGGTTGGGGTTGAGCTTCCACAAAATGGCGTCTCTTCTTCAGTTGATGAGTGTCTTTAGATGATCTGAGTCTGAGATGATGTCTACCTTCCAGATGGCTGTGTAGATGGTCCTCCCTCTGTGAGTGTTCCTGCCGGTTTTATCTAGTTATGACTTATACACTCATCAAATGTGAATAAACCTGGCCCAGAAGGAGGAACCTTCTCTGTGATTGGGGAATCTGATTCTCTAACCCATGTTTACTCAAGCATTACCTCCCATGGCCACTGGGTGTCATCCTTGGATAAGAATTGTCTGGTCTGAGTTTATTTGGGGATGGAAGTAACTAATCTGTGATCAGGAAAAATGAATATTTCACTATAACAAATTGTCCCTTGTGAAATCTATAGAATGCCTTGGAGAGTAGATATTATTCCTCATTTACAATCATTACGTTTTGGTGTAACAGTGATTAAATGGAGAATTGTAACTATCAGGAGGTTGGATTACATAAAGCAATTAGAATAATAGTTGTACACACAGAGGAGAGATAATAAAAAGAATAATTTGTATACTGATCTACTGATTGATTACGGCTTTGGTAGCATGCATACAATATTCCTAACAATACCGATAAACTCCAACACACTAAATATATATCATGGGATTACAAATCAGCAAACATACCATAATATACGTCCTACATTCTTAGGAGACAATCTGGTATTTTATCCCGATTCGGTCTTTTTGTATAATCTGAAATATATGGAAATGGAGGTTTCTTTTTGTACCTTTTCACTAAAACGAAATGAGTCTCAGCAGTGTTACTGGAGTCACCTTGTTACATAGTTACAGAGTTCATCTGGATGGAAAAAAGACACCAATCCATCCAGTCCAACCAACAGAAAAAACAAAACACACAAATAGAACAATACATGAGGAAATGCACATCTTACTGTAAAGGTCTCAGTAATCTATAAACAGAAGAATCCAGAAAAGAACTCTCACAGATCTGCAGCTTTGTAGAGTTAGCATTCATAATACACGGCTCAAAAAATGAAAGAAAGACTTATTAATCAAAGTCTAGCATCAAGTCAATGAGACTCCTGAGATATTGATCTGGTCAGTGAAGTCGCAGAGGGGGCTGTTAATCAGTTTCAGCTGCTTTGGTGTTAATGAAATTATCAACAGGTGCACTAGATGGGCAACAGTTAGACAACCCTCAAAACAGGAATTTACAGGTGGAGGCCACTGACATTTTTTTCCCTACTCATCTTTTCTGACTGTTCTTCACTAGTTTTTCTTTTGGCTAGGGTCAGTGTCACTACTGGTAGCATGAGGTCATACCTGGACCCTACAGAGGTTGCACAGGTAGTCCAACTCCTCCAGGATGGCACATCAATACTTGCCATTGCCAGAAGGTTTGCTGTGTCTCCCAGCACAGTCTCAAGAGCATGGAGGAGATTCCAGGAGACAAGAGCATGGAGGAGATTCCAGGAGACAAGAGCATGGAGGTGATTCCAGGAGACAGGCAGTTACTCTAGGACAGCTGGAAAGGGTCGTAGAAGTCCCTTAACCCACCAGCAGAACTGTATCTGCTGCTTTGTGCAAGGAACTTCATGAGGGTGGCCTGAGGGCCCAACATCCTCTAGTGGGCCCTGTGCTCACTACCTGGCACCATAGAGCTGGATTGGCATTTGCCATTGAACACCAGAATTGGCAGGTCCAACACTGGTGCCCTGTGCTTTTCACAGATGAGGGCAAGTTCCCTCTGAGCACATGTGACAGACATGAAAGGACGTAGCATCTGAAAGGACAGAGCAGCTTCTAGGGTAGAGGTGTCACCTGGATGCCAATACAATGTTGTCACCTATGTAGCCAGAGTTTGCCACCTTCTTGAACCTAGAAGAAGAATCCTAGTCATTTCGGCTACAAGAGTCAGCAGGAGACCGTGAGAAGGCTCCGAAGTGTCTGTCAGCTTTGATTTATATCCACAAATCAAAGGAATGTATTTCATCTCATAAAAGCTAAAATATTTGTTGCAGAGAGATGAAAATACTTCCTTCTGATTGGACACACTGTAGGCTACATCTGCATGTAAAACTGTATTTGTAGCCCCTGTGGAATCCCAGAGAAACACAGGAAATGGTTATATGGTGCCTGATTGCAACAGCTGAACAGCGATTGGTACTGTTGTGTTCGGACTAACACACTGGTGTCGGAAATTCTATCCCTGACCAAGTGATCCAAACCATTCCTGGCCCATTCAGCTCTGGGCACTTCAGAACCCAGAACATCCTATGGGCTGCTACAGGAACACCCCCCAGGGTTGATTGGCCAAGGGCTAATGTGCAGCCCACATCCATATTTCAATAAATTGAGGACCCTGAGATATGGACGGGGTGATTTGTACGGAGTCGGTTCCATGTGACTGGTGAATCGTGGACTTTCTCTGACTTGCTCCAGTCTCAGGATAAATCTTGGTAAAAGTTTTATTTCTGTTTTTATTCCCTTTTATTTTATTGTGAATAGCCAATTGTGTGTCTTTTTGTATTTTCGGCAACTTTTTTTTCTTTGTACATATTTAATGCACTGCCCACTTTTGGGATATTAAATCATAAAATGAATAAGTGACTTCTGTGTACTAAGCTCGGGCTCATATCTCCGGAGAGATTGTTGTGTCTATGTGCTCGGTCTAAGTTCATCGCCAATCTGTATGCAATTGTACTGTGTGTTGGCAGATTGCCTGCAGATTGTAACATAGCAGATCTGCCAGACAGAGATCTGTGTGTGTGTGGTGGCCCAGTAGACCAGTCTGTGGACAAACTGTTGGGTGGTGGCAAGCTACTGTGTGTTGTGTGTCTGATGTGGGGGTCTGTGGACAGTTGAAGAGTGATTAACACCGGGGTTCTAGCTTGTAGGATAGCTGGAGGAATCCTAGAAGGGTGTGCCAATTGCTAGACTGCTCAATCCTTAGCGTGCACCAGATTATATATAAGATTCATATCTGCCTGTGTGTGGTCAGCCAGCTGGAGTGGAGTCTCCCTCTAATTGTGGCCAGAGGTAGTGCGGGCTGTGAAAGGGTATCCTGACCAGTCTTATATGCTGAAAGTCCCCCTCATTCCCTCTTTATCCCAAGTCATGGGCTACCACGCCTTGGTTAGCTAGTCGTCATGGGCGTGAATTTTATCCGTGACACAGTGTATAATCCATGATGTGGGACTTCTCTTGTCCTCATTACATTGGAGGACAGAAACTCTTCCATTGTGACATTTATTCCCGAGATCTCCCAGAATCCCTCAGCTTGGAATAATGGCCCCTGTGTCTGCAGAAACGTAGAGAATACTTCCATATACCGCGTCTCTTCATCTTGTTCATCCTTCTCGTTGGCAGAACAATGACATCTCAGCTAGACTGGAGGATGTGGGGACCACCACGGGATTATTTGGTGTTTGTAATCACCTCCCCCCTTGTTCCTGCACTAAGGGGTCCCGGCTTCCATTCCTTCTCTATACACAGAAATAAATACTTCAGTTGGGGAAAAGTGTGTCCCATGTGGGACTTGAGACCTGAAAGTGACCCTTGTGTATTATTTGGTATAATAACTCCCATGGTTCAACCTGAGGAAACAATGAAAATATGATCTTCCTCATAGAAATTCTAACAAAAGGCAACATTTTCCATTTTAAGTCAAAATTCATTTTAAATAGTTTCCCATTCACACAGAAGGAATGTACATGTTTTGTCACTGAGCGCACTGCTAGACAAATGTTTTTTATGAATAGGCCCCTAAATGTCAGCTGATATAATATATTCTATTATATTGTATTATGTTATGTTATGTTAAATTATATAAAGACAGGAAGTATGGAGCAGATAAATGAACAGACCTCCTAGTAATGTCATTACCAGGCTGCAGCTAGGGGGAGCTCTAATGTTTGGAGTGTTCCCACAGGAGAGTGATTCCTTCTAGCTCACATATACTTTTTGTATGTCTAGTAAAATTGGACTTTTGAGGTAGAAGATTATACATTGTATCGCCCTCCTAGTTCAGCCAGGGGGATCTACACCCTAATGGTTGGTCAGAAGCTGATTAGCAGCTGAGGTGTGATAGCCAGAGGGGTCAAAATGTGGTCAGGGCTGAGAGACTCTGCAAGTCAGCCCCTCTGGAATTTCCCCCTGCTCTAAGGCTTTAGGAAGAGGGTCTTGGAGGCAGTGGGTGGATCTGAGGAGTGGCTGACTGCACTCTTGAGGGACATAAAACATACATAAATAGTGTTGTGCTAACTCATATAGATATAATAGTCCATAAACAGGTTCAAACGTGATAGTTCAATCAAAATATGAAATATAAATATACATATAAAGTGCTGGAATGGTGAAAATCTAATAAGGTGCTTGAATGGTGAAGAATCACTACGATGTGCTCCGAATAAATAAAGTCTATTTGAAAAACACGGTGCTCCACCTTAACTCAATGTTCCTCCACCTAAAAAATGTATGGATGGCCGCTCTCCTCCTACCATGGACCTATGAATGAATACAGGTCAACGAAACCTGGTAATTCCGGTGCTCTAGATGTCAGCAGATGACAGGCACCACCTTCCATAACAGGGTAAAACGGGATTCTTCTCACATGATAGAAGCAGTAACATAGCGATTTGCATTTCAAAACTCCCGCAATGACGTCACTAGGATCCGCCCCCACGCGTTATGCCACCAACCACGTGGCTTCGTCAGGGAAACCATCTAGGTAACCATGACTACTGTTCCTGCTCCGTTCTGTGGAGCCTGCAACATCGCTGGATGTCACATTTCACATGGAACAAAACCTTTTATCATGATACACCAATAATCCGACCTACATTTATTATACAACAATATTATTCAAATAAAAACTTTAAAAAGATCGGAAAAAAGTTTTAAAAAATCCTGTGATTTTGTACAGCCCCATCTTCTGGTCAAAAAGAATAACATCACCCAAGTAAAAATTCATTATAAATCATACTTAACGCTAATCATATTAATAAAAAGGAAAAATAAAAATATTAAAATAATTATTATATGGCCGATAAAAACAGATAAAACCCACATTAATAATTATTGATAAAACTATTTAGGCAAATTCTACATTATGTCCTGATGGATAAAACGTCTGCATTTCGTATATCCAAAAATATTATTATTATTATACAGGATTTATGGCACTAACAGTTTACTCAGCGCTTTACAATATAAGGGGGGCGGTACAATTACAATACATTTCAGTACAGAAGGAATAGGAGGGCCCGGCTCGTGGAGCTTACAATCTGAAGGAAGGGGGAGGGGATACAAAAAGTGATAGCTGCGGGGGATGATCTGGTGGAGGTGATTCAAGTACAGTTCTTAGGTGGAGGTGGGGTAGGCTTCCGTGAAGAAGTGAGTTTTCAAAGATCACCTAAAGGCAGACAGGGTGGGGGCTGACCGGACATGCTGTGGTAGGGAGTTCCAGAGGATGGGAGAGGCTCTGGAGAAGTCCTGGAGGCGAGCGTGGGAGGAGGTGATGAGGGAGCTAAAGAGGAGGATATCATGGGAGGAGCAGAGTGGGCGATTTGGGCGATATCTGTGGATGAGGTTGGTGATGTAGCCGGGGCAGTGTTGTGGATGGCTTTATAAGCTGTTGTTAGTATTTTGAATTTTATATGTTGGGTTAGTGAAAGCCAGTGGAGGGATTGGCAGAGAGGGGCAGCAGTCGCTGATCGGTTGGTAAGGTGTATGAGTCTAGCGGCAGTCACTGATCGGTTGGTAAGGTGTATGAGTCTAGCAGCAGTCGCTGATTGGTTGGTAAGGTGTATGAGTCTAGCAGCAGTCGCTGATCGGTCGGTAAGGTGTATGAGTGTAGCGGCAGTCGCTGATCGGTCGGTAAGGTGTATGAGTCTAGCAACAGTCGCTGATCGGTTGGTAAGGTGTATGAGTCTAGTGGCAGTCTTTGATCGGTTGGTAAGGTGTATGAGTCTAGCAGCAGTCTCTGATCGGTCGTTAAGGTGTATGAGTCTAGTAGCAGTCGCTGATTGGTTGGTGAGGTATATGAGTCTAGCAGCAGTCTCTGATCGGTTGGTAAGGTGTATGAGTCTAGTGGCAGTCTCTGATCGGTTGGTAAGGTGTATGAGTCTAGCAGCAGTTGCTGATCGGTTGGTACGGTGTATGAGTCTAGCGGCAGTCGCTGATTGGTTGGTAAGGTGTATGAATCTAGCAGCAGTCGCTGATCGGTTGGTAAGGTGTATGAGTCTAGCAGCAGTCGCTGATCGGTTGGTAAGGTGTATGAGTCTAGCAGCAGTCACTGATCGGTTGGTAAGGTGTATGAGTCTAGCAGCAGTCGCTGATCGGTTGGTAAGGTGTATGAGTCTAGCAGCAGTTGTTGATCGGTTAGTAAGGTGTATGAGTCTAGCAGCAGTCGCTGATCGGTCGGTAAGGTGTATGAGTCTAGTGGCAGTCTCTGATCGGTTGGTAAGGTGTATGAGTCTAGCAGCAGTTGCTGATCGGTTGGTACGGTGTATGAGTCTAGCGGCAGTCGCTGATTGGTTGGTAAGGTGTATGAATCTAGCAGCAGTCGCTGATCGGTTGGTAAGGTGTATGAGTCTAGCAGCAGTCGCTGATCGGTTGGTAAGGTGTATGAGTCTAGCAGCAGTCACTGATCGGTTGGTAAGGTGTATGAGTCTAGCAGCAGTCGCTGATCGGTTGGTAAGGTGTATGAGTCTAGCAGCAGTCGCTGATCGGTTAGTAAGGTGTATGAGTCTAGCGGCAGTCGTTGATCGGTTGGAAAGGTGTATGAGTCTAGCAGCAGCATTTATAATAGACTGAAGCGGGATAGCCTGTGTAACGGTAGATCAGTGAGGAGGGAGTTGCAGTAATCAAGGCGGGATATAACCAAGGCATGGATAAGTTGTTTTGTGGTGTCATAGGTCAGGAAGGGGCGGATTTTGGAAATGTTCCGGAGGTTGAGGTGGCAGGATTTTGCTAGTGAGTGGATGTGGGGCCCAAAGGAGAGGTCAGAGTCTAGGATTACACCTAGCACCCTGTCATGAGGGGAAGGACCAATGGTTGTGCTGTTGATCTTAATGGTAAAGTCATGAGTGGGGGATCGGGGGGGAGGAAATATTACAGCTCAATTTTTGAAAGATTTAGTTTACGGTAGTGGTGTGACATCCATGCTGATATGTCGCTCAGTAGATTTGTGATACATGAGGTGATTGAGGGGGTGAGCTGGGGAGTGGAGACATAGATCTGGGTGTCATCAGCATAGAGGTGGTATTGGAAGCCATGGGAGGTTATCAGATGGCCCAGGGAGGAGGTATAGAGAGAGAAAAGGAGGGGCCCAAGAACAGAACCTTGGGATACCTCAACAGAAAGAGGAAGCGGAGTGGAGGAGAAGGA
This sequence comes from Staurois parvus, assembly GCF_062004578.1. Classification (NCBI taxonomy): domain Eukaryota; kingdom Metazoa; phylum Chordata; class Amphibia; order Anura; family Ranidae; genus Staurois; species Staurois parvus. The sequence goes on from NW_028318365.1 coordinate 425,129, forward strand.
GTTGTATGTGACGCTGAAAGTGCACTGAGAAAGGTAAGAGGAGAACCAGGAGAGAGCAGAGTCATGGAGGCCAATGGAGTGGAGTTTACTAAGGAGCAGAGGGTGGTCAACTGTGTCAAAGGCAGAGGAAAGGTCAAGGAGTATGAGTACGGAGTAGTGGCCATTGGTTGGGATGAGTATGGAGTAGTGGCCATTGGTTAGGATAAGTACGGAGTAATGGCCATTGGTTTTAGCAGTTAGTAGGTCATTAGTGAGTTTTAGTCGGGCAGTTTCTGTGGAATATTGTGGGCAGAAGCCAGACTATCGAGGATCAAGAAGGTTGTTGTCGGTGAGGTAGCAGTTCATATAGTTGTTGAAGGAATTAGCCTTTCAGCATTACCATACCGCCATATTGTCTCTTGACCTGAGATCTGCCATTTTAAGATAAGAATCCATTTTGAGATTTATGTCAGTACTTAAAGATGAATTTGTGTTTTAAGACTGTTTCTTACTTTCGATAAGAGTCTGAGGTTCCTCTTTTCCCTTCAGATGTAACTTCCTTTTTTCCTCTACCGAGCACAAGACTGAAAGTCTGCGGTGGGCTTTTTCCTGTTGCAAGAGTATTAATAAACTATAGCCAGCGCTAAAAGGGAAGTTGTCTACTTTCTATATTAATGTTTGACGCATATAATAATAATTAACATAAATGCTAAATGATTGGGCATTACTGACGTATATAATATTCTGATTGGTCAATGCATACCTGTCAATTGATTGGTTCTTATATTTCCATGTATTGTTTTAAGTTTCATATATAAGTTTGAACACGGAAGAATAAATTCAGTTCCTTCTGAGATACCACCTTGTGTCTGTGTGCAATTTCCTGTATCTCAAAGGGGACTCCAGGCCTGTAGACAGACATTGATCAGGGCCAGGGGACTGACGGGAGTCGGTAGCTACAGGAAGGAACGAGAGGAGCCAATTCCTTTCAATTGGGGGCTCGTGTCCGGGATGAGATAATCATCCTTTTCGGTAGGTAAGATTTTTTGTCATGACTGTTGGACTTGCAGAATCCCGAGGCTAATACTTACCTACCCCCTTTAAACACCACCACCCCTTCAAAAACCTTCCCTCTCCCCAAATAAACACGCAACTCACTTTTGGTGTAAAACCGGCCATAGCAGCCATTTATTTAACATAACTCAACATAATATTTTATTACATTACCACCCGGGTCCGAGGTCTCTGAAGGCACCATTACTCCCATCACCAACTCGGCTGTATCTATTACTCAATGAAAGGCCCCCAGCCGCTACTACACCGCCTCGGGGACAATAATACTGTTACTTAACCCAGATACAGCCAAATTAACTCCCACATTACCAATATGACCTTTTATTGGGAAGGGACACCCATACCTACGATGGGCCCAACCCATAATTCCTCAACTTGTCACTCCACCACCGCCTTCAAAGACCCATCGACCCCTGCCAGCTGCCATGACAAACGAACAAACACTTCAGGACACAACAGCTATCCTGAACCGTGAACAAACGCCATGAACCCACATAAAACAAACACCACGAACAACCACCAAACAACAAAAACAACACCAGAACAAACACAATGACAAAACTATAACCAACACAACAAACAGAAGACAAACCAACTTCAGGGCGGGAGGGCGGGAGAAACCACCTCCGTGATGGCACAAGCTCCGACTGACTCCGACAAGACACAACCCCCCAATTCAAAACCTGCAAGACCACCCACAATGCTGCCTACACCAATCAAGTAAGTAACCACCCCCCATCCCCATTTCCTTGCCAATACTCCACCCAAATTACACTCTCTGCCTCGTCTGCACGCCCCAGTCATGCTGGCCCTCCCTTATACTTCGCTCAGTCCAGGCCCTGACTTGACTGTTGGACTTGCAGAATCCCGAGGCTAATACTTACCTACCCCCTTTAAACACCACCACCCCTTCAAAAACCTTCCCTCTCCCCAAATAAACACGCAACTCACTTTTGGTGTAAAACCGGCCATAGCAGCCATTTATTTAACATAACTCAACATAATATTTTATTACATTACCACCCGGGTCCGAGGTCTCTGAAGGCACCATTACTCCCATCACCAACTCGGCTGTATCTATTACTCAATGAAAGGCCCCCAGCCGCTACTACACCGCCTCGGGGACAATAATACTGTTACTTAACCCAGATACAGCCAAATTAACTCCCACATTACCAATATGACCTTTTATTGGGAAGGGACACCCATACCTACGATGGGCCCAACCCATAATTCCTCAACTTGTCACTCCACCACCGCCTTCAAAGACCCATCGACCCCTGCCACAGCACACGAGTGTGAACCCTTACACTCGTGTAGCCCGCCACACACGTAATCCACGCTGGATACCATCCTGCAGGCCCAAGGACCACAGATCAATCCCAACTGCATTAAGATGCACCCCATCCGAGCGCAAATATCGCCAGGACTCCTCCTCCAACTCCCTATGACGGACTGCTAGGCCACCATTCCTCACCACAAAACGCGCCACCTCCTTATTCACCTTAACTCGAGCCCTATTAATTTTTTCAACGGAGCGGGCCATCCGCCAATAAGCACGGGCCACTATATCCGACCATACCAGCACTGTGCCCGGGAAAAAGGACCGAATCCGCAAAAAATCAAACTTAATGTCCCGGATAACCTCCCGCATGGAGCGCAACCCGAGATCATTACCCCCCACATGCAATACCAAAACATCGGGAGGCCGGTCCAAACGGGAATAGTGATGAATTTCCGGGACCACCCTGGACCACAACATTCCCGGCACTCCAAGCCAACGAAGCCTAGCCTCCCCCCTCTCAAATCCCAGTTGCTGACCCTCTGGACGAACATCCGCCCTCTTAGCCCCCCAAAAAACATATGAATGGCCCAAGATCCATACCAAGCAGCCTTCGGAACCTGCAAAGAAACACACAAAAGAAGGGAGGAGGTAGAACCTTCACCACAAAGGCCCCCACAAAACAAACAAAAAACACAGAGGTAACAAAATACAAGTACCACAGAGACCAACACAACAACACCAAAAACTTTTTTTTTTTTTTTTTTTTTAACTCACAAGAACTGAGGACGCACATACAACTTGAACCTATCCGAATCCCACCGCCCAATCCGACGAACCACTTGATCACCTAAACCCCAGCGGGCGGCCTCCGTAGCTGCCCCAATGCGAAACGAATGAGACGAGTAATGTTCCACACCCAACCCGGCAGACTGCAAACACCGTTTAAACACTGCCCCAAATTGGAATCGAGACAGAGCCATCCCATTCGTATGCAAAAAGAAAACCCCAGGAAGGTCAGGTCTCACCTCGAGAAATTCCCTAACCGCCCGTACCGGACAAATCCGAGAACTCGGAATCTCAGCCAATTCCACCCAGGTACCCCGACCCAAACGGTCCGTTTTTGACTTGCGCAGAAAAATTCGCACCCCACTACCCAACAAGACCACCTCATCTACGGCCAAACCACCCTCGCCCCACTTAGTCCGACTCACCAACTCCCCAACCCGAAATGCCCCAAAAAATGCCAGCACAAAAGCCGCACGGAACAAAATCGCCTCATACAACGAGGAACAAATACAATCCAACTGGCCAACCACCACTTGAAGAACCTCAAAAGACACCGGCCGTCTAGAATCAGGGATGGAACGGCCCTTCCTGTACCCCCGCATAGCCTGCCGAACAAGGAAATCCTTTGTCACGTCACGACCCCCCGCCAGTTTGAAATGAAAAGCCAACCCCGCCAGCTTGCGAGACATCAAAGTCGCGGAAACACCCCTTTCAAAATTCCTGCCGATGAAATAAAGCAGGAGGCATAGGGCATCATCCACCCCTAAACCACCCCCCACCTCACTCACCAGCTCCAGCCATTCCCGCCACACCTTCTCATAGAAAACCCAAGTGGACGCGCAAACCGACGTCTGAATCAAGGCCGCTGAAGAGGCAAGGCAATGCTCCACAAGTGATCTGGACAATCGATACCGCGTTGCTCCGCTTCTGGTGCCAACCGACGGAATCGATCCCACTGAAAACGAGATAGAGCATCAGCAATGGAGTTATCCACGCCCGGAACATGTACAGCCGAAATAAAACAATTGAGACCCAAACAGTCCAAAACCAACCGCTGCAACATACGAACCACCGGCCGAGACGTGGCCGAAACACGGTTAATGGCATGAACCACGCTCAAATTATCACAATGAAAACGAATCCGTTTATTCCGGAAAACAGCACTCCACAAAGAAACAGCTAAAACGATGGGGAAAAGCTCCAGTAATGTCAGATTACGCAACAGACCTTCCTCCCGCCATTGCAAAGGCCACGAACCCGCACACCACTGACCCTGAAAATAGGCCCCAAAACCGGCCGAGCCCGCCGCATCCGTAAAGAGTTCCAAATCAAAATTGGACACGACCCCATCCAACCAAAGTGATCTTCCATTATAGGAATCGAGAAACGACCTCCATACCCCCAAATCATCCCGTAGCTCACCTCGCAGCCGAACCCTGTGATGCGGGGCCGCCACACCAGCCGTGGCCGCCGCCAAACGCCTGGAAAATATACGCCCCATGGGCATGATGCGACAAGCAAAATTTAACTTGCCTAGTAACGACTGCAAGTCCCGAAGCCGAATCTTCCTGCACTGACCCACCGAACTCACCAACCCCCGGAGCTCCCTCAATTTATCCTGCGGCAAACGACATTCCATGGCTTCAGTATCAACAATAATTCCCAAGAAACACAATTCCGTTGTCGGACCCACCGTCTTATCCGAAGCCAAAGGAACGCCAAAATGCTCAAACACATGTTCCACCGTGCTCAGTAGCGACGCACAAATGGAACTACCCGGAGGGCCAATACACAAAAAATCATCCAAATAATGGATGACAGATGCGAGCCCAGAAACATCCCTAACCGCCCATTCAAGAAAAGAACTAAAAGTCTCAAATAGAGAACAAGAAATGGCGCAGCCCATAGGCAAGCAACGATCAACAAATATGCACCCCTCCCATTTGCAACCCAGCAATCGGAGACAACTAGGATGCACCGGCAAAAGGCGAAACGCCGCCTCAATATCAGTTTTTGCCAACAGGGCACCCCGACCAAACCGCCGCACCCATGAAATCGCCGCGTCAAAAGAAGTGTAGGAAACAGAACACAAACCTGGGTCAATAGCATCATTGACCGAACCCCCCCGCGGATGAGACAGGTGATGAATGAGTCTATATTTATTAGGCTCTTTTTTGGGAACAACACCCAGCGGCGAAATTACCAAATTAGGCATAGGGGGGTCCACAAACGGGCCAGCCATGCGGCCCAAGGACACCTCCTTGTCAATTTTTGCCCTAATAACCTCCGGATGCAACCGCGCCGACTTCAAATTATCCGCCGCTGGAGGAACTACCGCCAGTAGACAGGGGATCAAAAAACCTTCCGAAAAACCCCGCCGCAACAGGGTCGCCGCCGCCTGATCAGGGTACCGCTTTAAAAACGGCAACATCCTTCCTACCCTCACCGGCGACTTCCCTTTTTCCAGTGTCACCACCTCTCCCCCGCCCTTGCTTGAAACACCGGGACAATGTATGGGCCCCCCCACAACCCGAGCACTCATGACGGAATCGGCAGCCGGATCCAAACCTGCACGATCCCTCATTAAACTGCCAGCAATAGCCCTTTCTAAGCACGGCCGGCTGCGCAACCGTGGCTGCACTTCCGGCCCCCCCCTGAAAGGGATGAGCCGTGGTCCTCACGGGAGTCATGAGTTTCATCCACAGCCCGATATCTTTATGGTCCCACCGCAAAGATGGCCTAACCGCCATACGCTGACGAAACTGCTCGTCATAACGTAACCACGCGATGCCCCCATAAACCCTCTGAGCTTCCCCTATGGCATCCAAGTAACAAAAAAGTGGGGAACAATGCTCAGGCGACTTCTCTCCAATAACGCTTGCCAAAATGGCAAATGCCTGAAGCCAATTAGAGAACGAGCGGGGAATCAACCGATATCGCCGCTTTTCTTCCTCCTCCCTCTTACCCTCATCTGGCCGAACTTTATCTAAGTTGAATTTCTCCAACGGTAATAAAGAAAATATTTCCACATACTCGCCCCCCCAAATGCGCTCCTTCACCTCCGGCTTCAGATGAGCCCCCAAGGGCCCCTCGAAGCACACATAAACCTCGCATTTTGCAGCGTCTGCCAAACGCACACCATCACACCCCGTAACCCCTTTATCTCCGCCGTCAACCCCAGCGTGATCCGCCGCCGCTTCACCCCTCAGAGCCTCAGAACCAGAGCTAACAGAACCCACCACCGCCGAACGCACTGCGGCCGCGACTCCAGAGACCTGCGGCCCAGCCACCGTAAACACCTGCGGGGGAACCCCAGCAGCTTCGTATCTACCACCCCCGGGGCCGACACCGCTCCCTGATGCCGCACCTAGCATTCCCGACCAAGCAGCCAAAGGTGGCGCCGAAGTCCTAGCGACCAACCCCGCCTCACAACGTGCCAACACTTCCCTGAAGCCGGACAACATCATACCGACAACACCATCAGCCCCCGGGGAACCCTCCAAAGACCCCACGTTAAGCCCTGCAGCCCCAAACCCCCTCTCCGCCAAAACAGAAACGCCACTCCCCTGGTCCCGAAACCCCTCAAACAGAGAGACTAAAGAAGACAAAGAAACAGCCCCTGAATTTAACTCACCAGGCTGCAGTCGTTCGCCGGGACCCACAGCCGCCAATCCAGAGCCAGGCAGAGATGAATGGACCGCATCTTCCTCAGAACCGCTGAGCTCCCCTTCGGATCTTCGCTCCGCATCCACCGGATCCCAGGCCGCACCAGGCCTCGCTCCGGGCTCTTCACCGGCTCCTGGGTCCGGTCGGCACACTGAACGGCTGGCAGCATCCACCGCACCAGAGCCCAGAGCCGCCCGATCATTCCTCCCACGCTGGGCTCGCTGGGAAGCAGCCGAAGCCCCAACCGACAGGGGGCCTTCTCCTGCTCCTGAAGCATTGCGGCGCAGAGGGGTGACCTCAGCACCCCCCGCCCCCCCTCGAGAGGCTCGCTGGGCCACCAAGACACGCCCAGCAGCCGCAGGCTGAGCTCCAGCAGAAGGTCTCCTCCCAGCTCCCGAGCCCAGCTGGCGCCCGGGAGTGACGTCATCAGGCCCCGCCCACCTCTCGCTCCGCACCGCCGACTTCAGGGAGGCCCGCTGGGCGGCAGAGGGGAGCCCAGCAGCCGCAGGCCGGTGAGGGAGACGTGGATCCCCGGCTCCAAAGCCCGGGCCGAAAACAGGGGCCATGTCATCACCGGCTGCCGGCCCAGAGCTCCGAGCCGCTAAGCCCCGCCCACTGCGTGCTCGAACCGCACGCAAAGATGGCCCCGACCTCGTGGTCCCGGCCTGTGACGAGGCGGCACCCTCCTGGGCCCGCCGTGAATCCGGAGAGCCCGATCCTCTGCTCCTAGGGGACGCTGACCCAGTCCCCGCTGAAGGCCGCCCGCCACTCCTCCCACGCCGGGCTGCCACCGCTGTAGGCCCGGAGCCTGCAGGGCCAGCCGCATGGTCCAGATTAAGAGGTGAGTTGGCTGGGGAGCGGGTGGTGGTAGATGTGCTCCTGCCAGGGGTCCGCCAGCGACGAGGATTCCTCCCAGCCCTCCCCGGAGAAGCAGGCCGACGCTTCACCGGCGGAGCTGGAGGGTCCCCTAAGGGGCTCCCAGAACGGCGCAGAACCCTAGCTGTCACCTCTGGGCTAAAGCGCACCGGAGGCACAGACCGCCGAGCACGTGTGCGCCCAGTAGAAGGGCCTGGTGACGCGGGCCTGGGGCCTTGCAGCATGTCTGACAGCCTCTCCCTTAACCACCCTGAGCCATTGGCTTCAGCTGCCGCCCGCAATTGGGATAGCATCCCGTCCAAGTCACTCATGGCCTAGTATTTGTTTCCCGCCGCAGGTACCAGCAAAAGAAGAAACCACCTCCGTGATGGCACAAGCTCCGACTGACTCCGACAAGACACAACCCCCCAATTCAAAACCTGCAAGACCACCCACAATGCTGCCTACACCAATCAAGTAAGTAACCACCCCCCATCCCCATTTCCTTGCCAATACTCCACCCAAATTACACTCTCTGCCTCGTCTGCACGCCCCAGTCATGCTGGCCCTCCCTTATACTTCGCTCAGTCCAGGCCCTGACTTTCTGTCAATTAGTCTGTCTTGCCGGAAGGGCTCTGATTAAAATCTCATGCCCTTAGGTAGCACCGGGCTTCGCGTCTAAAGACGCTAGTGGCCAGGCGCAAAGTGCTGTGGGAAGCACAAGGTCTTTTGGAAAAGACCAGGAGCAGTTTTGGGAACTGCACAGTCTCTTATGAGAAGGGGCTGAAAAGAGTTTCTCTGAGAAGAAACCAGGAAAAGTCCGGAGCTGATCAATTCTGTCCTGCAACTCTTTGCTTTTCTTCCTATCGCATAGAAGTATAAGATAATTTGTTTGTGTGACACAAGTGCCCAGTTGGTAAGTGTATGGGCCAGAGGTCACTGAAGGTATTGTCAACTTCCGTTGTAAGACGCACCACCCCTTTAGCTAGGCCTTATTGGCTGATGACCTAGAGAAGGTGATAGCATGGTGACACGGAGTTGGGTGCCTATGTAAATGTCTTGTTCAAATTGTGTTGTAGGCTTATTGTTAGAAAAGTGGGAGTTAGTCAGAGTCAGGATACTATTAGAAGTATTGTATATCCAGGTTATAATCTCCACTTTTGGTCAACCACTAGAGAAAGACCCAATAAATATCTTAAGTCCAGACATTTTTATAAAGTAAATTGTCATTTGGAAGTTGACCCCTGTTTTTTGGGACAGCCTATAGGACAGATTTGTAACACAGACCTTTGTAAGTGTAAAAATGGGAAGTGGTCAAAGTAAGGATAAACTCCCTCCCCCAAATGTTGGTGAGACATGTAAAGATTATGTAGCCCGTATCTGTGGGACAGATTACTATCTAGTTAACCCCTGGGTGGATAAATTAGCAGACTGGAGTGAATTCATGGGAAGTGTTGACCCGTTCCCCCGTGATGGGAGCAATAATATTTTTCATATGGATATGATTAGGGGTCTCTGTCTGGGGGATAAACAGGCTTTCCCATGGTATAAGGGAGATCCTGTGTGGGATCAGAAATACATGACCAAAGGTGGACAAAATTGGTTAGAATTTGCCCCTCTCTGGTTTCATAGACAAACTGGGAAACAAAATAAAGCCAAAGCTAGAAATGTAGATGCCACTAAAATACATGCATTAGAGTCAGAAATAGACAGACCCACACACCCTCTCATGCCATTCCCTCCCCCATATGTCCCATCTGTCCCACAGCCCACAAAACTTTATCCATCTCTTACTGAAGAAGATATTGATTTTTTAGCCGGACATTATGCAGTCCAACACCCCACTGCACCTCCAGCACCAACACTTCCACAGACCCCTCAAATACCTAGTGCTGTTCACATTTCTACCACACAGCCTAGTACAGTTCAAACACCCGCGCCCTCCCAGGGTGTGGTTCAAAGTCCTACCACACAGGGAGCGACAGGGGGAATAGCTGTTTCTTCAACTACTGAAGCAGATGACTCACTTGTTGATGAATCCGCTAGTTCAGGCTCTCTGCTGTTCAGAGCAGCTAATAGTCTAGGTATAGTGGACATGCTAAGTCCATCACACACACGCCATAATACCCAATATGGTATTGATTCCAATACACAACAGATGCCCTTCATGACAATAGGAGACAATCTATTAAAGAAACCCATTGAGATAGAAGACATAAATAGGATTGTCAAACATTGTCCAAGACCCACTGTTTCTTCAACGGCTACTGTGAGCTATTTGAAGAAAGCATGTAAAGGTAGAAATTACACACAAGAGGATATGCGCCTTATCCTCGATGGAATATTGGGACAAACTTCCCCCTGGAATTGGGGTAATGTTGGGACCATATCCATCCTAGAAGCAGGCGACATTACTGCCACAAATTATAAATTAAACACAGAAGATGGTAGGGACAATATGTGGAGAGAGGTCTCAGAAGAAATGGAAAGAGCTTTCCAATCTAGATCCTCCCTTCCTACCGCAGTAGCCTGCAAGCAAAAGTCAGGAGAAACTGTGTTAGATTTTTGGAAAAGATTTAATGAGACATGGACACAAGAGGCAGGACTGACATTGCAAGACACCATGCATAGTCTACTGATTCAGACTTTCCTGTCCAATCTAAAACCCAGTGTCATGTTAACTGTAAAACAGATGATTTCTGAATGGCCCACTTGTACCAGAGAACAATTTCAATTGAAATTGACTGAGAAAGATGCTGCCGGATGTCTAGAGATACCCAAGGCGGTGGCCACTCATTTTCAGGAAGATCCCTTTCCCCACACAAACCCACCGTACAAGAGAAGGGGGGGTTTCAATAACCGAGGCAGAGGCCGGTTTAGGGGAAGAGGGAGGAATAATAGGGGACGGGACACGGGTTGTTTTAACTGTGGGGCTGAGGATCATTGGAGAAATCAATGTCCATATGAAACTCAGGACCACGCCCAGCATAGCCCCTCCCCAGGCCAACCACAAAGGGACCTCCCACAGCAGAATGTGAGGTTTCCTATCTCTTGGCAGACACAATCACAAAATAAATGAAGGTGCCCAGAAGGTGGTATCCCAGCATTCCCGCTTGTCTCTCACTCTTATAAGGAACAACCCCTTGTATCCTTGCATATACAGGGCAAATTAACCCCATTCTTGTTGGACTCAGGCGCGACTCGTTCGAGTCTGAGTGAGGATTATTATAAGGGAGAGGTAATGAATGCTGAACCTTCCATGGGAATAAATGGGATACTGACCAAGACTTATAAAACACCGCCTCTTCCAATTTTTGACCCCATACAGGGAATCACTCTGCTAGATCACTCATTTAGAATAATACCCAATTGTCCAGTTAATTTGTTAGGGAGAGACCTCATGGGAGAGTTGAACATCAACTTGAAATCCACAAGGAGAGGTGGTATAGTGGCTCATTCTGCCAAAATGCCAATCATCCCTGCCATGACAATGATTACTAAAGAAGACCCCTCATTTCCTGCTGGAACAATTAATGACAAAGTTTGGGCAAAAAGTGCCTTGGATGTGGGATTCATTTCCTGCACTCCATATAAGGCCACACTGAAGCCATGGGCTCAACCTGTGTTTCACAAACAATACCCTTTGTCAAAAGAAAAGGAGGAAGGAATAGCGCCCATGGTGGAACACTTTCTCAAGGAAGGAGTCCTTGAAGAGGTGATTTCACCATACAACAGCCCAATAAATCCAGTTAAGAAGCCGGACGGCTCTTACAGATTTGTGCAGGACCTGAGGGCCATTAATGATCTTGTGATTCCCATTGCCCCAATAGTGCCTGATGTACCAACACTCATTTCCTCCATCCCAGCTGATGCTGAGTTTTTCACAGTGATTGATCTGACAAATGCATTTTTTTCAATCCCTGTTGCCAAGGAGACACGCCCAATTTTTGCGTTTCATTACAGGAGGAAGACCCTTACTTGGTGTAAATTACCGCAAGGGTATGTAGATTCGCCTGTGGTCTACTCTGTTGTCCTCCAGGCTACCTTAAAGCCATGGACTCCTTGCCATGGTTCAGTATTGGTTCAATACGCAGATGATTTGCTTCTCTGTAGTGTTAATCGGGCAGCCAGCCAAGGGGATAGTGTAGATCTCATGAACTGGTTATGTGAATGTGGTCATAAAGTGTCTAAGAAAAAGCTACAATGGTGTCAGAAAACTGTTGAATACCTTGGTTTTGTTCTCACAAAAGGTGAAAGGAAAGTCAGCCACAAAAGAGCTGCGGCTCTTATGGGTCTGCCCCGCCCATTGACCAAGAAAGACATGCTCACCTTTCTTGGTATGATTGGTTACTGCCGCCAATGGATACCTGACTGTTCCTACTATGACAACATTTTGAGACAAGCCACAGGTTCAGAAATGTCAGATCTTGTGAAATGGTCAGATGATATGTGCAATGCTTTTGTGTATCTGAAAAATGCTATGGTAATAGCCCCTGGTCTTGGTCTGCCCTCATATAATCAAATGTTTCATCTGTATGCTAGGGAAAATTGTAAAACTATGGCAGGGGTCCTGGCCCAGGAGCATGGAGGAAAACTCCGCCCTGTTGCTTTTTTCTCAAAAATGGTTCCAGTACAGGTCCAAGGCATGCCTGCGTGTCTCAGAGCACTAGCATCAAGCGCTATGGTGGTCCAAATGGCTACGTCACTCACTCTGGGACATGAGACCACCTTACATACCACCCACAATGTGTCTATTCTACTCAAGAATATACATACCCAACACATGTCAGCCCAGAGACTTAGTGGATATGAGGTTATACTGTTGTCAAACCCTAAGTTGAGAATAAAATATACCTCTCCCACTTCAGGTCCAGCTCCAATTTTAAATGCCTTATTAGGCTTAAAGGGAGAGCAGGATGAAGTTGTTCCACAGCATGATTGCCTGGAATTGATTCATCAGGACACCTCCCCAAGACAGGATATGTCTTCTGTGGCTCTTCCAGAGGCACAGAATGTTTTTGTAGATGGCTCTTGCTCGAGACCCACTGACACTGTTTACCATGCAGGATATGCGGTGGTGCAGTTGCCAGATAAAGTACTTGAAGCAAAACCCATCCCATACCAGTCAGCTCAGGCCGCTGAACTGATAGCCCTTACAAGAGCATGTCAGCTTTTTGAGGGTCAGGATGTAAATATTTACACAGATTCCAGATATGCGTTTGGCGTGTGCCACGATTTTGGAATAATTTGGGAAAAGAGAGGATTTATTGCAGCAGATGGAAAATCCATCTCACATTCATCTCTGGTGAAGGCTTTACTCAAAGCCATACAACTGCCAAGATCCCTTGCTATCCTACACTGTAGGGCACACACAAATGAACAAACTGATATTGCAAAGGGAAATGCTTTAGCTGACAAAGTAGCAAAAGAGGCGGCCCTTACCCAGCCTGCCATGATCCAAATGCCAATGCTCACCCCTGAAATGCCACTGTTGGATCAAACATTGCAGGATTTACAGACATATGCTACCTCAGAAGATATTAAGCAGTGGAATGCAGCTGGTGTGACAAAGAGTCCACAAACTGGACTTTGTGTCACAGAGGGGAGACCATGCATTCCAAAGGCCAGTGCACCTCTGTTCATCTCACAGTATCATGGAGTAGGTCACAGGGGATGGCAGGTTACATGTGAACTGCTGGATAATGATTTTTTCATTCCTGGCCTTCCCTCTTTGGTAAAATCATATGTGTCTAGATGCAATACATGCATAAGGAATAACCCAAACAATCCTCACAAGGCAAGACATGAACACCTGACATACCCATCAACACCTTTTACTCACCTACAGGTAGACTTTACACACATGCCAAAGGAAGGAAAAAGACAAGAATATCTTTTGGTAATTGTGGACATGTTTAGCCGCTGGGTAGAAAGCTTTGTAACCACAAAAGAAGATGCCCAAACTGTAGTGAGGATCCTTACACGGGAAATTATTCCCAGGTGGGGATGTCCACTCCAGATTAATTCTGACAACGGTCCAGCATTTGTGGCCAAGGTATGTCAGGATTTGGTGAAAACACTCAAAATTGAGTGGAAGTTTCACATTCCTTACCACCCTCAGAGCTCAGGTATAGTGGAAAGGATGAATAGGACCCTCAAGGATAAAATTAGGAAAGCTACTGGAGGTACCTTTGCAAACTGGAAGAAAGTACTGCCTGCAGTTTTGGCAGAGGTAAGGATGACTCCTTCTAAAAAGACAGGTTACTCCCCCTTTGAGGTTCTAATGGGTAGGCCCTTTCCCACTCCCTGGGCTAGACAGCCACTCATGGTAGAAAGAGGGGATTTGGAATTGATTCAGGAGGAATATGTGAGAAAACTTATTGAAACTTTGGACAAGGTTGAAAGAAATGTTGCTCGCACCTTTCCTCTTTCTTCACAGGAACCAACTCACTCTTTCCAAGTCGGGGACCGTGTGGTGATACAAGCCCTCCATAGGAATCGGAAGCAAGAGTATCCCTTTGGGCCCCCCACTTCTGTGATCGCTGTCACCAGGACCGCTGTCCTGACTGAGGATTCCAAGGCCTGGATCCATGCCAGCCGTGTAAAAAGGGTGAACCAAGCCCCTAAGAAGCAAGACAAAGGCAAAGACACAGATACAGAAGAAGAAAAAGGAAGTGAAGCCGGTGTAAAAGTCTTTGAAGAAGATGACCTTTCTGATGCTCTCACAGAACTCTGGGCAGACATTTTGCTTCCTCATACTAGCAGCCCTGACTGTGTTCCTCCCAGTATGGACAATAACTAACTGTATTTATCACCCAGATGATTATGGAGTGATTAAGAGTATATGTAATACCTCCATCCAAGCTAGTGACCCAGATAATGCAGAACCAGTGCACACACAAAACCATAGTACACAACATTCTAGTGTCAGAAAGAAACGAAGTCTAACCCGCACTAAGAGAAGGATGAGAAGAATGTCCTTTGTACAAGATAAGGGATGGGGGTTACAGGAAACACCAGTCTTGACTACTGAGGATGTAAATCAGACCATAGTGTTTACTCTGACTAAAAACCAGGTGTTTGACCCGACTAAAGTTACTTATGATATTGGACCTTATAATGTGTACATGTGTGGGAGGAATAAGCCCTGTGGTTACTGGGAGAATATATGGTGGACAACAGACCCTCATAAATGGGAGACCCAATCAGCTAGAATTCCCCTAGAGGACATAGGCACCTATCAAAGAATCTCTATAGCAAAAGGCCAAGGGAATATCATTTTCACAATAAGGAACCCACAGGTCAGAGATAGTGGGGAATATAGGTTGGGAATAACTGTGTCAGGAACAGACCCCTGGGCCAACCTCATATTACAGGTAAAACCCTCCCCAAGAGTCCATGTCAATACCATAGACAATTCATTCCCCAAAGTTAGGAATCGACTGGATAATGAGGTGACAGGAGTAGTGATGCAATCAGAAGACAGATTAAGCATTGAAACTGGTTACTCTGAAAAAAATGAATGGATTGAATGGGTGAGATGGACCACTAAAAGTAAGGGACAGGGAGACTGTGTTTCATGTGCCAATCCCCGCCCCCTACTTGCCACAGTTCCTTTGTTAGAAGAAGAAACTAATATGTCCTGCCTAATTAGAATGTATAAAGATAACATCACTGAGAAGGAATGTTCTGATTTTGTTAAGAAGTTCCCTGTTACCGGATTACGAAATTTACCTTTGGCCTCTAAACCGGTACCAGGAAATTTTACCTGCTTTGAACATGATGATGTTAAGGGTAAAGATTTAGGTACATTCCCACCTAATTACTGTGTTAAGACCATCCGCACCTCCGCAGAAGGCTACCGGAAGGAATGGTTTCAGGACCACCGGCAGCAACTGTCAGATGTGTGGTGGCTGTGTGGAGATATGAGACTCAGAGCCAGACTCCCCAGCAGATGGAGGGGAAGCTGCGCTCTGACCCATCTTCTCATGCCTTTCTTTATGATCAAAGTAGAAGATGGGATAAGAAGCTTGCCCATCTTGGAAAAATCCAGATCTAGAAGGTATAAAAGAAATGCACCCCGTGGTTCCTTTGATAATAGAGTTTACATAGATGCTATAGGTGTACCAAGAGGAGTCCCTGATGAGTTTAAAGCTCAGGACCAGATTGCTGCAGGGTTTGCCTCTATTGCTATATGGGTACAGCCTAACAAAAATGTGGATTGGATTAATTACATTTATTATAATCAACAAAGGTTTGTTAACTATACTAGAGATGCTCTAAAGGGGGTCTCTGCCCAACTTGATGCAACATCCCTTACTGCTTGGCAAAACCGCATTGCTCTTGATATGTTATTAGCTGAGAAAGGAGGAGTATGTAAAATGTTTGGTTCCTACTGCTGTACTTTTATCCCCAATAACACCGCTCCTGATGGAAGCATTACTAGAGCCCTTCAAGGCCTCCAAATGTTGTCTGAAGAATTGGCTGAAAACTCAGGAGTAGAAAATCCACTAGCTGGTTTTTTTGAAAATTGGTTTGGTAGATGGGGAACTCTGATGAAAACTATGCTGATTTCTATAGTAATGGCTGCTGCAGTATTAACTCTGTGTGGTTGCTGTTGTATCCCCTGCATCCGAGGTTTAATGCAGAAACTTATTGACGCCACCATTACTAGAACCATGTGGAATCAGTGTCTTGATAAAGGACCTACTAAGGGCCCCAGGTACCAACCTGTAAAAAAGGTGTAAGGTCACGTGCGTGACCTAAGAGGGGGTTTGAAGGAATTAGCCTTTCAGCATTACCATACCGCCATATTGTCTCTTGACCTGAGATCTGCCATTTTAAGATAAGAATCCATTTTGAGATTTATGTCAGTACTTAAAGATGAATTTGTGTTTTAAGACTGTTTCTTACTTTCGATAAGAGTCTGAGGTTCCTCTTTTCCCTTCAGATGTAACTTCCTTTTTTCCTCTACCGAGCACAAGACTGAAAGTCTGCGGTGGGCTTTTTCCTGTTGCAAGAGTATTAATAAACTATAGCCAGCGCTAAAAGGGAAGTTGTCTACTTTCTATATTAATGTTTGACGCATATAATAATAATTAACATAAATGCTAAATGATTGGGCATTACTGACGTATATAATATTCTGATTGGTCAATGCATACCTGTCAATTGATTGGTTCTTATATTTCCATGTATTGTTTTAAGTTTCATATATAAGTTTGAACACGGAAGAATAAATTCAGTTCCTTCTGAGATACCACCTTGTGTCTGTGTGCAATTTCCTGTATCTCAAAGGGGACTCCAGGCCTGTAGACAGACATTGATCAGGGCCAGGGGACTGACGGGAGTCGGTAGCTACAGGAAGGAACGAGAGGAGCCAATTCCTTTCAGTTGTGAACAAGGCATTTGAGAAGCTTGGAGGCAAACGGGAGCAGGGAGATGGGTCTTAAGTTATACAAACAGGTGGGGTCCAGCGAGGGTTTTTTGAGGATGGGGGTAACCAGTGCATGTTTGATCGGGGAGGGAAAGGTGTCCATGGAGAGTGAGAGGTTGAAGATGTGGGTTAGAGAGCTTAGGATAGAGCAGGAAGGAGGCTGCAACAGTCGTGAGGGGACAGGATCCAGGGGACAGGTGGTGAAGTGGGCCTTGGAAAGGAGTTCGGTAACTTCCTTGGTGGTAACAGGGTTGAAGGAGGAGAGTGTAGAGTTTGGTGTTGGGCCTGGTATGTTGGTTAGAGGAGGAAGCTTGACACTGGAGATCTCATCACGAATTATGTCGATCTTCTTCTTGAAGTGACTGGCAAAAAGATTCTCGCTGACTTAGAACCCAAACCTTATTACTACCCCTCCAGTGGGGATGGTACCTCTCAATACCCCAAAATAATAAACTGGAAGGATCTTTATTATGCACAGTAGTAAAATGTCTTGATACATTATGGTTTTTGAATCCTTTAGCGATATTCTGAACATGTTCCCTAATCCTCTCCCATAAATGTCTATTGTGCGTCCAACGTATTGTATCCACAGCCACATTCCAGCACATAAACTCCCCTTCTGTCTTGTATGTAATACAATCTCTAATTAAATCATCTTTATTTGTACTTGTTGCTTTAAAATTAATTATTTTCCGTTGAATCCCTTTAGTTCTTGTACATCCATAGCATTTTTTGCATGGGAAAAATCCTTTACCCGTGAAGAAAGAAAACTCACTTTTCTTAGGAAGATTCACCACATTTTTAACTATATTTATCAAAATATTTACCAACCCAACCAAAGTTTGTATATAGAGAGCCCCAAGGTTGTGTGACCGCATAGTAAAAATGTGGTGAATCCCCCTAAGAAAAGTGAGTTTTCTTTCTTCACTGGTAAAGGAATATTATGTGTTTTTATTTTATTGCTTTTTACCTGTTTACTGACTAGATTGGATATATGTCAGGTATTCTATTTCTCTGGGGTTAGGAACCTTTCTTATACATGTCTGTTACAGACCCCATGGTGCTGGGAAGCGTCTATGTGCTCTTCCTAATTGGAAGACTCTCCCCACTGCTATGCTTTGGTGGAGACTCTTCCATTCCTTGACCTTGTGTCTGGGTTATTTGGTGTTTTACAGTTTTATGCTGCATATTGTTGTTTTACCACTTGAACTGACGATAGCCATTTTCTGGGTGTCTTTTGTCTCTCCCCTATTTCTTCCTTATTTTTTTATTGTTTTTTATTGATGGTCATCTTGAGAATTTTTATTTGGTCCTGGATTCTTGATCTCCCCTATGGGGGGATGTGTGGGTCTCCCCATCGCTGTCTTGCATTTTTCTATGTCCACCTTAAGACCTAATAGTGTTGTTGTTCCCTTACTCTCCCATGTGCAGGTTTTGGATTCCCCTCTAAGCATCTCAAGTTTTTTTCTCGTTATAAGTCCCTGGAAGCTGATATAGTTGCTCTGCAGGAAACCCATTTTGTCTCCTCTTTCACACCACGGTATATTCATAGAGATTCCCCTGTGTGCTTTTTGCTAATGCATCTGACAAAGATCGAGGGGTAGCGCTCTGTTTGGCCCGGCGGTTATCCTTTACTGAATCTAAAGTGATACGAGACAAGGAAGGGCGATATCTATTGGTTAAAGGCCACTTGGGGGGAAACTTAGTGACTTTCCTGATTTACTACACCCCTAATGTGAATCAATTAGACTTTTTTCGATCCCTGTTTCAATCTTTAGCTCCAGAACTGGAAGATGATGTCATTTTAGCAGGGGATTTGAATTTGGCTTTAGATCGAAAATGCTTGATAAATCGCATGCAACCAAACTTGCATCCCCCGAAACAAAGTCGCAAATTTGCTCAACTTTTATATCGCTATAATTTGGTGGATGCATGGAGAGAGGCCAATCCTACTTCTAGAGACTACTCTCATTTCTCTAGAGCTCACAACCATTATTCATGTATAGACCACATCTTTCTCCCTATGGAGTTGCTGCCTAAGTTGTGTTCGGCTAAAATTGTATGGACACCCTGGTCAGATCATGACCCAATGATGCTAACAATCTCCAATTTAACTGCCAATCTGGCCAAGTCGCACTGGCAATTGACTGAGTCCCTTCTTAGCAATGAGTCAACTCACCTTGAAGTGGTGGAGCATTTGAACTCTTACTTTCCCACTAGTAAATCAGAAGACACGACCCCGGCTATTAACTGGGCAGCTCATAAAGCTTCTATCAGAGGTTTTTTTATCCAACAAGTCTCTAGACTAAAGTGATCTCGTGAAGAGTTGATTTCTGCCAAAACTAAGGAATATGAGGCTTTACTGGCCCAACATAAAATTTCTCCAACTCCGGACTTGTTACTTAACCTCCCTGGCGGTATGATTATTTCAGATTTTTGGTGCTGAAAGCGGTACCATTTTTTTGCATGGAAATATGTATTTTTTTAATTGTAGGCCTGTAATTTTTAGGAAAAACTCACTGAAATCTGTCCGAACAAGAGTCTAGTAAACATCCCGGGTATGATAAAATTTGAAACACAAAATCATAAATTATAATTTAATAAATAACCATAAAAATAATATAAAAATAATAAAAAATTTAATTCAATAATATAATCAAACCAAAAACACTGAAATTTGAAATATAGCGCCAAGTTCACACATTGCTGAGCTCAGTCGCAAAATCGTTTTCAGTGTCTGATGAGGAATTTCCCCCACGAATCATTATCACTCAATTCTGCAAGTGGTTCTGATTTACTATCGTTGTTCTCTAGCTGATCTAAACCGCTTTTGACCTAAAGGGACACTTTTTGGATGCCATGGACATTTCTCAGTTTCCAGGCAGAAAGAACAGACAAAATGCAGGCAGGGCGCAGGACAAAGCATTAGGGACAAGATGTATGTGAAATTGGTTGAGACAGCAATGTTTTACTATGTAAAATGTAAAAAAAAAAAAAATGATATTTTTTAAAATATCGGCGGCGGTGCCCGTACGTCCCGACGTCACAGGGACAGGACACAGAAGCCGGATGCCGGCATCGGCCGGAGGAGATGGCCGGGGACGCTGCAGGGGACACATCGCGGGAGCGCAGGGTAAGGTAGGTGAAGAACAAATGCCGGAGCATGGTATTCCCGAGTGTAGCTCGGGGTTACCGCTCTTGGTACTGAAATGTTACCCCGAGCTACACTCGGGAATACCGCTAAGGAGGTTAAGGTAGAACAGGCTCGTTTGGAGCTTAATCTTTGTCTCACCACAAAACTAGAAAACCAGCTACGATGGAGGAATCATAACTTCTTCACATGGCGAGACAAACCGGATTCTAAACTCTCCCCTAAACATACTTACTCAGCGCTTCCTAAGCTTAGCCTTCCTGGAGGTCACATCTCACAGGATCCTCAGAAATCCTTCAGGAATTTAATATGTTTTATTCTACCTTATATAGTCCACCCCAGCCTGTTGAGCCTTCCATGCTTCAAGATTTTTTAGGACCCTTGCAGCTCCCTTCCCTTGCCGACACCCACAGGGAACTTATGGAATGACCTATAACTAGTTAGGAACTTGGTAAAGTTATTAAAATGCTAACATCACATAAGTCCCCGGGCCCCGACGGTTTACCAGATGTTTACTATAAAACCTTCTCTGACCATCTTCTCCCCCATATGGCTCTTTACTTCAGTTCCTTGAGAGAAGACGGGTGATTCCTTTAGATGAAAATAAAGCAGATATTAGTGTTATTCCTAAACCTAATAAAGATGCGACTGATATCCTTAATTATCAGCCTATTTTGCTAATAAATTGCGACCTGAAAATATTGACAAAACTTTTGGCCCTGCATCTTAATTCCTTTTTGGCGAAGTATGTTCACAAAGACCAATCAGGTCTGATTGCCAAACGTTAGATCAGATTTGAAGGTCCGTAGCTTTGATTTCTGCTGTTCGCTCTAATTGGGATGCCCCTCTTTCTTGGGAATTGCTGATTCTTTCTTTGGACCTCCATAAAGCTTTTGATAGCTTAACTTGAGAATATTTGTTTAATGTTTTGGGAGCTTTTGGATTTTGTGCTGCGTTTCTTGTGCTTTTGAAGTCATTATATAACACCCCCTCAGGTCAAGTGTCCATTAGAAGTTACAGATCCCCTGTGTTCCAAATTTGACGTGGCACTAGACAGGGTTGCCCACTCTCCTCACTGCTTTTTGCTTTGGCAATAGAACCCTTAGCTATGGCGATCTGCTTTCATGCCAGAATCCATGGGGTCCTCTGTGGTCATCAGGAACATAAATGCTCTTTTTTTGCTGATGATGTTCCCATGTATGTTACATCCCCTCTGGCCACTTTACCTAATCTATTGTCTCTCTTGAGTCACTTCTCTGAACTTTCTGGGCTGACTCTAAATTCTCATAAAACGATAGTCCTTAATGTTTTGTTACCTTCTTCAATGGAGCAACGGCTTCAAACTCTATGACTTTCAGCAACTCCTTACCCTATTTGGGGGTTAATGTGACGGCCTCAATTGAGACCCTATTATACCAAGCGAACTATCCCCCTCTTTTCAAATGACTTCGGGAAGATCTTCATCGTTGGGCTGCTTACTCTATATCTTGGTTTGGCAGGATCAGCTCTATTAAAATGACCTTTTTAACTCTAATATTATACTTCTTTTGGACCTTATCGATACCAATTCTGAGACGCGAGCTGCGGCTCCTACAGGCAGAGGTGCTTCGTTTTGTGTGGAACGATAGAAGATATTATACATAAATGTTCAGATATAATCAAATTGCCACTTTTATCTACTCGAAAATTGTTTTACTAGATGGAGCGCCCATTCTTACCAGTTTTGAACTTTCCTGTCAGCATAAGAATCTCTCTAGAGGCCGTATTTGTGTGGTGTACATCCTTCTTGCTGATCCAAACTGTAACTCCCCTATATGGATCAATGGGAACGGGACCTGAATGTTAGTTATGATCTATCTGATTGGCAAGACATAGCCCTGGCATTATCTAAAGATTCCATCATTACTACCTGAATTGAAGCAAACTGTAAAACTATTGTGATGGTACCGGGTCCCAACTCAGACAGCGAGGACCATCCTTCTGCCTCACCAATGTGCTTTCAGTGTTGCAGCCAGATGGGTTCTATGTTCCACGTTTGGTGGCAATGTCTGATAGTTACTAGATTTTGGATCTGCATGTTTAACCTTATCTACAGGGTGATGGGGGTTAATGTTTGTAGGGCCCCGGAATCCGCCCTCTTCCATAAATTTCCACTTACAGTACCAAAAAAGACCCTTAACCACTTGCTGACCGCAGATAGCCGAATGATGGCTTTACTTCAGTCGGCCGGTTCTGGGAGGGCATCATATGATGCCCTCCCACTCGCCCCCGGAGGCACGCACTCTGCGATCTCCATGATTGCTGTATTCTATGGACACAGCTGATCACATGATGTGGTAAAAGGCCAATCACAGCGGCCTTTTAGCACGTGATTAGCCATGTCCAATGACACAGCAGATCACCGGGAAATGCAGTTGTTAGTTATTGGCTGCACTTTCCTTGCGCTGTCACAGTGTGAGGAAGGTACTGCCGATAACTGTAAATTGTCAGAGGAGGGATTGGCACTGATCATAAGGGCACTGATGTTCAGTGCCCAGCAGTGCCACCCACCTGTGCCCACCATTGCCACCCACCAGTGCCTCCCAGAAGTGTCATCAGTCAGTGCCCAGCAGTGCTGCCAGTCAGTGCCACCCATCAATGCCATCTATCAGTGCCCAACATTGTTGCATATCAGTGCAGTATCATCAGTGCCGCATATCAGTGCCCATCAGTGCTTCCTATCAGTGCAGCCTCATCAACGCACATTAGTGAAGGATAAAAATTACCTCTTTGCAAAATATTATAATAGAAACAAAGAAAACTTTTTTCACAATTTTGCTCTTTTTTGTTTAGAGCTAAAAAAAATAACCCCCCCAGCGGTGAGTAAATACGACCAAAAGAAAGTTCTATTTGTGTGAAAAAAATGCTAAAAATGTCATATGGGTATAATATTGCATGACCGCGCAATTGTCATTCAAAGTGCGACAGCTCTGAAAGCTGAAAATTGGCCTGGTCAGGAAGGGGGAATATGTGCCCGGTAGGCGAGGGGTTAAGTGTCTTACTTCTATGCTGTTAGCAGCGAGAATCACTATTGCTGAATATTAGAAGAGATCAATTATTCCGCTTCAATATGTTCACAACAGATGAGATTGGATCCTGACTAACGACAGACTCACCTGTGTTTTACATCATAATGCCAACATGTGTGATAAAACGTGGGATCCGTGGAGTCCATACATCTCCGTGCCCTAGTACTTCCTGATTTTGCCCTCTCCTCCTACTCTCCTCCTCCTCCCCTCTCCTCTCCTCTCCTCCCCTCTCCTCCTCCTCCCCTCCCCTCTCCTCCTCCTCCTCCCCTCCTCTCTCCTCCTCATCCCCTCTCCTCTCCTCCTCCTCCCCTCTCCTCCTCCCCTCCCCTCTCCTCTCCTCTCTTCTCCTCTCCTCCTCCTCTCCTCTCTTCTCTTCTCCCCTATCCTCCCCTCCCCTCTCCACCTCCTCCTCCTCCCCCCTTCCTCTCTCCTCCTCATCCCCTCTCCTCCTCATCCCCTCTCCTCTCCTCCTCCTCCCCTCCTCTCTCCTCCTCATCCCCTCTCCTCTCCTCCTCCTCCCCTCTCCTCCTCCCCTCCCCTCTCTTCTCCTCTCCTCCTCCTCTCCTCTCTTCTCTTCTCCCCTATCCTCCCCTCCCCTCTCCACCTCCTCCTCCTCCCCCCTTCCTCTCTCCTCCTCATCCCCTCTCCTCCTCATCCCCTCTCCTCTCCTCCTCCTCCCCTCCTCTCTCCTCCTCATCCCCTCTCCTCTCCTCCTCCTCCCCTCCTCTCTCCTCCTCATCCCCTCTCCTCTCCTCCTCCTCCCCTCCTCTCTCCTCCTCCTCCCCTCTCTTCTCTCCTCTCATTACTGTCACCCTCTTTTCTTCCTTTCTGCTGTCTCTTTTATTTTCCCATGTTCTGGTGCTAGTGTAGTTCCATGTTGTATGTGTTGTGCACTATGTGTGGTGTGTATGATGAATGCTCTGTGTGATCCATATGTCTCCTATTATTGCTTCCCCTGTACAAGGTGGACTTAATGCTGGGAATGTTCTATGTGACGTCTCCAGTCATTATTGCACACATTTCCTGCTTCCCTGCGGGATGTCTGTTGTTTATTCATCCGCCTGTTTGTTGGGGAGATTTCATACCTTATAACATGACACTTGTCTATTACATTTTCTGTAACTTGAAACATTTTAATAAAAATATTGGAAAATAAATAGTTGGTTGCATAAGAGCTAGATTTATTTTTTCTCAGATTTGTTTTTAGTTATTTTTCATCTTTCATGGAAACCACGGGAATGGATATTTTAATGTTTCTCGGGGCTGCAGTTCCTCTGAGATCCACAAGGTGGTGATCTCACTTCTATCCAGAAAGGAAGTTATTGTAGAACACAGACAGGAAGTGATGTCAGGCAGAGACAGGAAGTGATGTCAGGCAGAGACAGGAAGTGATGTCAGGCAGAGACAGGAAGTCATCTGGAATAAAGACAAGAAGTTCCATACCATATGAAGTGGTGAGTAGACGGTGGAAGTGGCAGCAGAGGAGGTAATAAGCTGTTATGTTCTATTTACACCCAGTAACCCCCCAATCATGTCCGTCCTCTTCCTCCATAGTCATGTCCATCCTCTTCCTCCATAATCATGTCCGTCCTCTTCCTCCATAGTCGTGTCCGTCCTCTTCCTCCATAGTCACGTCCGTCCTCTTCCTCCATAGTCACGTCCGTCCTCTTCCTCCATAGTCACGTCCGTCCTCTTCCTCCATAGTCACGTCCGTCCTCTTCCTCCATAGTCACGTCCGTCCTCTTCCTCCATAGTCACGTCCGTCCTCTTCCTCCATAGTCACGTCAGTCCTCTTCCTCCATAGTCACGTCCGTCCTCTTCTTCCATAGTCACGTCCGTCCTCTTCCTCCATAGTCACGTCCGTCCTCTTCCTCCATAGTCACGTCAGTCCTCTTCCTCCATAGTCACGTCCGTCCTCTTCTTCCATAGTCACGTCCGTCCTCTTCCTCCATAGTCACGTCCGTCCTCTTCCTCCATAGTCACGTCCGTCCTCTTCCTCCATGAACCCAGATGAACCCCTTCAGGGGCAGAACATTCCCCCACTTCCGGGGCCGGAACATTTTCCTCATTGTGGAGATAAATTCTAGTAATATGGTCCTCTAAACAAACAGCACTGACAATAAATTGAGAAGACAAGGACCATCCTGACCATACATGGCCTACAAAGGGCAATGATGACACTACACAGGCAGCCAATGGGCAATCATTATTATTATACAGGATTTATAAGGCACCAACAGTGTGCACAGTGCTGTACAAAATGAAGGAAGACATTACAGTTACAATACAATTTGGTACCAGAGGAAGCAGAGGGCCCTGATCCTGAGAGCTTACAATCTAGGAGGAAGGGTTGAGTGATACAAAAGGTAATAGCTGTGGGGGAGGAGGAGCTGATGGAGGAAATAAATGGCAGTTTACTAAGTAGAAGCAGGATAGGTTTCTTTAAAGAGGTTTTCAGGGATCGTCTAAAGGTGGATAGATTGGGAGACAGCCGGACAGATTGTGGTAGGGAGTTGCATAGGATTGGAGAAGCTCAGGAAAAGTCCTGGAGGCGAGCATGGGAGGAGGTGACACGGTAAGTAGAAAGTAGAAGGTCTTGGGAGGATCGAAGAAAGCGGTTTGGTTGATATTTTGAGACCAGGTTGGAGATGCAGCGGAGGGCAGAGTTGTGCATGGCTTTGTAAGTTGTTAGTATTTTGGGTATAATTTGTTGGGTGAGTGGAAGCCAGTGGAGGGATTGGCAGAGAGGGGTAGCAGACAGTGAACAGTTGGTACACTACACAGGCAGCCAATGGGCAATCATTACACTATGCAGCCAACACAATGATGGAGTGCCGGGGTCAGGAGTATGGAGCATAGAGCCCCTTACATTGCTGCTCAGGAGGAAGAAAACATTCCCCAGCCGGCCATGAAGAATATGTTCCATCATTGGTGTCAGAGGGAGGGAAATTCTGATGGAAGTAGAGGAGCTGAGGGGTCTCTCAGGGGTTACTGAGGATGGAAAACATTGGGGCCCCTGAGAGAGTAGTGGAGTTCAAAGGCTTTTAGGGGGTAGAGTAGCTGAAGGAATCTGGGTCTTTGACAGGGTTGGCGGGGAGCAGGGCTCTGAGGAAAGAAAGGTTTGTCAGGCTCAGGGGGACTCTGAGGTAGGGAGGGGGCTCCTGGTCTCTGATTGTCCTCTTACCTGCACTTACTTTCCAGACCTCCTTACAGAACTCCTACCAGGAAAGGAAGACAACCTTCACCTTCTTACCATCTCACCGGTCATATATTATTTTCCAAGATACCAAGTGGAATGAAGAAGGACAATCCTTCACCCCTTGGTGGGCACTTATTGTTAGAGGTCTGTTGGTGCATTATTGACTAAAAGGTAGTCAGGGATCAGTGCTGAACATCTTCAGGAGACACTCCAATACCTTCCCATGACACAGGCTCTGGCAGTGCCCGGTGCTGGAATTCAGAGCCCCAGGAACCCACCACCACTCTGTACAATGTCCTGGATACTACAGTATATTTGGTAACCAAACCCCTCCCACCTGCTGTCCTCCTTCTACCCACACTAGGCTGTCATTGGAGGGAAGAGACAGAATTATCCTGATTAGCCAGGAAAAGTCATCAAGTTCCCCTTCCTGGACATCATGATGAGCCGACATTGACCTCACAGCACTGCCTCAGAGCAAACAAGTCATAGGAAGGATCGTATTTATCATTCCTTGTCTGCAGATCTAATACTCATCAAAACCAGTTCAGAGACCAAACAAACCCAACAGAGAAAAGGGGATTTCTGATCTGGATGGACAAGAGGGTCCCGGGACCTCAAATATGCATCAAACACTAAACAGTCCAAACTAAATGTCTTCCCATGGGGGGAGTAGTCCTTACATGTCCAGCAACCCTCCTATTCCCCCCTCACATCCACATCCTATTATTGTGTGACCAATACCATCCAAATCATTCTTACTTTCATTTCTCAAAGTTATCCGTCTACAAGGAGACCTGTATAGATCACATGATGGCACCAATGAGGATGGAGGAGGACCGGAGTCACATGACTGAGAAGATACTAAACCTCACCCTGGAGATCATCTACCTGCTGACCGGAGAGGTGAGGAGGATTCTGGGAGGTCACATGACATCACTCTCATCTCTATTAATAAAAACACAGACCTGACCGGAGAGGTGAGGAGGATTCTGGGAGGTCACATGACATCACTCTTATCTCTATTAATAAAAACACAGACCTGACCGGAGAGGTGAGGAGGATTCTGGGAGGTCACATGACATCACTGTCATCTCTAATAATAACACAGACCTGACCGGAGAGGTGAGGAGGATTCTGGGAGGTCACATGACATCACTCTTATCTCTATTAATAAAACACAGACCTGACCGGAGAGGTGAGGAGGATTCTGGGAGGTCACATGACATCACTCTTATCTCTATTAATAAAACACAGACCTGACCGGAGAGGTGAGGAGGATTCTGGGAGTCTAACATGATATTCCTATTGGTTCCTCAATACAGAGATTTCCTCTTCTGAAGTCAGGTGATCATATGACCATCACAGTGCCTCCATGTGACTCCCTAAACCCTGAGAGACACAACATGCAGAAGATTCTAGAAGTCACCAAGAAGATGATGGAGCTGCTGACAGGAGAGGTGAGCGGTGCCGGGAATTCTGGGACATTCTCCAGTAACAGACAAGGGATGTGTCTGGATGGTGACTGTATCATTGTGTGTGTCAGGTTCCTATAAGGTGTCAGGGTGTCACTGTCTATTTCTCCATGGAGGAGTGGGAGTATTTAGAAGGACACAAGGATCTCTACAAGGACGTCATGATGGACAATCAGCCGCCCCTCACATCACCGGGTAAGAGGAGACTTTATTGTAAAGGAGAGAGCAGTACGGAGGATCCACCTAGATCCCCCATCATCTGATAAACACATAGAAACAATGGATTCAGTCAGTGTGTGTGTTTCCTACAGATGGATCCAGTCATGGGAACCCACCAGAGAGATGTCCCCGTCCTCTGTATTCCCGGGATTCCACACAGGAAGGTCACACCATCCCTCACTATTACAAGGTTGGTGGGATGGAGCATCTAGAACATGGACTTGTAAAGATGATGTGTGGATTGTTTATGTGACCTTACATTTTACAGATGATATTTTCTCTCATTTCCTTGATTTAGAGTGGAGATCCAATCGATATAGAATTTGAGGTGAAAGCAGAAGAAGAAGAGGCGTATGTGAGGGATGATCAGCAGTCTATGGAGGAGGATGGAATAACGGGGACATTTATAGAGGAGGACACTCCTACAGAGATCAGCACAGGTGGGTCATGAACACTAAATCCATTCCTCCACCCATACTGCTCACTGATTGGTCCAGAGTAGGGCGGGGACTGAGTGATATCAGCCTGTAATCCCCTGGTCACTTTCCTGAGCTGTGTTCCCCGTCCTGTATTCCTGGATTTCTCTCGGATAATCTTCCTTCTCTGTGCTGCAGACACAATTTATGTCTCTAGACTGGATTTATGGAGGTTCTGGGGTTCAGCTGGAGGCAAAAATGTTGATGTTCAACATATGTGTTGGATGACCTGGGACATGTGTATTGGGTCTTCTACCATGTATCAGATCTAGTAAAATCTCTGCCAAAGCAATTCTCCCAGGGTTTCTTACTCTTTTATTTCCTGGCTGTGCCGGGTGGAGGGATATGTCTGTAGTGTCTCAGACCCAAGTCACTGAGTGCAGTCTCAGGAGATGGGAGGCAGCGGTGTGGGATCTCTGCAACTTGTCTACAGGAAACATTTAATCTTCCACTGATTACTGAATACCAATATTATGAGTTATGAACATTACACTGTTTAATTTATATTGTACGTTACATCCTCCTGACCCCTGCACTATATACTCTATGTTGTACATTACATACTCCTGACCCCTGCACTATATACTCTATGTTGTGCATTACATACTCCTGACCCCTGCACTATATACTCTATGTTGTACATTACATACTCCTGACCCCTGCACTATATACTCTATGTTGTACATTACATACTCCTGACCCCTGCACTATATACTCTGTGTTGTACATTACATACTCCTGACCCCTGCACTATATACTCTGTGTTGTACATTACATACTCCTGACCCCTGCACTATATACTCTATGTTGTACATTACATCCTCCTGACCCCTGCATTATATACTCTATGTTGTACATTACATACTCCTGACCCCTGCACTATATACTCTATGTTGTACATTACATACTCCTGACCCCTGCACTATATACTTTGTTGTACATTACATACTCCTGACTTCTGCACTATATACTCTATGTTGTACATTACATACTCCTGACCCCTGCACTATATACTTTGTTGTACATTACATAGTCCTGACTTCTGCTCTCCCTCCTCCCCCCACTGCTATATATACACATAATATGGATTCTCTTTTGTTACATCTATTTCCTACCAGCTGGACATTTTATATCGGATGATGTGATTGGAGCACAGACTTTTACATGGTGATAATAATGTGATAACATCCTCCAACTTTGGACCCTTAAACAGAAAGTGATAATGAGGGAGGAGTCAATACCCCAATGATGGTGGTCTTCAGGATCAATCCAGTCTTCATCTTGGTTGTTCTCCCCCCATCCTCACTCTCTGACCTCTGGTGGGGCTCAGCCCCGCTGTTCTTCATGACTAAATCATGGACTAAATAAGGAAGTGCAGTACTTCTTGTGTTGGGAAGATGGCGATGAGTGATAGAGGGGGTGGGGACCCTCGTCCTATAATCCCCTCATCACTGTCCCTCCTATAAAAGACAGTTCTGGTTGTTTCCTCACTCTCTGACTAAGGTCCATGAATAAAGAAATTACCTGGTAGGAGATCAGAGGAGCCATTTCCTAGTTCCCTTGAGGGTGGAATTGTAAGCTCCTCAGAGACCAAGCTGCCTGATGTGGGTGGAGTCCTGGTTTGGGGGAACCAATTAGCTCCTGTCAGTAATCCTCTTTGTATTTTAGCCAATGGTCGGGAGATGAAGAAAACCTCCGAGGATTGTCTCACTTTGTCTCCAGACGGGAAAGTAGAAGATGAGGACATCACACAGTATAGTCCAGGAGAAAACCCGGCTCCCTCCAATGTCAATCCGGCACTACCCAGTGTAGATGGACCATTGGATTCCTCGTATCCTGAGGAACCTCAGACTGTACAGGACCGGGCCGGCCTTCCAAAAGAGAAGAGCTTCTCCTGTACTGAGTGCGGGAAGAGGTTCTGTTCTACATACCATGTTAATGTGCATAAAAGATCTCACACGGGGGAGAAGCCATATTCCTGTCCTGTGTGTGGGAAATGTTTTTCACGAAAATCTTATCTTTACATACATCAGAGATCTCACACGGGGGAGAAGCCATATTCCTGTCCTGAGTGCGGGAAAAGTTTTTCACAGAAGTCCAGTCTTTACACACATCAGAGATCTCACACGGGGGAGAAGCCATATTCCTGTCCTGAGTGTGGGAAAAGTTTTTCACAGAAGTCCAGTCTTTACACACATCAGAGATCTCACACGGGGGAGAAGCCGTATTCCTGTCCTGAGTGCGGGAAAAGTTTTTCAGAGAAGGCCAGTCTTTACAAACATCAAAGATCTCACACAGGGGAGAAGCCATATTCCTGTACTGTGTGTGGGAAATGTTTTTCACAGAAGTCCAGTCTTTACACACATCAAAGATCTCACACGGGGGAGAAGCCGTATTCTTGTCCTGAGTGTGAAAAATGTTTTTCAGATAAGTCCAGTCTTCACAGACATCAGCGATGTCACACGAGGGAAAAGCCATATTCCTGTCCTGAGTGTGGGAAATGGTTTTCAGAGAAGTCCAATCTTTACACACACCAGAGATCTCACACGGGGAGAAGCCGTATTCCTGTCCTGAGTGCGGGAAATGTTTTTCAGACAAGTCTAGTCTTCACACACATCAGAGATCTCACACAGGGGAGAAGCCGTATTCCTGTCCTGAGTGCGGGAAATGTTTTTCAGACAAGTCTAGTCTTCACACACATCAGAGATGTCACACAGGGGAGAAGCCGTATTCCTGTCCTGAGTGCGGGAAATGTTTTTCAGACAAGTCTAGTCTTCACACACATCAGAGATGTCACACAGGGGAGAAGCCGTATTCCTGTCCTGAGTGCGGGAAATGTTTTTCACAGAGGTCCAGTCTTTCCAAACATCAGAGATCTCACATGGGGAGAAGCCACTTTCCTGTCCTGAGTGAGGGAAATGTTCCTCACTGATGTCCTGTCTTCCTGTACATCAGGGGTCCCACACAACCCTGGAGGTGTATTAGTGTCCTGAGTGTGGGAAATGTCTTCTAGATGAATGTTGCTGGACATCCCAGCTCTCATGTGGGGAAGAAGCACACCCTGATATACACCTCAGATATACTCCATGGCTGATCTTCATCATGGAAGAAACAGTTGATAAGGAGATGAGAGGCCCCCAAAGACATGGATGAAGTGCAGTAAATGTCGGGGTGCAGAGTGGTCAGTAGATCCTGGAAATGAAGGACACAACTTCAGCCCTTCTTGGGTGTCGGAGTTGCCTTTCCTGATAATGATATAGCGGGTTACAGAGCTAGAAGCCGGGAGAGCCCAGATCTCGTTATCGGGGAACTTTACACAGACAACAAGAACTTCTGAAGTTGATGTCCTTCATTTCAAGGCTCTACAGAACAGTGGTGACCCCGAAGCGTCTCTCTGTCTTCAGTCCATCCTTCTCCCATCCCCCAACAGGAGGGAAGGAGAACTCCGCCCCAAACTAGGGGGGAACTTTCCTCTCATTATTTCCCTTGGCTTCTGTGTGGGTTTGGGTGGTTGGAGGAGTGCGGCACGAGAGGGAACACAGCTTGTTGTTCTATGTCTACATATGGGGTCTGGGTAGAGGGGATCCACCGGAAAATATTTCTACTCTTTGATTTTGTACAAATCGTTTCCGTTTTCACTTTGAAGGGCGATATTATGTGTGGTTTGTAAAAGGGATTGGCCCAATAGATACCGCCCCACTTAGAGAATAGATGAACTAATATGACCAGCATTCATTCAGCCATGTCACATGTTGGGATCTTTTCTACAATACTTTGTTATAATAATGGAACACGTTGTGTATTGTATTGTACACCAATAATAATGACTCCGCCCCCACATTCCAGACAAGGGATCTTCCTGACCAATCCGATTCCTTCCTTTGTCATTTCCTGATTCTATGATTACAATCTTGTTAGAAGTAAAGCTATAATAAAGAATTGATTGAGTGAAAAGAATTGTGTGTGTCGGGGCCATGATGGAGATCTTTGGGGGCCAAACATTTCTCACAGGAGACACTTTACAAGACTTTACAGGTCATCCAGTTTCTGGTTCACCATGAATAATGGCCCAGAGTGCAGGGGTCAGGAGACTACTTCATACAGCCCTGCAAACAACGTGCAGTGGTCAGGAGTATGTGATTTACACCCCAGAGTACAGAGTGTAGTGGTCAGGAGTATGTAATTTCCATCCCAGAGTACAGAATGTAGTGGTCAGGAGTATGTGATTTACATCCCAGAGTATAGAATGTAGTGGTCAGGAGTATGTGATTTACATCCCAGAGTACAGAGTGTAGTGGTCAGGAGTATGTGATTTACATCCCAGAGTACAGAGTGCAGTGGTCAGGAGTATGTAATTTCCATCCCAGAGTACAGAATGTAGTGGTCAGGAGTATGTGATTTACATCCCAGAGTATAGAATGTAGTGGTCAGGAGTATGTGATTTACATCCCAGAGTACAGAGTGTAGTGGTCAGGAGTATGTGATTTCCATCCCAGAGTACAGAATGTAGTGGTCAGGAGTATGTGATTTCCATCCCAGAGTATAGAATGTAGTGGTCAGGAGTATGTGATTTCCATCCCAGAGTACAGAATGTAGTGGTCAAGAGTATGTGATTTACATCCCAGAGTACAGAGTGTAGTGGTCAGGAGTATGTGATTTACATCCCAGAGTACAGAGTGTAGTGGTCAGGAGTATGTGATTTACATCCCAGAGTACAGAATGTAGTGGTCAGGAGTATGTGATTTACACCCCAGAGTATAGAATGTAGTGATCAGGACTATGTCATTTACATCCCAGAGTACAGAGTGCAGTGGTCAGGAGTATGTCATTTACATCCCAGAGTACAGAATGTAGTGGTCAGGAGTATGTGATTTACATCCCAGAGTATAGAATGTAGTGGTCAGGAGTATGTGATTTACATCCCAGAGTACAGAGTGTAGTGGTCAGCAGTATGTGATTTACATCCCAGAGTACAGAGTGTAGTGGTCAGGAGTATGTGATTTACATCCCAGAATACAGAGTGTAGTGGTCAGGAGTATGTGATTTCCATCCCAGAGTACAGAATGTAGTGGTCAGGAGTATGTGATTTACATCCCAGAGTATAGAATGTAGTGGTCAGGACTATGTGATTTACATCCCAGAGTACAGAGTGTAGTGGTCAGGAGTATGTGATTTACATCCCAGAGTACAGAGTGCAGTGGTCAGGAGTATGTGATTTACATCCCAGAGTACAGAGTGTAGTGGTCAGGACTATGTGATTTACATCCCAGAGTACAGAGTGTAGTGGTCAGGAGTATGTGATTTACATCCCAGAGTACAGAATGTAGTGGTCAGGAGTATGTGATTTACATCCCAGAGTACAGAATGTAGTGGTCAGGAGTATGTGATTTACATCCCAGAGTACAGAATGTAGTGGTCAGGAGTATGTGATTTCCATCACAGAGTACAGAGTGTAGTGGTCAGGAGTATGTGATTTCCATCCCAGAGTACAGAATGTAGTGGTCAGGAGTATGTGATTTACACCCCAGAGTATAGAATGTAGTGGTCAGGACTATGTCATTTACATCCCAGAGTACAGAGTGCAGTGGTCAGGAGTATGTCATTTACATCCCAGAGTACAGAATGTAGTGGTCAGGAGTATGTGATTTACATCCCAGAGTATAGAATGTAGTGGTCAGGAGTATGTGATTTACATCCCAGAGTATAGAATGTAGTGGTCAGGACTATGTGATTTACATCCCAGAGTACAGAGTGCAGTGGTCAGGTGTATGTCATTTCCATCCCAGAGTATAGAATGTAGTGGTCAGGAGTATGTGAGTTACATCCCAGAGTACAGAGTGCAGTGGTCAGGAGTATGTGATTTCCATCCCAGAGTACAGAGTGTAGTGGTCAGCAGCATGTGATTTACATTCCAGAGTACAGAGTGTGGTGGTCAGGAGTATGTGATTTACATCCCAGAGTACAGAGTGTTATGATCAGGATTATGTGATTTACATCCCAGAGTGCAGAGTGTAGTGGTCAGCAGCATGTGATTTACATTCCAGAGTACAGAGTGTGGTGGTCAGGAGTATGTGATTTACATCCCAGAGTACAGAGTGTTGTGATCAGGATTATGTGATTTACATCCCAGTGTGCAGTGGTCAGCAGTATGTGATTTACATCCCAGAGTGTAGTGGTCAAGAGTATATGATATACAATCCCCATACAGAGTGAAGTAGTCAGAAGTAGTATGTCATGTACAGCGCACAGTGGGTAAGATCATGTCTTATACAGCCCAGCATTTAGATGTGGCCATTGGTCAGGAGCATGTCATACACGGCGCAGCAAAAAGAGTGCAGTGGTTAGGAACATCACATACAGCTCTGTGTATAGAGTGCGGTGGTCAGGAGTATGTCATATACAGCCCTGTGTACAGAGTGCAGTGGTCAGGATTATATCTTAGGCCTGTGTACAGAGTGCAGTGGTCAGGAATATGTCATATACAGTCCCCTGTATAGAGTGCAGTGGTCAGGAACATATCATATGCAGACCTATGTATAGAGTGCAGTGGTCAGGTTTATATCTTAGGCCTGTGTACAGAGTGCAGTGGTCAGGAATATGTCATATACAGTCCCCTGTATAGAGTGCAGTGGTCAGGAAAATATCTTAGGCCTGTTTACAGAGTGCAGTGGTCATGAGTATATTATATACAGCTCTATATACAGAGCGCAGTGGCCATGAGTATATCATATACAGCCCTGTGTATAGAGTGCAGTGGCCATGAGTATATCATATACAGCCCTGTGTATAGAGTGCAGTGGCCATGAGTATATCATATACAGCCCTGTGTATAGAGTGCAGTGGTCAGGACTATATCATATACAGCTTTGTGTACAGAGCGCAGTGGTCAGGAGTATATCATATACAGCCCTGTGTACAGAGCGCAGTGGTCAGGAGTATATCATATACAGCCCTGTGTACAGAGTGCAGTGGTCAGGAGTATATCATATACAGCCCTGTGTACAGAGCACAGTGGTCAGGAGTATATCTTAGACCTGTGTACAGAGCGCAGTGGTCAGGAGTATGTCATATACAGCCCAGCATGCATAGTACAATGGTCAGGATGTTGTGGTATACAGCCCGGTATACAGAGTACACTGGTGAAGAATATAAACCCTTGTAAGGAATGCAGGTATCCAGTGACAGCCGGGATGACCAGATCGGAGGGCTATGCCTAAGAAATGTGGAATAAGATGAGTAGGAGGAGTGTGATTACAGGGGGTGTAAAGTCAGGAGGTTTGTTACCTCCATGCATTCTATATATGAAGGTAAATACCCTTCTCTGTACAGCAGCCCCCTCAATACTCACCTGAGCCCCATCCTGATCCAGCAATGTGCACAAGATCCTCGGCAGTCTGGGGACTCTCCCTCCTCATTGGCTGAGACAGGAGCAGGGGCCATTGGCTTCTGCTGCTGTCAATCACAGCCAGTGAGCCAATGAGGAGGGAGAGGGGACTTTGTGGACACACAGAGCAGCAGCTCACTCCCGAGTCTGCTTGGATGCCCCCATAACAAGCTGCTTGCTGTGGGGGCACTCAACAGGAGGGAGGAGCCAGGAGCGCCTGTGGGGACCTGAGAAGAGGAGGATCCAGGCTGCTCTGTGCAAACCCATCACACACAGCAGTAAGTATGACATGTTTGTTTTAAAAGAAAAAAAAATGTTGCTTTTACAATCGCTTTAAGTCTCATTTACTAATGGACACGACACCCTCCGACACCCACAGATCATAAACAAAGCAAAAGTGACAAATAAATGTGACAGCAAATAACCAACCCAACAACCTGACTATAATACGCTGTGTACAATGGAGGGAAGCTGACATACACCGGGCAGTCCCGGGACTGGGAATCAGGGGAGCAGAGATGGGG
Organism: Staurois parvus; assembly: GCF_062004578.1. NCBI lineage: Eukaryota > Metazoa > Chordata > Amphibia > Anura > Ranidae > Staurois > Staurois parvus. The sequence goes on from NW_028318365.1 coordinate 461,706, forward strand.
GAACAGAATGCAGGAAACCAGAATCAGGGGAAAGTATACAAGATACAGGACGCAGGATCCAGCAGGGAAGTGACTCACAGGCAGAACACTGAGGAACTGATGAAAACTATGGGGGGATTATATACCTTCCCAGCAGCCAGCATCAGGTGGAGCTCATTACTGACATCTTCTGTCTGCTGGGTGACACAGCAATGTCTCCTCTCCACTTCCTCCTGACTCACCTCTCACCCAGAGCTTCCTGTCTGTACCTGACATCACTTCCTGTCTATACCTGACATCACTTCCTGTATGTACCTGATATGACTTCCCATGTGTACCTGACATCACGTCTTGTATGTACCTGACATCACTTCCTGTCTGTATCTAACATCACTTTCTCTCTGGGTAGAAGGGCACTCACCACCTGGTGGAGCTCAGAGGAACTGCAGCTCCAAGAAATGTCTCGTAGTTTGAACCTTCTTGTTGTTTCTAAGTGTTCTGGAATGTTCATGTCCATGTCTGGCAGGTTCCAGGACTCTTCAGAGTGGCAGTGAGGTGATGACTCCGGAACACTCTCTGGGTTCCATCACCAGGCAGTGCAATTATACCCGACTGCTGGGAGCCGGCATCTCCTTTCCTACAGTGAAAGTATAATTGTGACATCAGCAGAGAGGTAGTGGGAGGGTGGGATCAGGTAAATACCACCACTGACCACCTATGCTGGGCTGGGGGTACACTTTATTCTCACTGACACCAATAATAGTGCTTATATTATCTCACTGACACCAACAATGGGGCTTATTTTATCTCACTGACACCAACAATGGGGCTTATTTTATCTCACTGACACCAACAATGGAGCTTATTTTATCTCACTGACACCAACAATGGAGCTTATTTGTTCTCACTGACACCAACAATGGGGCTTATTTTAGCTCACTGACACCAACAATGGGGCTTATTTTATCTCACCGACACCAATGATGGGGCTTATTTTATCTCACTGACACCAATGATGGATGTCAAGGAAATCATGCCCACGGTGACTGGGTAACTGGAGATCCTTGATTGGTGGAGAATGAATGAGGGTGGGAGCTTTCTCTGAATTCTCTAGAATTCTCATCTGTTGACAATTGATGGACTGATCTGAATTCTGTGTGAAATATATCTGGTTGTTAATGATTGGCTGGAAATCAGGTGGTCACACCCCTAACCGATGACTCCTCATCTGTCGGCAGGTTTCCCCACTGACAGCTGAATGTCCACAAAAGAATTGTCAGCAATTACAAATTGTGGAAAACCCCTCAGAATGTCTCTGAGAAGAAATGATATTTTATCTTCTCTCCAACTCAGACTATATTTGTCTTAGACGTAAGAGGCCCAAAATCCCGAGTCCCTGTCAGGTCTGAGCTCCAGCCGGATACAATCACCTTCTCCACTCACATAGTTTGCTTTTGTAAATGAAGTGAGTACAGAATTGAGGAAAGCGAGGACACCCGGCAACAATGGGATTCTGTCCTATCTCCTGCACCCGGAGCAAATGAACAACATGTACCAGCCTTCCCAGCCCCATCAATGTACACTGTGGAGGCATCTTGTATGTAGACTCTGGATTCAACAAACCAGCAGCCTGGCCATTCAGGAACGTACCATTGTTCAGCTCTGGGGGGGAAACAAACATCTCTCATGGGAAGGAGCTCTGGGGAGTCAACAGACCAATCTTTCATCTATACATATGTTTCCATCTATCCACATCACTCCATTCTTTTTCTGGACAAAACCATTATAAATATCAGCGACAGATTTACAAATCTAGGATTTTACAATGAGAACACAATGTCACAAGGGATCTATAAAAGATTTTATCCGGACACAAGATCCCATTGTAAGAAAGGAATTCTGAATATGAACAGCGACTGTTATGTGGGATCCCATTATATTCAGGGCGGGGAAATGTATCTTTTATATTTTACTGAAACCTCAGATAATAAATTACATTTATGTCCCAGAAATTAACTTTACTGTATTTTTAACTGAAATTGTACCTTTCATAAATCATTGCACTAATATTGTGTAAAATAATAAAAATCATAAAACATCAGAACTACTAACAATTTATCCTCTAGTGTGTCTGCTGTTGTGAAGAAATATATATAATATTTGGGGGTTTTAAGTAATTTTAAGGTATAAATTATTTTTAAAACATGTAATCAAAAGAATTAAAAATGTCTCCAGGTCTCCATTGACCCCTTCATTCCACACAGTCTCCAGGAACCGGGAAACCACAGAGAAACCAAGTGTCCCCCGACTCCCTCTCCAGGCTGGGATGTCCCCCTGGTTGGGTGCCCCCTACAGTAGAAGAAGCAGACTGCACCTGCCTACATCTTCTTTATGCTTTGTCTGATCAGGATGGCGGTCATTTCTCCCTGAACACGGAGCGCCCTAAACACGAGGTAAACGTGGTGCAGCATTGAGCCCCGTCCAGCTGTAGTGTAGACTTTGACAGGCTGCAGGCAGCGGGGCTGGACGCTGTACCTGTGCCTACCAGGTGTATTATAATGCCAGCATTGCACCCACAGGGGCTGGACCCCCCATGTACAAGGGGCCTAAGAGATACCATCAGCTGGTGTCCCATTCCACCAGACCCCTATAACTGGAAGAGGACATTTTTGGGGGGATGTGTTGTAGAAGAACCCAGACCACGGTATTGTGCGGTGAAATTATAATTCAACTTTATTAAATGTGACACTTTAACAACAGAAGAAAAGAGATAAATTGTTGATTTATTTATACCATTTATATAATCTATTCTAAAAAACTGATTAACATATGACACACCCTTCATTAACACAAGCCACGCCCACTTATGTATCCCTCTAAACATCCAAATCCCTGTAAATTCCCAGAAGACACTTTCATCTTTTATCCACAACAAGCTGATTGGGTACAAGAGAACCCCGAGCCCCTCCTGCTCATTCCCACACAAGTCCATGTCACCATCTACAAGGTGAGAGGACCTGAAGGAGAACAAGACCATGACCACCAGGACCATCGCCTGACTGAAGCCAAGCTCACATTTCTTTCTAATGCTGCTTCTATGGTCTCCTCACATACAGATTTGGCAGATGTACATTAGTGGAACCCTTTCACTCCGGCCAATGTAAGGTTTCCATCAGCAGCAGCACAGCCTTATAGCTACAGCACCCGGGGGTTGTCTACATTTGTTATGCCAACTGTCAGATTTCTGGTGGAAGTGATTCAGCCGCACTGAAGGTCCTCCCCCCACCATGTATACCGGGCTCAACTGTCCTTCCTGCAAGCCCAAGACAGGCATGGTGGGTGTCAGTGGTGAGAGCAGAAGGAGATCAGCAAACATCTGATCTCTGATCTCCCCTTCAGTGAATGGATGTGGGAGGTGGGAGATTATGTCATTTCTGGTTTCAGTGCTGTCATTCTCCAGTCACTATGGTTTGGGAAGGAGCTGATTAGGCATGATCTGTGCTTGACCATCTTTTTTGGGGTACAGAGGTGACATTGGGGGTCTAATAATGTTCTGATGTCTCTTTAAAGAGGACCTGTGACCACAAATTTGTACCAACCCCCCTTCTGATAGAAGTCATGCTAAGTGCAAAAGAGTTGAAAAAAATTAAAGTAACACTATAAAAATAAAAACCCACAAAACAAATCACACAACACATTTTACATATCATTGCACAAGTGAGAGTGAGAACAATCATTCTGAGGCCATCGTTCACGGATAACTATCTGAACTGATAACCTATAAAGGCTCTTAAAGCGTCATCTTTGAACAATTTTTGGTACTGAAGTTTGTCACCATTTCACAAGTACGCACAATTTGTAAAGTTTGACATGTTTGGTATCTATATACTTGATGCCAACCCCATATTTTATATTTCACCAAACAAATTGGGTCATATATTGTGTTCTTTGTGCACTAACATTATCTTTAGTGTTTTTTACAGGAAATATGTATTTGATAAACAGCTGTGCTAATGTTCTGGGGCATAAAAAATGGCAACTACCACCATTATATTCTCCAGAGTCTCTGCTTTCAGAAAGTAAAATAAATGTTTGGGGTTTTATCTAATCATAAGGCCTAAAATGTGAATTTAACTTTAAAAAAAGCAAAATAAACTCTGGCAGTGAAAGAAAATACAGCAATATATAACATTTCCAAATCAAAACTATGGTAGCAACTAATGGCTTAAGAAGCAAACCCACCATATTACTCAACCAGGTTCCAACTAAACCCATCCAAAACATTGGATCCCACCTCCTCCCACCCAGGTTCCTGTTGGAACTCCTTTACCTTGTGTAGATATCCCCTTCTGAGATCCTCATGATCTAATATAAATGTACAACACTCTCCATCTGACATCAGTTTGTAGACTCCACTTTGGTCTTCCAAGAGATAGTCAGCTGCCATGCAGTTCTGTGACACCACCCTAGATGGTGGAGCCACTTCTGCTGTCAGCTCTGCTATAACATCAATGGTGTCATTGGTTATCTGATCCATGACTCCAGTACACAATTTCAACTTACTTATCTTAGATTCCCCATCTATGAAGGGCTCACTGCATAAAGCATCTCCAATCCAGAGAAAATGTTTCTTCTCACTGAAAGGCCAGGGGAGTATTGGGAGAAATTGAGGCTTACCCTTACAGATATGAGGGGGAGGGGCAACATAACCTAAAGCCATTGGACCCCATCCTAGACTCCGGTACTGAGGCATTGTTGGTCATGTATTGGTTGGTCAGATTCTGGCAATGAAGAAAACACACGGGAACATAGCTCAGTTAGTGAATGATGAAAATGCATTACATGTTCAGTCAATGCTCCATAAAAAAGGATAAAGATGAGAATGATGAGGAATACAGTTCAGTCATTGCTGCTTATCTTTAAAAATGTCCAAAGGTAAAATATTCACAGGCCTTCTAGGTGTGTTTCTGATGGACATAAGCACTAAACCCAATGAATCCGATCATTAGAGTCCTGTTTGTTCAAAGTTTTTTTTTTTTTTTTAAAGTAGCATCATGTCTTCCCTAGTTTGTGGGAAGACATTGGGACTGTGAACCTAATGGGACAGCTGTGACTTCTTTAATATTGCCCCTTCTTCTGGAGTTTCCTTTATGCAGCTCAAGCTTGTGAATCCTCTGGTGATAGCTTAGCCCGGCATTACCTGTAAAAGCTTTGCCACATTCAGAACACTGATGTGGTTTCTCTCCAGTGTGGACCCTTTGGTGTGCTATGAGATCTGACTTCTGTGTAAAAGCTTTGTCACATTCAGAACATTGATATGGTTTCTCTCCAGTGTGGATCCTCTGGTGTATGATAAGATATGACTTCCATGTAAAAGCTTTGCCACATTCAGAACATTGATATGGCTTCTCTCCAGTGTGCACCCTCTGGTGTGCTATAAGAGCTGACGTCTGTGTAAAAGCTTTGTCACATTCAGGACACTGATGTGGTTTCTCTCCAGTGTGGATCCTCTGGTGTGTGATAAGATCTGACTTATGTGTAAAAGCTTTGTCACATTCACAACACTGATATGACTTCTCTCCAGTGTGAATCCTCTGGTGTGTGATAAGATATGACTTCTGTGTGTAAGCTTTGTCACATTCAGAACACTGATATGACTTCTCTCCAGTGTGAACCCTCTGGTGTATGATAAGCTCGCGCTTAGTTAAAAAAGCTTTGTCACATTCAGAACACTGATGTGGTTTCTCTCCAGTGTGCCTCCTCTGGTGTATGATAAGGGTTGACTTCTGTGTAAAAGCTTTTTCACATTCAGAACACTGATATGACTTCTCTCCAGTGTGAATCCTCTTGTGTCTGATAAGATGTGACCTCTTTGTAAAAGCTTTGTCACATTCAGAACACTGATGTGGTTTCTCTCCAGTGTGAATCCTCTGGTGTATGATAAGATTTGACTTCCATGTAAAAGTTTTGTCACATTCAGAACATTGATATGGCTTCTCTCCAGTGTGCCTCCTCTGGTGTATGATAAGATATGACTTATGTGTAAAAGCTGTGTCACATTCAGAACATTGATATGGCTTCTCTCCAGTGTGCCTCCTCTGGTGTATGATAAGATGTGACATACATGTAAAAGCTTTTTCACATTCAGAACACTGATATGACTTCTCTCCAGTGTGAATCCTCTGGTGTATGATAAGCTGTGACTTCCATGTAAAAGCTTTGTCACATTCAGAACATTGATATGACTTCTCTCCAGTGTGAATCCTCTGGTGTCTGATAAGATATGACTTCCTTGTAAACGCTTTGTCACATTCAGAACACTGATATGGCTTCTCTCCAGTGTGCATCCTCTGGTGTCTGATAAGATGTGACATACATGTAAAAGCTTTGTCACATTCAGAACACTGATATGGCTTCTCTCCAGTGTGAACCTTCTGGTGTGTGATATGTTTTGCCTCCATTGTAAAATCTTTGTCACGTTCCAAACAAGAAATAGCTTGAAATGACTCCTCTTATGTATACATGGGTTGGACTTTACTGTAAAGCAATTGTCACTTCCAGAACACTGAAATGTCTTTTCTCTTGTTATCCTCTGAGGTTGGATCAGTGTTGAAGAGGACCCAAAGCACTTATGACATGTAGAACACGGATATGACTTGTGTCCTGTGTGACTCCTCCAGTGAACTGCAATAAAAACTTTCAGTCAATTACAACACCCAGACGTTTGGTTTCCCATGTGACTGAGTTGTATTCACAAAGACCAGCATGACCAAAAACGTGATTCGTCAATCCACCTGTACAAAAAATAAAAAATAAAAATCAGAATTCTATATAAAGGGGCTAAAGTTGTTTTTTATTTTTAATGATCATTAATAAATATATCTTATATATCATCGCAGGCTGTGTCATCATTATGGTTGTCCTCAAAGGGCCAGTTGTAACTGTAAGACTAGATCTCCAGAGCACCTCACCCCCCCATTACATCAGATGCCAAGAACCCCACACCCACCCTAACATCACCGTGCACCTCCTTTGGGGGCAGAGCTGGAAAGCAGAAAGTGCAGGGTCTGGAGGAGGACCAGAGGACGAATGAAGTCAATTACCAGAGTCTGCTGAATGCTGAGACCAAGGGAGGTGAAGATGAGGGGATGCTGCAGCTTCACTGAGAGGTGCAGGATTTAGCAGAGGAGTTCCATTCTCTTCTCTGCTGCCGACTGCTGAGACAAGGTGGGGGAGAAGACAAGGGGGTACCTGCAGGAGAGGTGCAAGGGCCACATGAAATAACCTAGAGAGCCAGATCCAGATATATATAGAAAGCATATGTACATCATTGTGTGTATATATATGTGTGTATTATATTTTTTTATTAAATTAAATAGTATTTAAGACATTTTTTTTTAAGTGCACACAGTATATCCAACATTCAGCCCAGACAATGGAGTCATACATTCTCATGTATAAGCAGTTGTGGCAATGTTACAGATCATACAGAACAATAACTTGCTTTGTCTCTGGTGTCACTTTTACTTTCTATAAACAAATGAAAAGAGAAAAAAGAAGCAACGTAGAACAATTTACCTGTACATGGCAAGTAACTCTCTCCAGTACAGACATAGATAGCTGACTCCGTTCAAGTAGGCCTGTGTCTACAGGATCATACACCAAGTATCGGCCTCCAATGTAGTTACCATTTAGTAGGGTACAGTTGGCCGGGTCCATTTTTAGGGGCCTAAAAAAGTTAAACCTATAAAAACCTATGACAAATGAAGTATGGGGAGTGAGTACCGGAGTATCCAGCCAGTTCTGCCAGAGAGCCATAAGTCTCCTAGGAGAAGTTAGGTTTTCATGTATTATTATGGAGTTCACCTGCTCAATCCATGCCTGGTGGGAGTATGAGTTGATAACCAGAATGCTTGGATTCGATTTGCAGGTTCGTTCAGAAAGTAAATCTAAGAATCCAAAAATTACAAGCTTAATCTCTACTAGGGAGAGACTTTGTTCAATTAAAAGAAGGTGAGAAAATGTAAATGAGCAGCTGAGAGAAGAGCTAAAAACACTAAAAATACCCCCAAAGATCTATCCTAGAAATTCAGTCTAAAATGTAACAATTACACCAAGAAAACCCTCAACTGAGGGAAGAGATAATGACACCAAAGATACAAATGGAGCTCAACAACCAGGAAAGAGAATCAAAGAGGATGATTTATACAAAGTACCCATCAAGGAACAACAGACCGGTGAGACCAATCAGCTTCCGGAATGTAACAAGACAAAGACCAGCAATAGCCAAGACAACTCTACTAATCCTGAGACCACAAATAGTGATGGCCGAACACCCCCCTGTTCAGGTCGCGGTCAAACATCCGAACCTAGAGAATGTTCTACAGTGAATGTCGAAGACGAAGGACTGAGAGGTGTCTTACCGCATCTGAGTATGAAGATCCCGCTCAGTTACTAACATCCGGCATGAGTTCTATGATGAAGTCACGCGGTATTTTAGTAGTGAGACATTCATTCATGTTCCTGGTGTCAGTGGGGTTTCCTGCCGACACCTGAATGTCAAAAGAATTGTCAGGATTGCCCAGCAATTAAAAAAAAAACAGCTTGTTGTCCCCCTCTCATCCACACCAAGCACTTCGAGACTGGTATGGATTTTGAGAGGAACCCTCTATGCCAATAATATTTTTATAAATGGCATGGGGGTCCCCCAAAAATCCATATCAGGAGGTGAGCACCCCCTCTCCTGAACCATACCAGGCCACATGCCCGCAACATGGTGGGATGCCTTGGGTCGGGAGCCCCCCAAAGCACCTTGTCCACATATTGATGGGGACAAGGGCCTCTTTCCCACAACCGTAGCCTGTGGTTGTGGGGGTCTGTAACCTGGGGGGCTTATTGGAATCTGGAAGTCCCCTTTAACAAGGGGGCCCAAAGATCCTGGCCCCCCCGCCTATGTAAATGAGTAGGCAGTATATGGTACTGCTACCCATTCACAAAAAAAGTGTAGAAAATGACAGGAGACAGTCTTTAACAAGTCCTTTATTGAAAATAAACATTTTAAAAAATGTCCCCCAAAGTAGATTCAACGTCAATCACGATCCTGCTACCACCACCGCTACCCAACAAAGGGGAAAAAAGCTCTGCTTGCTATGCTGGCTCCTGGCTGTCTGACAGCTGCACCTGTGACAACAGTTTTTATATACCCCGCCCCCTTGTGACATCACCACGCACTGTGATTGGTCAAAGTATTACACCTGACTTGTGGTTAGGTGCATTGCTTTGTCCTATCACAATGCACTATCAGGGCGCAGTGCATTGTGGGGCATGGTGGGCAAACAGCCCACTGAATGCCCATACTGTTTGTGTTTGCTGAACACACGAACGGCCCATGTTCAAATCAAACTTAGGTTCAACTGGAACATGAAGTCCATCCCTACAAACAAACAATCATCAAACCACAAGAACAGCCAACAAACTCCGGATTCTTTTTGTTAATAATAGACTCCAATGGGAAATATCTAAACACCAAACGGCTCTTCCCAGGAACAAGAGACAACAAAATTCAAGTCCAACAACTGAACAAGCGATAGGAGTCATCAATGATCCGTATTTCACCAACCCCAAACATATCATCATACACACCGACCCAAACATATCATCATACACACCGACCCAAACATATCATCATACACACCGACCCAAACGTATCATCATACACACCGACCCAAACATATCATCATACACACCGACCCAAACATATCATCATACACACCGACCCAAACATATCATCATACACACCGACCCAAACATATCATCATACACACCGACCCAAACATATCATCATACACACCGACCCAAACATATCATCATACACACCGACCCAAACGTATCATCATACACACCGACCCAAACATATCATCATACACACCGACCACAACATATCATCATACACACCGACCCAAACGTATCATCATACACACCGACCCAAACATATCATCATACACACCGACCCAAACATATCATCATACACACCGACCCAAACATATCATCATACACACCGACCCAAACGTATCATCATACACACCGACCCAAACATATCATCATACACACCGACCCAAACATATCATCATACACACCGACCCAAACGTATCATCATACACACCGACCCAAACATATCATCATACACACCGACCCAAACGTATCATCATACACACTGACCCAAACGTATCATCATACACACCGACCCAAACATATCATCATACACACCGACCCAAACATATCATCATACACACCGACCCAAACGTATCATCATACACACCGACCCAAACGTATCATCATACACACCGACCCAAACATATCATCATACACACCGACCCAAACGTATCATCATACACACAGACCCAAACATATCATCATACACACCGACCCAAACATATCATCATACACACCGACCCAAACATCCTCCAGGGACAAAAGGAAGCCTCTGAGAATAAACTATTACAACTAACAGAGACCGCACAACAAAAATGTCCTCACTCCAACATCATACTGTCCTCCCTAATTCCAAGGATGGACATAACAAACAATAGAAAACTCAGCGAATCAACACAGAGCTGGCAGATAAAACCAGGTCAGAGCCTACCATTCACCTGACACAACATCATTCCATCATGACCCAACACCTCTATGACTACAAACACCTCAACTAACAAGGGGGCAGTCAACTAGCAAGAGAACCCAAAGACATTGTACTGAATGGAACTCACAACCCGGGATCTGCCACAAACCATCTCAGATGGACACAATGGGGCTGATTTACTAAAACTGGAGTGTGCAAAATCTGGGGCAGCTGTGCATGGGGGCCAATCAGGGTCTGACTTCAGTTTGTTCAGTTAAGCTTTGACCATAAACCTGGAAGCTGATTGGTTCCTATGCAGAGCTGCACCAGACTTTGCACTCTCCAGTGTCTCATTGTCATCACATGCTGTGTCCATAATGACCACCCATCCCCCCTTATCAGCTGGCTTCAGTGTTATATCTCCCCTTGCTGCTAATGATGGCAATGCACCTTTCTCCTCAATGGTCCCATTTTTAGGATATGACCCCAAAGTTCCTGATTATAGACTGTCATACGTCACCATCTTTATCCTCCAAATGAAGAAACATTTCTGCTGCTGCATATGTAGTGGGTGGTGGAAACTTCCATTTTGTCTGTAAACCTCAGACAGACCTACTCAGTGGTGTGACTACAGATGATCCCTCAATATCGCCTCTCCAAGAATAATGTCCCTTCAATCTAATATTCCTAAAACATCTATACAAGTCCTGAGCCAACAACAACGTCTTCATGATACCTTTAGGGCTAAAGCCCAAACCTTTCCCCAGAAGGTACATCTTACCCGATGTCAGTCCAGCTGAGGAGAAGGTGACAATTCCGTCTATTTCTGTTGATGATGAATCATCTGTTGGGATGGTTGGATGAGTGGGAGATCCCTTGTTGCAGCGTTGATGTTTCCTACCTCCCCTGTGGCCGGATCTCTGCTGTTTCCTTGATCCCGAAGTACAAAACGAGGTCGATGTTGTCCCTCTATAGATCCTAATAAAGTGCCTCCAGCAGAGGAGGGAAGTGATGGGTCAGAGGCTGTAGAAGAAGCTCTAGTGAGCAGTCTAGATGGACGAGGTGAGTCTTGTGTAGGTGGTGCTCCAAGAGTACGCCTGATTAGTAGATGGTTAGATGTTGGACTCCTTCAGCTGCTCGGCTGACAATGCAGACTGCAGTGTAGACTCCACCTGTGTGATCTGTACAGCCAGACCAGGTTCTTCCTTCTGGAGAAAGGAAACTCAGAGAACAATGGAGCTTTTGTTTAGGACTTGTGTAAACAGACCATTGAACTCCTCCCTGTCCACAAACAAAGCTGGGGCCAGTTTACCTCCTAGCCCCCTCAGAATACGCTGTGCTTTCTAAGATTCAGCTAAAGCTATCTTTTTACATAGACAAGACAGCTGTCTTTTTAGGAACTTCTCAGGAGGACTTTGATCTGGTGTCATTTACCCAAAAAACCCTTCCCGTCCTCCACTAAGAACACCCCCTTTCTCCCCCCATAGAGGACACCCCTCCCCCACTAAAGACACCCTCTCCACTGAAGATACTCCATTCCTCTTTTTTCCTCCTCTGAAGACACCCCTTCCCCTCCTTTCCTGCACTGGGGACAACCTTTCCCTTCTGAGGACACTCTCTCCCTTAGTGTTGTCACCCCTCCCCCACTCAAGACACTCTTTCCACTGAGATCACCCCCTCCAGTTTAAGAAGCTCCGAGTAGTTTTGGTTATTAAGGATACGTATGAATGTGGTAAAACTTTGAGATTGGAAATAATATTTGGCCTTGCTGCAAATTCTGTCAATCAGTGCTAGAGTGGGGAACTGTGCTAGGGCTTTGAACTCACCTGCTTCCAGGCATTCCACTAAATGATCTGTGGACACAATCCCTAGAAGAAGTGAACTGACCGGGTCTGGGTGTGGATTGTCCCGCCAGGCTGGAAAGTGTTGTAACTGGGCCATAATATAATAAAGAGAAGGATTGGGAACCTCAGGGCCTCCCATATCTTTAGCCTCCTGTAGAGTTTCTAGTTTAATCCGAGGCGTGGCATCCACCAGATTAAGGAGCCAAACACCATATCCAATCTTCTGAAGATCCGTATAGGAATCCAAACAGGGACGTTGTGCAGAATATAAAGTCATTGAGGGGCCCAGATCATTCTGATGAAGTTACACCTCCCTACCACGGATCGAGGGAGTTTAGTCCAGCTAGTTGTTTTCTGTTGAAATGTTTTAATGAGAGGAAGTCAGTTTAGATCTGTATATTTGATAGAGTGGGGTGAATGATAATACCCAGATATATAAAGGAGGCCACTATTTCAATCTGCGCAGCTTCAGGTGGTATGGGATGTGTAAGGGTGTCCAGTGGGAGAAGGGTGGACTTATCCCAATTTATTGAGAAGCCGGAGAAGGAGACTGTCACGGAGCTGGTCCTTCCTTCCCCATCCTCCAGGTTTGCTGGCTGCCAAACTTCTGTCCCATCCATGCTGGGACTTCTAGTCCTCTTTGTCCCTGACACAGGCAGACCTCAGCAGCCCCTCACCCCCCTGGCTTGCAGCCTGGCCTCCTGCTGGAGGAATCCACAAACAGGCCATCTCCTCCCTTCCCCCTCATGCATGAATTCCTGGGCAGGTGTGAGGGAAGGCTGGCTGAGGGCCAGCTTCTCTCATCCGAAAATCCCCCGTCCTCCTCCTCATCTCCTGGACTGTCTGTGCTGCCTGGAATCCCTGCACTGTGGAGTGATCTTCTGCTGTCCCCGTGAACCTGCCTGGATCTATCCCCTGCCTGGACTTAACCCCTTGTTCTCCATGAACCTGCCTGGACTTAACCCTTCCCTGTCTGGAGCCTCCAGTGTGGACTAACCCTGTGGATTACAATACCCCTGTTGTTCCATATTGCCTTCCAGAGAACTGTATTGTGTTGCTGTGTCTGGTGTGGATCTGTGGACTAAAGGAACTGTTGTCTGCGCCCCAAAAACCTCCCCAATAAAAGCACGTTGGGTTCCGTGCAATCTGTCTCTGTGTGCTCTCTGGTTCTCTTGACAGAGACAAATTCACTGATTAATGTCATTAGGTGTGTCAATGACACGCAAATGTATCACCCAAAAACAGAAGGGTGTCATCGTCATAGAACGCTACTTTCTCCATCTGCTCTCCTCTACAAAAACCATATACCTGGATCCTCTCCAATGGCAGCCACCAGAGGTTCTATTACTATAGCGAATAACAGCGGGGAGAGAGGACAGCCCTGCCGTGTCCCTCTGCCTAGTGTGAATGAGATGGACAGGGCATTGTTAACCCGAATGGGCACAATAGAATAATTGAATCCACAAAATGAAAGTGTCCCCCAGGGTTACATTTCACAAGGACTTGCCAAAGGTATCTCCATTCTACACTGCCAAACACCTTAGCAGTAGAGATGAGCGAATCGAACCAGGCGAAGTGGAATTCGATTCGAATTTCAGGAAAAATTCGATTCGCGTCGAATCCGAATATTAGCCTACTTCGAGTGCGCGAATCGGATTTTTCCCGATCAGCCGGCAAAAGTGTCCCTGCAGAGAGCTCCGCTATTTCTGACAGTTCTCTGACAGTTCCTTCACATGTACAGCGGTTGAAACATTGTATCTATTTGTTTCCATTTAGGATACAGATGTTTTTATTCGGAAACAGATACAATGTTTCAACCGCTGTAAATGTGAAAGTCAGAGAACTGTCAGAAATAGAGGAGCTCTGCAGATACACTTAGCGGAGCTCTGCAGATACACTTTTTGCCGGTTTGGAATTCTTCTTATTTTCATCCTACTTCTTCTTCTTCATCCTCATCCTCAGAAGAAGGAGGATGAGGATGAAGAAGAAGTAGGATGAAAATAAGAAGAATTCCAAGCCGGCAAAAAGTGTATCTGCAGAGCTCCTCTAAGTGTATCTGCAGAATAGAGGAGCTCTGCAGATACACTTTTTGCCGGCTTGGAATTCTTCTTATTTTCATCCTACTTCTTCTTCTTCTTCCTCTTCATCCTCATCCTCTTCTTCTGAGGATGAGGATGAAGAAGAAGAAGTAGGATGAAAATAAGAAGAATTCCAAGCCGGCAAAAAGTGTATCTGCAGAGCTCCTCTAAGTGTATCTGCAGAATAGAGGAGCTCTGCAGATACACTTTTTGCCGGCTTGGAATTCTTCTTATTTTCATCCTACTTCTTCTTCTTCTTCTTCATCCTCATCCTCAGAAGAAGAGGATGAAGACGAAGAAGAAGTAGGATGAAAATAAGAAGAATTCCAAGCCGGCAAAAAGTGTATCTGCAGAGCTCCGCTATTTCTGACAGTTCTGTGACATTCCATACAGCGGTTGAAACATTGTATCTATTTGTTTCCTTCTCCTTCTTCTCATCCTTCTCCTTCTTCTCATCCTTCTCCTTCTTCTCATCCTTCTCCTTCTCCTTCTTCTCATCCTTCTCCTTCTTCTCATCCTTCTCCTTCTCCTTCTTCTCATCCTTCTTCATCTTCTCATCCTTCTCCTTCTTCTCATCCTTCTCCTTCTCCTTCTTCTCATCCTTCTCCTTCTTCTCATCCTTCTCCTTCTTCTCATCCTTCTTCATCTTCTCATCCTTCTCCTCATCCTTCTCCTTCTTCTCATCCTTCTCATCCTTCTCCTTCTTCTCATCCTTCTCCTCATCCTTCTCCTTCTTCTCATCCTTCTCCTTCTTCTCATCCTTCTCCTTCTTCTCATCCTTCTTCTTCTCATCCTTCTCCTTCCTCTTCTCCTTCTTCTCATCCTTCTCCTTCTTCTCATCCTTCTCCTTCTCCTTCCTCATCTCCAAGGGCATTTAAATTAAAGGTACAGTGTTCTGCACTAATTTAAAGGCTCTCTGAAGCCTAGAAACCCTTTTAATAAGTTAAATTCATAGCGAATTAATTCGCATCGAATCGAATTTCTTCCTCAAATTCGGCGAATCAGCCGAATCGAATTTTTGAATAATTCGCTCATCTCTACTTAGCAGCATCGGGAGACAAAATCGCCGTCACCCATATTATCAGAAGGGATTTGAAGGTTAAGATAAAGCCTATGACTATTGATTGCTGTAGATCTGAATGAAACCCGAATGATCCGGGTGAATAAGCGTAGAGATAACCCTAGTCAGTCTGGTCACCAGTACTTCAGTAATACTTATGAAGTCTGAGGTCAATAGTGATATGGGCCGGTAGGATTCTGCTAAGGTTGGGTCCCTCCCCGGCTTCAAAAGTACGACTATTATTGCCTCATACATGGGGAGGGAGTTCTGTTCCAATGCCACCTGGAGTATTTTAAGTAGTTCAGGTAAAAGTATTCCCCCAATTATTTGTAAATTTCCATGGGCAGCCCATCTCCGCCGGGAGCCTTGGAATTGGAGTATGAAGCTCCAGCCATCTGCAAGTCTTCAGGAGTGAGAGGTGTATTAAGCTTTTGCCTTTGTTGAATAGTAAGTTGAGGAAGTGTTAAAAACTCCCGCATGCTAGAGTCATCTGAAGGCACTTTGGGAGAGTAGAGCGTTTCATGAAAAGATCTAAAGCCTTGTAAGATGGAGGGAGTATCTGTGACCAATTGAGTCGAGGACAGTTTTAAAGAAGAGATATGACAAGATGGTCACTGAGTTTTGCAATGATTGTGAGAATATGACCTGTCTTTTCCGCCTCCTCAAGGCTTGAGAAGTAAAAAATGTTTATTTTCAGCATGCTGAAGTTGGACAGTGCGCAAAACCTGTTGTGCCGCAAGCACCCCCTCTCTGTATCAGGGTTGGTATTGCTAAGATAGGCTTGTTCTGCCTTAGTTACAGATTGGCCGGCCTCAACCTCCCATTGTCTGGAGTTAGTCTTCATTCTGGAAATGTCTTTGATACACGTGTCTCTAATATATGCTTTCAAAGCATCCCAAACAATCATAGGAGATGTTGAATGTCTGTATCCAAGTAGAAAGCCCTGTAATTGTTTATGTATTAAGTCAGTGAAGAGAGTTATCCAGAATGGATTGAGCTTCCCCAATGTAAATGTAGAGGACCTTTTCAGGGACAAGGATATACGCATTGGGGAATAATCAGATAGGCTCCTGGCTAAAGAGGTCACCTGAGGTGTATATGGTAGAATCAGATTGGAACCCAATGCCAAATCTATGCAGGATAGCAAGGAGTGGGAGCTTGAGTGACATGAAAATTGAGCATCTAGTGGGTGGAGGGATCGCCATAAGTCCCAGAATCCAATTTCCTTCATGTGGTGGACAAAAGGAGTGATTTGTCTAGGGCCAAGTGGGGAGAATTTTTTTAAGAGATCTAAGGAAGTATCCAAAACTGTGTTAATGTCCCCCATTACCAATAATGGTGTTTGTGAATGGGTGGCTATAAATTGAAACAGACATCTCACCGTCTCCATATGAAATGGTGGAGGTACATACATATTTGCAAGAACACATAAATGAGAGTCCCAATTGTATAACAGAAATATATAACGACCCAACGGATCTATTTTGGATGAGATAACTATGAAAGGTACTTGTCGCGGTATGGGAGCCGGCCAATTATTAATCCCCTTATTAATGCCTTGTATCACATGCCCTCAGAGTCCTGCTCTGTATTGTTCCAATTGTCCCCTGTGTCACTGGCCTAATGGCCTAATTAAATTACTCTGGACCCCTCCTCCCTTCCCCCTTATGCCAAATTCCTGAACTCTCTGGACAGGACCCATTGCCATGGTAACCCGACAGGAAGTATCCAGTTACCAGCTCAATACTTAAAGAGAGAGCAAGAAAACCAGTGTGTGTTCTCCTGGCTGTGTGTGTGAGGTAAGGCTGTGCTGAGCTCCAGCTCCTCTCATCCCCCGTCCTCTTCCTCATCTCCTGGACTGTCTGTGTTGCCTGCAATCCCTGCACTGTGGAGGGATCTTCTGCTGTCCCCGTGAATCTGCCTGGATCTATCCCCTGCCTGGACTGAACCCCTTGTTCTCCGTGAGTACCTGCTTCCCCACTGTTACCTGGACTGTTACGGTGGTGACTCCTCGCACCCCTCTCCTGTGTCGGACACCCCCTTGGCTCTCCTAGTGGACTATAAGTGGGTGGGGACCCTCGTTACCATTGAGTGGCAAATCCACCCTGTCTGCCACCCAACGTATTGAAGGACTGCCATCTGTTTGTCTCAATAAAGCTTTGTGCGTCTGTCATCCACTCCGTGTGTTCTGTCCTGCCTTTCCTCCGTCACAGTACTCTTCTGGCAACCATTATACTCATGCCCCTAGAGTACTGAGAGTGTGCAGCATGGAACTGAAGGGGGAACTCAGAGCGTTTCAAAAGATGAAGAGTATCCAAAGTCATGTGAGTCTCCTGAAGGCATACAATGGAAGGGTTTTGATGGCTGAGGAATGTGGAGACAGACGTTCTCTTCTTTGGGTCATGCAGGCCACGGACATTCCAAGAAAGGACAATAACCTTTTGATTACTCATAGTTATGAAGGAGGTTATGAAGACTAGGAGTGTGATTCCTCCGGGGTAGTGTTCCATGTCCCAAGGAAGTGTTTGGTGGGATATCGTCAGCACAATATATACAATTATAGGGAACACCCAGAGACGATGGATCTCCTCTCACACTCCAGTAGGCGATAATTGGCGTAGGATGTTTTCCAGTCCAGAGACAGCATAGCAAGTGAAAAAAATAGAAAAAATACCAGCTTAGGCCAAAACATGGGCAAACCTGAGTCAACTCAAAAACGCCCCTCAGAGTAGCAGAAGGGGAAAGCAAAGGGCCTATATCTGACATTCCAAAGGGTGTAGCCATGAGAGTCATCTGTTATTAAAGCAAAACAGGCAATCTACTCATCCCTGAACTCCGCTTTCATACTAAGGGAGAGACAAGGAGAAATTTGAGTTGGGAACGCTGGGCAATGGATAAGTCATACTGGAGCTGGACATAAGCGCCTTTCATTCCTATCCAGCCAGGTAGCTGCTGCTGCAGGGGAGTCATAGAATTGTACGGAGCCATCTGTTATGACTCGTAGCTTCTCAGGATAAATCATGGAGTAAGACACTTGGATCACACGTAGGCGGCATTTAACATCAGTAGATCTGGCTCACTTACGCTGGATTTCAGCTGAGAAATCTGGAAATATAGATATTTTTGCACCTTGTATTTCCATGGCAGGTGGTTGTCTAGCAAGATGGAGGATGACATCTCTATCCTTGTAATGTAAAAGTTTCAGTAGACAAGGTCTGTCAGGGGCCCCCATTGGAGGAGGACGGGGTGGGACCCGATAGGCTCTTTCCACTGAGAAAAAAGGTGTTAGGTCATCTTTGCCGAATGTATTCAGTAACCAAGTCTCAATAAATCCCACAGGATTCTTTCCCTCAGCTTTCTCAGGCAAGCCTACCAGGCGAAGGTTGCTCCTACGTAGGTGATTCTCCATGTCCTCTGATCTGGCCAGGTGCTCAGATGTTTTCATGGTGTTAGAATGTACATCTTGTTACAATGGAGGGAGTTCATCCTCCAATGTGCTCACCCTGCCTTCAATGGTGGTCGCCCTCTCTCTCATCTTGTGCATATCATGGCGGATAAATAAAATGTCCTCTTTCATGCGTTTATATTCCACAGTAAGCTGTGTGAGCGATGTGCCATGAGTGTGGACTGCTGTTATTTCTTTCAGCGATGGTTCTGGGGGTTCAGGAACCTCTGCATGGCTGTCAGAGTGGGGAATAGGAGAGCAGGTACTCACTGTGCCGGAGGACGGAGAAGGCTTTGCAGAGGCCTGAGGGAGCTGCCACCCCCTCTATCACTCATCGCCATCTACCCAACACAAGAAGTACTGCACTTCCTTATTTACTTCATGATTTAGTCATGAAGAACAGCGGGGCTGAGCCCCACCAGAGGTCAGAGAGTGAGGAAACAACCAGAACTGTCTTTTATAGGAGGGACAGTGATGAGGGGATTATAGGACGAGGGTCCCCACCCCCTCTATCACTCATCGCCATCTGCCAAACACAAGAAGTACTGCACTTCCTTATTTACTCCATGATTTAGTCATGAAGAACAGCGGGGCTGAGCCCCACCAGAGGTATTGTAGCCCCACCTGGCAAGTATTGTTTTTAATCTTTATCCCTGCTGTGGGCAAGCTGCAGGGCTCTCCTTTCAGGTGCCAGCCTCTGCCACCCCGTGTGTGTGAACCTCTCCTGTACCTACTATGCTTCCCTGACTCTGCTTGCCCATTTGTGGACCCGATTCAGTGGGCCCCGGAGGGTAGAGGGGACGGAGGAGATGTTCACTCCCTTCTTGTCCTGACCCAGAAGTGATGTTATGACAGATTTCCCGACCACCGAGGATGGCAAAGAATGTAATGCGATGCGCACTACATTACATCCAATGGAGTACAGGGGAGACATTGGGGGTCTTTTAGACCCTGGATGTCTCAATAAAGAGAACCTCTCATCAAAAGTCATCACATAGATGACTTTGTCCTCTTAAGTAAAATGTTTTTCTTTAATTGTAAAGAATTAAAGTTACACCCAAGTACATAACTCCTCCCCTTGAAAAATTTTAAGGCACCCCCACATATATGCATGGCAAAAGTTATCCAACATGTCAACTTAAGGTTTGACATGTTGGATATCTATTTACTCGCTGCAACCTCGGCTTTTATATTTTTACAAATAAATGGGTCATTTATTGCTTTTTTGTGCCCTGAAATTAACTTAAGTGTATCCTCCTTCGCACTCACACAATACACTCAATCCTCCACCCACATTGATGGGAACACCCTGGACCTCGTCTTCTCCCACCTCTGTACCCTCAACCAGTTCACTAACACCCCCTTCCCTCTCTCCAACCACCACCTCCTCACGTTCTCCGTCTCCCCTTCCCCCAACTCCCCCCCAAAAGCGGCAAACCATCACCAGCCGCAACCTCCGCAACCTGAACCCGGCCCCCCTCCACTCGGCTGCAGACCGCCTACATGACAGCATCTTTCCACTGTCATGTCCTGACCTAGCCACCACCACATACAATGACTCTCTGTCAGCTGCCCTAGACTCTCTGGCACCCCTAACCACACGCAACATCAAACCCAGACCGCTCCAACCATGGCAGAATGACCGCACTAAATGCCTCAAACGTCACAGTCACGCACTGGAGAGACTATGGCGCAAAACCAGGTCCCCTCATACATTCTCCCTCTACAAATCTGCCTTCCTCACTTACACCTCCTCCCTCCACGCCGCCAAGCAGGCCTACTTTGTAAACCTGATCAACACCCTCTCCACCTGCCCTCGCTGACTCTTCTCCACCTTCAACTCCCTGCTCTCTCCCCCCCCCCTCCTCCACTCAGTACCTCACTCACCGCCAACGAGATTGCCACTCATTTCCACAACAAGATTGATGCAATCTGTAAGGACATAGTCAACTCGCAATCTACCTCCCCACCTAGCCTCCCCCCCATCACCCCCTCTTCTCTCCCCTCCCTTGACCTCGCAACCACACTGCCCCCCACCACACCCAAGGCCCCGCTTACCGTAACCCCCCCAGCACTGTACTCCTTCAGCCCTGCTACCACTGAGGAAGTCACCAGGGTCTTCTCAGAAGCCCACCTCACTACCTGCCGCCTGGACCCTATCCCTTCTCAACTCCTCCGATCACCCCCCTCTTCCCTCATCCGCTCCCTCACCCACATCTTCAATCTCTCCCTCTCTACTGGCACATTCCCCTCCCCCCTAAAGCATGCACACATCACCCCCATACTCAAAAAGCCCTCCCTGGACCCCACTGACCCAAACAACCTCAGACCCATCTCCCTGTTGCCACTCACTTCCAAGCTCCTTGAGCGCCTAGTCTACGATCGTCTAAGCGCCCAGCTAACTGACAACAATCTCCTTGATCCACTACAGTCCGGCTTCCGCCCCCTACACTCCACCAAAACCGCCCTCCTCAAAATCACCAACGACCTACTAACCGCCAAAGACAACTACTCTGTCCTCCTTCTCCTGGACCTCTCTGCGGCCTTCGACACAGTTGACCACCCCCTCCTCCTTAATAAACTTCTCTCCCTTGGCATCAGAGACACCGCTCTCTCCTGGTTCTCCTCTTACCTATCCCGACGCTCCTTCAGCGTTTCCTACAACGGTGCCACCTCCCCTTCCCTCCCCCTCTCTGTTGGGGTCCCCCAGGGCTCTGTCCTTGGACCCCTTCTCTTCTCCATCTACACCTCCTTCCGCGGCAAACTCATACACTCCCACGGCTTCAACTACCACCTCTACGCTGATGACACTCAAATTTACCTATCCACCCCTCACCTCACCCTCACATTCTCCGCCCGCATTACTCACCTCCTAAACGACATCTCAGACTGGATGTCGCTCCATTTCCTTAAGATTAACCTCTCCAAAACCGAGCTTCTCGTCTTTACCCCTGCCTTCACCCCCCCCCCATCCTATCCATCATCACCAACAACACCACCATCAATCCCGCCCCGGCAAGCCAAAGTCCTTGGCGTCATTCTGGATTCAAACCTCTCCTTCCTCCCTCATGTCAAATCACTTACAAACACATGCAGGCTCCACCTCCGCAACATCGCCAAAATACGCTCCTCCTTACCCCAGACACCACCAAACTACTAGTACACTCCCTGATTGTCTCACGTCTGGACTACTGCAACTCCCTCCTCACGGCCTACCCTAGTGCAGGCTCTCCCCGCTCCAGACCATCCTGAACTCAGCGGCCAGACTCATCCACCTCACCACCCGCTCCACCTCTGCCACCCCCCTCTGCCTATCCCTCCACTGGCTCCACCCCCTCTGCCTCTCCCTCCACTGGCTCCCAATTGCTAACGCATCAAATTCAAACTACTCACCCTGACCTACAAAGCCATTCACAACACTGCCCCTAACTACCTCACCGACCTGATTCCCAAGTACTACCCTACCCGTACCCTTCGCTCTTCACAGGACCTCCTTCTATCTTGCTCCCTGGTCTCCTCCTCTCACGCACGACTGCAAGACTTCTCCAGGTCCTCCCCCTTCCTCTGGAACTCACTACCCCAATCCATCAGACTGTCACCTTCCCTCCTCTCCTTCAGGCGCTCCCTGAAATCCCACCTCTTCATGGAAGCCTACCCCACCCTCACCTAACTGCCACTCTCCTTCATTCCTCCTACCACTCCATCCCCCACAGCCACTTCCTCCTGTACCACTACCCCCTCCCTCCTAGATTGTAAGCTCCTAAGAGTAGGGCCCTCTAACCCCTTGTGTGCTGTTTGTAGTTGCTGTAATGTTTCATGTATTGTCCCCCCCTCTATTGTACAGCGCTGAGCAAACCCTTTGGCGCTATATAAACTCAATGTAATAATAATAATTTATTACTGAAATTTGGCATTTCCTAGACTTTGTGATATTTTGTGACATAAAAATTAGAACTGCCGCTATTTTATTCTCTAAAGTCTCTACTTTCAGAAAATCGGTATTTTGGGGGTTTTGTGTCATCTTCAGGATAAAATGATTTTTTAAATGTGCAAAACAGGCAAAAACGTCTCTGGGAGTGAAAGGGAGAAAGGATAAGCCGGACACTCCCCTTTCCTGAGGAGCAGCCAATCGGTTCTCATTACACTGCAAGGTCTCTCCCCTCCCTGCTAGTCCCCGGGTGCGGTGCTGGAGACAGGCGGGGGAGGGGAGGAGGAGATAAACAGAACAATGTTACACATATTACACATTTAAGTTGCTATAAAGCCCCTTTCATTTTTCTAAACCCCCCAACATTCCTAAAAGAGCCTCAGATTTATATACATTTGTTGTAAATAGGAAATTACATCTTATTACCTCCTCTGCTGCCACTTCCACCAACGTCTCCTCTATACTTCTTCCCGCCTCACCTCTCATCTGGAACCTCCTGTCTGTCCCTGACATCACTTCCTGTCTGTGCCTGACATCACTTCCTGTCTGTCCCTGACATCACTTCCTGTCTGTCCCTGACATCACTTCCTGTCTGCATTCCATAGAGACTTCCTGTGTGAGTATAGGTGAGATCCCCACCTTGTGGAGTTCAGAGGAACTGCAGCCCCGAGATCCATCCCATAATCCCCCTTCCTGTATAATATGTACCTTACAGGGATACTACGGGAGATGAAACATTACTGAATAAAGGAAGAAGAAATAAATGTAACTCTTATGTAACCAACTGTTCAACAAACATCTCTTATTACATATAGAAAAGTCTTACAAACACAGAACACAAAATACAAATGTATAGCTAATGAGAGCGATCCCGCCAAACCTGATCCTTCTGGGGGGGACAATGCAAAATATATATCAATCCACTCATAATGACATCATCTTCTGGGAGTGTCTGCACATCCATCCATTTCACACACATTTCATTGTCTCAGCAGATCTCCTGCAGCCTATTAGCTCCCATTTCCCTCTCTATGTCTCAGCGGATCTCCTGCAGCCTATTAGCACCCATTTCCCTCTCTATGTCTCAGCGGATCTCCTGCAGCCTATTAGCTCCCATTTCCCTCTCTATGTCTCAGCGGATCTCCCGCAGCCTATTAGCTCCCATTTCCCTCTCTATGTCTCAGCGGATCTCCTGCAGCCTATTAGCACCCATTTCCCTATGTCTCAGCGGATCTCCTGCAGCCTATTAGCTCCCATTTCCCTCTCTATATCTCAGCGGATCTCCTGCAGCCTATTAGCACCCATCTCCCTTTCTATGTCTCAGCGGATCTCCCGCAGCCTATTAGCACCCATTTCCCTTCTATGTCTCAGCAAATCTCCCGCAGCCTATTAGCACCCATTTCCCTTTCTATGTCTCAGCAAATCTCCTGCAGCCTATTAGCACCCATTTCCCTCTCTATGTCTCAGCGGATCTCCTGCAGCCTATTAGCACCCATTTCCCTCTCTATGTCTCAGCAGATCTCCTGCAGCCTATTAGCTCCAATTTCCCTCTCTATATCTCAGCGGATCTCCTGCAGCCTATTAGCTCCCATTTCCCTTTCTATGTCTCAGCAAATCTCCTGCAGCCTATTAGCGCCCATTTCCCTCTCTATGTCTCAGAGGATCTCCTGCAGCCTATTAGCACCCATTTCCCTCTCTATGTCTTAGCAGATCTCCTGCAGCCTATTAGCACCCATTTCCCTTTCTATGTCTCGGCAGATCTCCTGCAGCCTATTAGTACCCATTTCCCTCTCTATATTTCAGCGGATCTCCTGCAGCCTATTAGCACCCACTTCCATCTATATGTCTAAGCAGATCTCCTGCAGCCTATTAGTTCCCATTTCCCTCTCTATGTCTCAGCAGATCTCCTGCAGCCTATTAGCTCCCATTTCCCTCTCTATGTCTCAGCAGATCTCCTGCAGCCTATTAGCACCCATTTCCCTCTCTATGTCTCAGCGGATCTCCTGCAGCCTATTAGCACCCATTTCCCTCTCTATGTCTCAGCGGATCTCCTGCAGCCTATTAGCACCCATTTCCATCTCTATATCACACATTACAACAAGCAGTCACAAAGGTAAATGTAAAATAAAAGCAGAGAGGGAGAGAAGGCTGATAAAGCAGCTCATCGATGAGAGGTACATAAGAACATACAATGTCAATACAAAACAGTGACATGGCCATCAATCACAAACGATTGGAGCAGACAGATCGGTGTCATAGGTGTCCCGTGGGTCCTGAACTGCCTCCAGCGCAGGGACAGTAGCAGGGTGTAAAGCAGGTAGGTACTCCAACTTTCTCATTTCTGCTCTGACCTTCATCAGTGCCGGTAACATGGGGGACATAGAAGACAGCCAATGCATGGGAATGGTTCTCCTGGCTGCCCTCATGTAGGTGGAAAGTTTCCTCGCACATTTAGAGAGACCCGAAAAGGTAGACCCAACAGAAAGTAAATGGGCTCAAAAGGGACAGGAGCCCGCAGAAGTCACCACAATGGGGTAAGGACCTCCTCCAAAAGGGCGCAATGGACCGGCAATCCCAAAAAATATGGAAAAGAGTGTCAGTTTCCGTCCCACAACACCAGCAAACAGAAGAAACATTCAGGTTACTATCATGGAGAACCTCAGGGGTCCGATACCAAAACATGGGGGTCTTAGAAGGATTTTCTGTACACATTACACACACAGAAGATTTAGAAGAGGCCTCCCAAATCCTACTCCATTGATCCAACCCAATATCACATTGAAGGAAACGGGACCATTTACACATATAAAGGGGAGAACCAATAGAAAAAGGGCATCTACAAGCAATGTATACGTAGCGGAAATGATGTCCCGGTGGTGTGGGCCTTGGAGGCAGATATGCTCTAAAGGGGTAGGTTGTTCAAGAGTCAGAGAAGAGGCTTTGGAGGCAAAAATGTGTTGTATCTGTAGATAAAATACTGATGGGGTGGAATGCGAGCAGCTTTTTGAATGTCAGGGAAGGATTTAAGGTTGTGAATTACGGGATTGACCAAATGTCACAATTGGAGTAGATTAACCTCAGCCCAAGGAGGACGGACTCGACCAATGGCCAGACCATCTGGGAGACTTGGATTAAAAATGATGTTGGTCAAGGGGGAACACTTAGAGCCTAGGATGAATCTAACCCTACACCTCCTCCATATAGACAACATAAACTGCATGGGTCCTAATATGAGAGGAGAGGTAGTGCGGGCTGTGACAAAATAAGTCCTCTTCATTCCCTCTTTATACCAAGTCACAGCTAGACATGCATGCCTCGGTTAGCTAGTCGCTGTGGGCGTGTGCATGTGGGTGGGATCTGTGACAGCCTCTGATGACTCCTCTGTTATCCAATAAAGCTGATGGACCTCAGATGTCTTCCTTGTCCTCTGATGAAGCTGATGGACCTCTGATGACTCCCCTGTACTCTGATGAAGTTGATGGACCTCTGATGACTCCCCTGTCCTCCAATAAAGCTGATGGAACTCTGATGTCTCCCTTGTCCTACGATGAAGCTGATGGACCTCTAATGTCTCCCCTGTCTTCTCATTAGGCTGATAGACCTCTGATGTCTCCCCTGTCCTCTGATTAGGCTGATAGACCTCTGATTTCTCCTCTGTCCTCTGATAAAGCTAATGGACCTCTGATGTCTCCCCTGTCTCCAATGAGGCTGATGGACCTCTGATGTCTCCCCTGTCCTCTGATGAAGCTGATGGACCTCTGATGTCTCCCCTGTCCTCTGATGAAGCTGATAGACCTTTGATTTCTCCTCTGTCCTCTGATGAAGCTAATGGACCTCTGATGTCTCCCATCTCCAATGAGGCTGATGGACCTCTGATGTCTGCCTATCCTCTGATGAAGCTGATGGACCTCTGATGACTCCCCTGTCCTCTGATAAAGCTGATGGACCTCTGATGTCTCCCTTGTTCTACAATGAAGCTGATGGACATTTTGATGTCTCCCCATTCTCAGATGAAGCTGATGGACTTCTGATGTCTCTCCTGTCATCTGATGAATCTGATGGACCTCTGATGTCTCCCTTGTCATCTGATGAATCTGATGGACCTCTGACGTCTCCCCATCCTCTGATATCCACCAGTCAATGTTCACTGAAGGAAGGGGGATCCAGGAGTGAACATTCACTGAAGGAAGGGGAGATCCATGAACGAATGCTCACTCCAGGAGGGAGAAATCCAGGAGTGAATGTTCACCATGGGAAGTGGAAATCCAGGAGTAAATGTTCAATAAAGGAAGGGGGATCCAGGAGAGAATGTTCACTAATCTCCCACCCCTCTAACTGGTATCAACCCATGTGTCAATCCTAGGTGTGCTAATGGGCCCATGGCAGGGGTGTGTGGGGGGACCTACCTTTACCAGGGTGTGTGGGGAAAACCCCCATTGCTGGGCTATGCAGGGGGACCTACCATTACTTATATGAAAGGAGGAATCCACCATAACCTGAGTGTGTGCGGGAGGGCTCACCATTACCAGGGTGTGTGCGTGGGGGGGCACCATTGCTGGGGTGTGTGGGGGAACCCACCATTACAATGGAGTTCGGGGGAGCCAACCATTACTGGGGTATATGGGGGACCCACCATTTGTCAATAAGATAACACCGTGTTATCATTAGTTCATTTTTAAAGTGGAGTTCCCCTTCATCTTCATACTTCTCCTAATGTTGGATGAGGGTCTGGTATGGATATTAAAGGGGAACCCCACACTTATTTAGTTTTGAAGCAGAGTTTTCCTTTATATTGTTAGACCTCACAGTTGAGCTGAACTTTTACTGCCCCCTATATCTGCAGAGGCAGTGGGCAGTGTCTACACATATCCCAGTAGTGATGGTTGTCTTCGCAGTCACAGCAGGAATTATCCCCAAGATGTCACTTTTGATGGGTGTATCTCCTGCTGAATGTGACCCATTGAAGTGAATGAGGCTGTTCTTTGACCCCCCAACAAGTGCAGGCAATGCATGTGACTCACAAACTGCACCAAAAACACAAGGCAGGTGCATTTTTGATGTGGTTTGCCATGTTTTCCATTGATTTCAATGGGGAGGTGCATTTTTTGTGTGGCTTTTTTTTTACCACACCAAACCTGCACTAAAAATGTGACAAGCAGGACTTTGAAAAATGCAGCGGCCCCGCATCGGCTGAGTGTAAATAGGAATCTGGGAGGGAAATGTAATTTGTTGGCAATTTAAAACTCTTCTCTAGATCTGTAAATGTCAGCGACGTGCGATGATTGACACCCCCTTACCCAGATAATGGGGACTTGTAATCTGACAGATTCACACAGGAATTGTTCATTGCTGAAGGAACCCCGAGAAACCTTTGGAGGACCCCTGGCTGAGGAAGGCTGGACTAGGCAGTCATATATTTCTGTCCCCCTTGGTGGGAGTGGAGGTGACCCCTCTATCAGTGTAACGATCCCCCCAAAGGGGGTAAGTTTGTTCACTCCAGCACTCTGCCTCCCAACCCCAAGAACTGTCTCAGCCCCAACTGACACCCCTGACAATAGTGAAGTACAAGGACCAATGAAAAGCACACACGGTATAATAAACACAGAGATCAGCTTTACTGTAAGACCTCTATGGGAAGTAATAAACATGAACAACAGGTATACGTTCGGTGAATCAAGAGAACAGCAAATCCTGAGACCGGAAGCAATATAACTCACTTTTACACTCAGGCTGCTTTCAGGGGATTCCAACCGTGAATAACCCCAAGAGCAGAGGAAACACTTACATGGCGCCCTCAAAGTGGGTCTAAACCCCTTTACATAAACTCAGCTCTATGATGTCCAAGCAGGAGGAGAGCAGAAGGATGACTCTCTGTGGTGTCAGACTTCTCCCTTCTAACCCCCGACATTACAAGCCCAATAGGCAAACACTGCGCCCAACTGATGCTTCATAGCTACTTTCCAAGGTAGAGCTATTCCCTCCCACACCATGCAATATAGAGGCCTGAATACGCATGCGCGTGCCCGTATGGCACCAGTAACTTCAGTCTCTTGGTAACAGGATGAATGTTGGGGTCTTCAGCGAGACACTTTCATTGGTGCACTTACACTCCTATGGTAAAGTATCATTGTAATCCCGTGGCAGGATTTGTATAGCAAAGCAAACACTGTGTCTGTATAGCAGAGCCATCTACACAACCCAGTGCCTGGTGAGTATGGGAGAAGTGTCATGTCTCTGTGTGCCGTGTTCCTGTCATCTGCCAGGGGGCAAAATCCCTCTCACCAGATCCTGGGACTAAGGCCCAAACCATGGTCCTGGAAATGACCGGCTCCTGTGGTCACCTCACGATGAGCCCTTCACACTGTCGGTGTAGGCACTGTACTGTAGGCCACATCTCTCAGGTTGGATGTTCCCTGACTGATGCAGATACCTAAACATGGAGTGAACTGACCCTGAGCACTTCTCTGCCAGGTCCAGACTGTCTCCTGCCACATGCAGACTGCCTCCCCTCAGGAAAAACAAGATGGAGTCCTTCACTCTGCTCTCACTAAGCATGCTGGTCTCTGTAGTTCCATCCCTCATATCAGCCTATCAGGCCATTTCTGTTCAGGACTGCATATCCCACAATGCTTTGCAGCTGCACCTCCTGCTTGAGAAAGTCCCTGTCATTGGCTCCTTTAATACCTCTTCTGATTGGCTCTCTCTGTATTACAGTCTGAGAGGAGAAGGGAGGGGCTGAAATCCCTGACTGCCTTGTGTGTATCCAGTGCAAGTGTCAGATTTCACAGGAGATGCCAGTCAGCAGGTTACAGCAGTCACAGATAGGAGTCATTTCCTCCCTACACAAGGATCTACAGTCCATACACACCCAGCACAAGGCCGGGGTCACACTACCAGACGCTTCTCGGGGCTGCAGTTCCTCTGAGCTCCACAAGGTGGGGATCTCACTTCTACCCAGACTGGAAATCTCTATGGAAGACAGGAAGTGATGTCAGGCACAGACAGGAAGTGATGTCAGATACAAACAGGAAGTTTTGGGTGAGAGGTGAGTTGGGAGGAAGCAGAGAGGAGACGTTGGTGGAAGTGGCAGCAGAGGAGGTAATAAGATGTTATTTCCTATTTACACCAAGTAACCCCCCGTCATGTCCATCCTCTTCCTCCATAGTCACGTCCATTCTCTTCCTCATAGTCATGTCCGTCCTCTTCCTCCATAGTCACGTCCGTCCTCTTCCTCCATAGTCACTGTGACGTCTTTTATCTCCAGCAGATGATGATACACACATATATAGTGTGGGAACCCAGATTAACCCCTTCAGGGGCAGAACATTCCCCCACTTCCGGGGCCGGAACATTCTCCTCATTGTGGAGAGGTGTCACCTTTCCCACCAATCACTTTCTCACCTCATCAGTCTATATCAAAGGATTATACCACTTTTATAAATGGCGAGGGATGGAGAATCCTATGACATCACACTGACCTCACAGCTCCTCCCCCAATGTCCCTCCATCCAGAGTCAGAAAATCCTATGACATCACACTGACCTCACAGCTCCTCCTCCCAATGTCCCTCCATCCAGAGTCAAATGTCCCTCCATCCGGAGTCAGAGAATCCTATGACATCACACTGACCTCACAGCTCCTCCCCCCAATGTCCCTCCATCCGGAGTCAGATAATCCTATGACATCACACTGACCTCACAGCCCCTCCCCCCAATGTCCCTCCATCCGGAGTCAGAGAATCCTATGACATCACACTGACCTCACAGCCCCTCCTCCCAATGTCCCTCCATCCGGAGTCAGAGAATCCTATGACATCACACTGACCTCACAGCCCCTCCTCCCAATGTCCCTCCGTTTGGCTCCTTTCTTTTTATTCTATGGTCTTAGGATGTGGGGACCCTTGGCCTCCTCATAAGCAAAACAGAACTGTTGGTCCTGCGTTGTGTATAATGACGTCAGAATTCCTTATACCCTGCGTAGTGTGGGGGTCCTGTGGGGGGAAATTATACCTCAGCCTGAAGTGGGGCTTTAATAAAATGGAGACCTGAATGGAGAGGTGAGGAGGATTCTGGGAATATCATTTGATGTGACTATTTGTGTTCAGATGTAGAGTTTTCCTCCTGTGAAGTCTGGAGATCATATGACATCACATTGCCTCCACCTCCCTCCCTGATAGAAGAGAGAAAGAAGAAGAAGATTCTAGAAGTCACCAGAGAGATCACTGAGCTGCTGACAGGAGAGGTGAGCGGTGCCGGGAATTCTGGGACATTCTCCAGTAACAGACAAGGGATGTGTCTGGATGGTGACTGTATCATTGTGTGTGTCAGGTTCCTATAAGGTGTCAGGGTGTCACTGTCTATTTCTCCATGGAGGAGTGGGAGTATTTAGAAGGACACAAGGATCTCTACAAGGACGTCATGATGGACAATCAGCCGCCCCTCACATCACCGGGTAAGAGGAGACTTTATTGTAAAGGAGAGAGCAGTACGGAGGATCCACCTAGATCCCCCATCATCTGATAAACACATAGAAACAATGGATTCAGTCAGTGTGTGTGTTTCCTACAGATGGATCCAGTCATGGGAACCCACCAGAGAGATGTCCCCGTCCTCTGTATTCCCGGGATTCCACACAGGAAGGTCACACCATCCCTCACCATCATCAGGTAGATGATGACAATTATTGGTAGTTGTGATTTATACACAGCATGTTTGTTACAATGAATGTTTTATTATATCTTTCAGAGTAGAATCCTCGATGATTATATTATTGTTGTTAAAGAAGAGTATAAAGAGGAGGATGAGGAGTATGGAGTGATGGAGGAGTTTTCAGAAGGACACAAGGATATGATGGAGCCACCTAATACCAGGAACCCCCCAGAGAGATGTCCCCGTCCTCTGTATTCCCGGGATTCCACACAGGAAGGTCACACCATCCCTCACCATTACAAGGTTGGTGGGATGGAGAATCTAGAACATGGACTTGTAAAGGTGATGTGTTGATATTTTCTGTGAATTAATATATTTTATAGATGATATGAAAGTTTTAATTGATGTCACAATATTAAAGCTTATATTTTACAGATGTTATTGCTGATCTGTCTCTTGATTTAGAGTGAAGATCTGATAAATATAGAATTTGAGGTGAAAGCAGAAGAAGAAGAGGCGTATGTGAGGGATGATCAGCAGTCTATGGAGGAGGATGGAATAACGGGGACATTTATAGAGGAGGACACTCCTACAGAGATCAGCACAGGTGGGTCATGAACACTAAATCCATTCCTCCACCCATACTGCTCACTGATTGGTCCAGAGTAGGGCGGGGACTGGGTGATATCAGCCTGTAATCCCCTGGTCACTTTCCTGAGCTGTGTTCCCCGTCCTGTATTCCTGGATTTCTCTCGGATAATCTTCCTTCTCTGTGCTGCAGACACAATTTATGTATCTAGACTGGATTTATGGAGGTTCTGGGGTTCAGCTGGCAGCAAAATGTTGATTTTCACCATAAATGTTCCTAGACCTAGGCACCTGGGGTATGAGTCTTGTATCTGCTTCCCCATTAGTGGGTCTAGCAAGTTTACTGAGAGAGCAATGTCCCAGGGTTCCTTGCTCTGTGCTCAGCTGGCTGTTCTGGGTGGAGGGATATGACTGTATAGTCTCAGACCCAAGTCAAGACCCCAGAGTGCAGTCTGACCCTTACACTGTATAATTTATATTGCACATTACATACTCCTGACCCCTGCACTATATACTGTACTACCCTAATATTTGTATCCTATATAAAAAGCTGTACAATACATTATTTTACACCCATTTCCTCCCAGCTGGACATTTTATATCGGATGATGTGATTGGAGCACAGACTTTTACATGGTGATAATAATGTGATAACATCCTACAACTTTGGACCCTTAAACAGAAAGTGATAATGAGGGAGGAGTCAATACCCCAATGATGGTGGTCTTCAGGATCAGTCCAGTCTTCATCTTGGTTGTTCTCCCCCCCATCCTCACTCATGTGCCATGAGTCACTGCAATTTTATATTATTTTATTTATTTCAGGTACTTTATATAGTGCAATCAACTTACGCAGCGCTTTACATTCACATCGGTCCAAAACCCTCAAGGGGTGTACAATCTAAGGTCCCTAACTTACATTCATACATACACATACTAAGGAACAATTTAGACAGGAGCCAATTAACCTACCAGCATGTCTTTGGAGTGTGGGAGGAAACCGGAGTACCCGGAGGAAACCCATGCAGGCACAGGGAGAACATGTAAACTACAGGCAGGTGGTGCCATGGTTGGGATTTGAACCGGCGACACTAGTACTGCCAGGCAGAAGTGCTAACCACTGAGCCACTGTGCTGCCCTAATTCTTATGCAGCACAACTCCCATAGACTTCAATGTAAAGTCACCAGTACATTGTGTTTTTCTTAATTGCTGCACATTTTCTGCTACTTCTGAAGCATGATGTGTTTTGTTTTTTTTTAACCCTGACCTCTTCTCCCTGGTCATCCTTGCTTTCTAAAAACTTTCTCCCTAGTATATCCCATTCTCACCTGAATGCAGCATAAACACATATTCCCATTTATTTTTTGTGTGTGTTTTTTATGTGTAATCTGGGCTGT
Source organism: Staurois parvus (assembly GCF_062004578.1). Taxonomy (NCBI): domain Eukaryota; kingdom Metazoa; phylum Chordata; class Amphibia; order Anura; family Ranidae; genus Staurois; species Staurois parvus. The sequence goes on from NW_028318365.1 coordinate 495,291, forward strand.
TCCTCCTTAGCAGAAAAGTCTAATAAATCCTCAGTCTCTGGAATTGCTGAAAATCCAGGGCACCGGCTTGCAGCACTTCGGTGGGTAACTCATAATCCATCCCATCCATGGGTGTTGGCCATACTGATGAGCTTTGTTGAGCAGTCTTTTATATGCTTGTTCCACCCCCCATTCCTGAAGGCCTAGAAACTCCATATCTTCCTGTGCCCAGCGCACTTCTGAGATGTTCAGCATCTGGTCCCTGTAATCCATGATTTCCTCCAAATGCCATTCCAGATCATTCCTGAAGTCAGGATCCTGTGACAGCCTCCAGTACAACAGCCCCCAGCCGTCATAGCCAAAGCCTTCCATCAGGCTGTTGTCTTCTGTCCGAGGGCACCCCTGGGCTACATGCCAGCGGAAGGCTCTGAAGCTCTCAATCAGCAGCATTTCTGCTTGGACCAGCCTTCTTAACCCAACTGTCCACTCCTTGTGCAGCTGTTCCCCCAATAACAGCACCCACACTTCATACTGCGACCAGTACCTGTCCTGGATGGAGGAGACTTTCCTTGGCAGCGCTGCTCTCAGTCTAGCTCTTCCTTCCACAGCTGCCAGCGGACAGAATCATCCCATCCCTGCAGGACCTGCACTGGCACCGGTCCACTGTGCTGCATCCGCATCTCTTGCACCCTCCTTACGTATTCCTCTTCCATGGTGGCTGGTGTCCATACCTCTCCTCTTCTGCTAACCGGACCTCAGATCCCAGTGGTGGTTTGGATGTCCCAGACTGCAGGAAACATCCCACTGCTTGTCACTAAATGTGACGGAATGCCTATCACCCCGAATGGGTGATTCCATCATAGAACCGCTTCCTCACCTCCAGGACACAGGCCCAAGGTATTGTAGCCGGGCATTGCACCCAAGACTAGACGAGACTAGCTTAGATGTCAAACAAGAACGACTTTACTGAACAGAAATACAGTTTTTATACACTCCAGAAATAGGGGCAGTGCCAACAAATATTACCCATCAGGATAAACATCCCACACTGGTTAGATAACGAGGTGAAGCTGACATCGGTCTAATCCTATCATGTAGGCACCTCCAGAAGGACCTCCATCAGGATAAACATCCCACACTGGTTAGATAACGAGGTGAAGCTGACATCGGTCTAATCCTATCATGTAGGCACCTCCAGAAGGACCTCCATCAGGATAAACATCCCACGCTGGTTAGATAACGAGGTGAAGCTGACATCGGTCTAACCCTATCATGTAGGCACCTCCAGAAGGACCTCCATCAGGATAAACATCCCACACTGGTTAGATAACGAGGTGAAGCTGACATCGGTCTAATCCTATCATGTAGGCACCTCCAGAAGGACCTCCATCAGGATAAACATCCGACACTGGTTAGATAACGAGGTGAAGCTGACATCGGTCTAACCCTATCATGTAGGCACCTCCAGAAGGACCTCCATCAGGATAAACATCCCACAATGGTTAGATAACGAGGTGAAGCTGACATCGGTCTAATCCTATCATGTAGGCACCTCCAGAAGGACCTCCATCAGGATAAACATCCCACGCTGGTTAGATAACGAGGTGAAGCTGACATCGGTCTAATCCTATCATGTAGGAACCTCCAGAAGGACCTCCATCAGGATAAACATCCCACGCTGGTTAGATAACGAGGTGAAGCTGACATCGGTCTTATCCTATCATGTAGGCACCTCCAGAAGGACCTCCATCAGGATAAACATCCCACACTGGTTAGATAACGAGGTGAAGCTGACATCGGTCTAATCCTATCATGTAGGCACCTCCAGAAGGACCTCCATCAGGATAAACATCCCACGCTGGTTAGATAATGAGGTGAAGCTGACATCGGTCTAATCCTATCATGTAGGCACCTCCAGAAGGACCTCCATCAGGATGAACATCCCACGCTGGTTAGATAACGAGGTGAAGCTGACATCGGTCTAATCCTATCATGTAGGAACCTCCAGAAGGACCTCCATCAGGATAAACATCCCACGCTGGTTAGATAACGAGGTGAAGCTGACATCGGTCTAATCCTATCATGTAGGAACCTCCAGAAGGACCTCCATCAGGATAAACATCCCACGCTGGTTAGATAACGAGGTGAAGCTGACATCGGTCTAATCCTATCATGTAGGCACCTCCAGAAGGACCTCCATCAGGATAAACATCCCACACTGGTTAGATAACGAGGTGAAGCTGACATCGGTCTAATCCTATCATGTAGGCACCTCCAGAAGGACCTCCATCAGGATAAACATCCCACACTGGTTAGATAACGAGGTGAAGCTGACATCGGTCTAATCCTATCATGTAGGCACCTCCAGAAGGACTTCCCAACAGAGAAACAATAGGTGACTCCATTAACAATGCACACCTAGGAGGCACACAATGGGAGAAAGACACATCACACCTTAATAAACAGATTCCAGCAAGAGTCCTCAGCATCAGGTTGTTTTACGGATTATATCAACATCTTAGAGTCTCTGAGTCTAGGAAGGAGGGGGATTGAAAACAGTCAATTCTAGTTTGGGGACAGGGACCCCAAATCTGTATCTTGGTCCTCCAGTTCTCAGAGTCTGTGTGTTTTGGGGAGATATGGACTTGAGTCCCAAGTAAGCTACTCCAAAGGTCCCCCCAGGCACACACCAAAGAATAAAGCCCCCTCAGACACCAGGGCCATGGTCCGTAGGCAAGAGGCTAGCCTGTAGTCCCCTCCAAAAGCCCATGTCCCGGTTGGGTCTGTCACAGTGGGAACTTACATTTCGGCTATGCTCGGGTGTGAATGGAATGTGTTTGGGACTTTATAATCCCGTCGATGTTTGCTTTGAAGTAGCATCATGTTTCTGGAAAGTCGTGTACAAAGTCATGATAGAAGTCACCCATCTAGACCAAGCTGCCTGATGTGGGCGGAGTCCTGTTTGGGGAAACCAATCAGCTTCTGTCTAGTAATCCTCTTTGTCTTTGTATTTTAGTCCATGGCCGGGAGATGAGGAAAACCTCCGAGGATTGTCTCACTTTGTCTCCAGAATGGAAAGTAGAAGATGAGGACATCATACAGTATATTCTAGGAGAAAACCCGCCTCCCTCCAATGTCCATCCGGCCCCACCCAGTGTAGATGGACCATCGGATTCCTCGTATCCTGAGGAACCTCAGACTATGCGGGACCGGGCCGGCCTTCCAACAGGGAAGAGCTTCTCCTGTACTGAGTGTGGGAAAGGTTTCCGTTCTAAATATGGTCTTAATGTCCATATAAGATCTCACACAGGTGAGAAGCCGTATTCCTGTCCTGAGTGCGGGAAATGTTTTTTAAGGAAGTCCCAACTTTACAGACATCAGAGGTTTCACACAGGTGAGAAGCCATATTCCTGTTCTGAGTGTGGGAAATGTTTTGTACTAAAATCAGATGTTGTCACCCATCAAAGGCGTCACACGGGGGAAAAACCGCACTCCTGTCCTGACTGTGGGAAATGTTTTTTAAGGAAGTTCCAACTTTACAGACATCAGAGGTTTCACAAGGGGGAGAAGCCGTATTCCTGTTCTGTGTGCGGGAAATGTTTTGTAGTAAAATCAGATCTTGTCACACATGAAAGGATTCACAAGGGGGAAAAACCATACTCCTGTCCCGAGTGCGGGAAATGTTTTTCAGACAAGTCCTTTTATCACAAACATCAGAGATCTCACACAGGAGAAAAGCCATATTCCTGTCCTGAGTGCGGGAAATGTTTTTCATGGAAGTCCAGTCTGAACAGACATCAGAGATATCACACGGTTGAGAAGCTGTATTCCTGTCCTAAGTGCAAGAAATGTTTTTTAGACACTTCAGATTTTTACACACATCAGCGATCTCACAAAGGGGAGAAGCCACTTTCCTGTTCTGAGTGTGGGAAATGTTTTTCATTTAAGTCCCATCTTGACACACATCAGAGATCTCACTCGGGAGAGAAGCCGTATTCCTGTCCTGAGTGTGGGAAATGTTTTTCAGACAAGTCCAATCTTTACAGACATCAGAGGTCTCACACAGGGGAAAAGCCATATTCCTGTCCTGAGTGCGGGAAAAGTTTTTTACAGAAGTCTGATCTTTACAAACATCGGAAATTGCACACAGGAGAGAAACCGTATTCCTGTCCTGAGTGCGGGAAATGTTTTTCACAGAAGTCCTATCTTTCTGGACATCAGAGATCTCACACGGGGAAGAAGCCGCGTTCCGGACATGAGTGAGGGAAATGTTCCTCACTGAAGTCCTGTCTTCCTGTACATCAGGGGTCCCACACAACCCTGGAGGTGTATTAGTGCCTTGAGTGCGGGAAATGTCTTCTAGATGAATGTTGCTGGACATCCCAGCTCTCATGTGGGGAAGAAGCACACCCTGATATACACCTCAGATATACTCCATGGCTGATCTTCATCATGGAAGAAACAGTTCATAAGGAGATCAGAGGTCCCCAAAGACATGGATGAAGTGTGGGACCGGGTCGGCCATTGATAGCAGGAGAAGAATAAAAATGGAGTCCTGACCTTTCATTGGCTGAGTATATTTTGTGGTGGAAGATTTTGCAGTCTAATTTTAAAAAATATTTAATTGAATAGATGTGACCCGGCATTCGCCCAGCTGTGTTGAATATTGGATGTATTTTATCTTTTAGATTGTAAGCTCCCAGGATCAGGGTCCTCCTATCCCTCTTGTATTGATCTGTATTGTTGCTGTATTGTCTCCTGTTATATTGTACAGCGCTGAGCAGACTGTTGGCGCCATAAATCCTGTATAATAATAATTTCATACTCTGATTTATTCCATCTAGTTGCCATAATGCAGTATTTTATTTTTACTCTGAGTTCATTTCAGGAAAAATCCCCCATTTTGGTCACTAGATGGAGCTGATGATCATAAGAAATCACTGTGTTAAAGTATGGCCAGAATTTGTCATGGCGGATGAATGATCATCATGTTTGTCCAACACATTTTCTTTAGGTACCGTATTTGCCGGCATATAAGACGACCCCCTACTTTTCCTGTTAAAATATAGGGTTTGCGCTATACTCGCCGTATAAGACTACCCCTCTTCCAACGCACACCAAATAAAAATGAAAAAACATCAGATTTGATTTCAATATGGTATGGTATTTCAGTATGGTATTCCAATGATGGGGTGCTATTCCTCCCACTGACACCAATGATGGGGCACTATTCCTCCCACTGACACCAATGATGGGGCACTATTCCTCCCACTGACACCAATGATGGGGCACTATCCTCCCACTGACACCAATGATGGGGCACTATTCCTCCCACTGACACTAATGATGGGGCACTATTCCTCCCACTGACACCAATGATGGTGCCCCATCATTAGTGTCAGTGTGTGAGGAATAGTGTCCCATCATTAGTGTCAGTGTGTGAGGAATAGTGTCCCATCATTAGTGTCAGTGTGTGAGGAATAGTGTCCCATCATTAGTGTCAGTGGGAGGAATAGTGCCCCATCATTGGTGTCAGTGGGAGGATAGTGCCCCATCATTGGTGTCAGTGGGAGGAATAGTGCCCCATCATTGGTGTCAGTGGGAGGAATAGTGCCCCATCATTGGTGTCAGTGGGAGGATAGTGCCCCATCATTGGTGTCAGTGGGGGAATAGTGCCCCATCATTGGTGTCAGTGGGAGGAATAGTGCCCCATCATTGGTGTCAGTGGGAGGAATAGTGCCCCATCATTGGTGTCAGTGGGGGAATAGTGCCCCATCATTGGTGTCAGTGGGAGGAATAGTGCCCCATCATTGGTGTCAGTGGGAGGAATAGCGCCCCATCATTGGTATCAGTGGGGAGAAAAGTGCCCCATCGTTGGTGTCAGTGGGGAGGAGGAATAGTGCCCCATCATTGGTGTCAGTGGGGGAATAGTGCCCCATCATTGGTGTCAGTGGGAGGAATAGTGCCCCATCATTGGTGTCAGTGGGAGGAATAGTGCCCCATCATTGGTGTCAGTGGGAGGATAGTGCCCCATCATTGGTGTCAGTGGGGGAATAGTGCCCCATCATTGGTGTCAGTGGGAGGATAGTGCCCCATCATTGGTGTCAGTGGGAGGAATAGTGCCCCATCATTGGTGTCAGTGGGAGGAATAGTGCCCCATCATTGGTGTCAGTGGGAGGATAGTGCCCCATCATTGGTGTCAGTGGGGGAATAGTGCCCCATCATTGGTGTCAGTGGGAGGAATAGTGCCCCATCATTGGTGTCAGTGGGAGGAATAGTGCCCCATCATTGGTGTCAGTGGGGGAATAGTGCCCCATCATTGGTGTCAGTGGGAGGAATAGTGCCCCATCATTGGTGTCAGTGGGAGGAATAGCGCCCCATCATTGGTATCAGTGGGGAGAAAAGTGCCCCATCGTTGGTGTCAGTGGGGAGGAGGAATAGTGCCCCATCGTTGGTGTCAGTGGGGGAGGAATAGTGCCCCATCATTGGTATCAGTGGGGAGAAAAGTGCCCCATCGTTGGTGTCAGTGGGGAGGAGGAATAGTGTCCCATCGTTGGTGTCAGTGGGGGAGGAACAGCGCCCCATCGTTAGTGTCAGTGGGGGAGAGGAGCGGCTGCTCCTTCTTTCAGTACGGCTGCTTGATTTTCGCGGGGCCGCTCGGCTCCGCCTCCTCGCTGGTGATTGGTCGCCGCGCTGGCGCCCAATCACCGGTGAGGAGGCGGAGCCGAGCGGCCGCGCGACCATCGAGTGGCCGAACTGAAAGAAGGAGCAGCCGCGCTTCCTGGACCGGATCATCGTGGGACCGGGACCGGAGCCAGGTAAGGTGCAGCAGCCCCTCTGCCCACCCCTGTACTTAGTGTCCGGCGTATAAGACGACCCCCGACTTTTCAGAAGATTTTCAGGGGTAGAAATGTCGTCTTATACGCCGGCAAATACGGTAGTTAGTTTCTCTCTTCAGGCACGGTGTCATACTAATCCCTGAGATCATACTCCTGCAGGTATGAGTACATCAGACATAGAAGAACAAAAGTCCAATAAACCAACAATATTCAACCAGTCATTGATTTAATATGGAAAATACCACATTTGGCCTTTAGATGGTGCTACGTTTTTTATCAATACTCTCCATCTAGTGGCACATGTGGTATTTTCCATTTTAAATCAATGGAAATCATTCGACCAGCAAATATCCTAATAACAGCCATCATTCCCCCAGTCACACAGAAGGAATGGACACGCACTCATGCCAGATAAATTGTTATGACATCTTTTATGAATGGACCCCTAAATGTAAGGAGATTCTTTTTATTTATTTTTATTGCATTTTACAAAATGTAATTGTCCATCAAACTTGGAAAAAAAGAACATGAAGGAAAAATAAAAGTAATTAAAAAAATAAACTCCTCCATTGTGTTGATGATCAATGACCAGCAGGGTGATGAAGAGAAGACTCCGGCCTGCAATGTGCACTCATCTTACTTGGACAGCAGACATATTATAGTAATGTACAACCAAGACAGCCAACAAAGTGCTGAACGGAACAACATCTGTATATTCAACCGAGATATAAAGAAAGAGGTGACAAAAGGAGGTTCAGATCCATCCACACCACAAACCAATGCAGTCACCAGTCATTCCAAGGGAGATCAGGTGAACTGATGATGATTTCCTGTGTCCTCTGGAATGCCCGCTCTGTCTGTAATGATCTCACTTCTGTCCATGACCTTTTTATCACAAACTCCTTTAACTTGCTTGTAATTACAGAAACCTGACTTCATGAATCTGACTCTCCCTCTCCTGCTGCCCTCTCCCATGGTGGTCTCCTCTTAACTCACTCTCCCAGGTCTAGTGGATGGAAAGGAGGTGGAGTTGGAATCCTCCTATCACCTCAAAGCACTTTTCAGGTCCTCCATTCACCTCCCTCTCTGTCCCTCTCCTCATTTGAAGTTCACTGTATTTGTCTGTTCTCTCCAGTTTCTTTAAGAATTTCTGTGATCTATCGTCCTCCTGGACCGATATCCAGCTTCCTTGATGACTTCCCTGCCAGGCTGCCTTACTTTCTCTCTTCTGAAATTCCCACAATCATTCTTGGTGACATCAACATCCCTGTTAATCGTAACACTTCTGCTACCTCTAAACTTCTGAGCATAACCACTTCTTTTGACCTAAAACAATGGACGCATGCTTCTACTCACTCCAATGGTAACTGCCTCCACCTTGTATTCTCCTACCTATGCACTCCTTGCAACCTCACCAACTTTCCTCTTCCTCTCTCTGATCCCTTATCAGCTTCACTCTCTCCTTGGCTTCCTCCTCCTTGTCTTCCAACTACCAGTTACCCGTAAAAACCTTCGTTATCTTAACCCTTCACTTCTTTTTCAGATTATCTCTATGACAAAATCTCAGTCATGTCCTGCCCCAACCTGACCACTTCTGTATACAATAGTTCACTGTCATCCACCGTGGACACATTGGCCCCCCTCCCTACATACAGAATTAGGCCCCGACCTCTACAGCCCTGGCAAACAGACAATACCAGATGCCTCAAAACACGTAGCCGTGCTCTTGAGCTTTTATGGTGTAGGGAACTGTTATTTTATACACTAGTTGTGGTTTGTTTATGTTCATATACAGCCACTACCATAGAGGTCCCATTACAGACAAGTCCCTGGGTGTGCTTCCTGCCCCTACAAGGAGGTCAGGAAACCCCAGGATGTTATATAGTTTGTTTTCCAGGAAGTAACAGGCAGAGGGTGCCAGCCTGCCATGTGCTATGTATCTGGGGGAGAACTGTATGGGGATTCTGTGAGTACTGATCCAGATTAACAAGGCTGCTATCTATGTAGTTGTTACTGAAGCAGATTAGATCTGCCTCTGTTATATTTCAACTTCTGTATTGGAACCCTAATATCTCTGTAAGAGAGAGATTTGTGGTTCATTATCATTATTCTATTTACACTGCAGAATCCTTATAGTTGTCTATATATATATATAGATCCGTGTTTTCACCTGCATAAGACTGTCAGGGGAACTTTCTGTTAATTGCAGTGTATCTTTGCAGCCTCTTGGCTTGAAGAGCCTTATTGGTCTGGATCTCTCTTTAGCTAGGATTAGCATAGGGAGCGTTGGATAGATTAGGCTAGAGGTAGGTTAGGCTTCCGACGGCCACTTAGACAGATAGAGGCCCGGTTGCGGTGACAGCCCAGTTTAGGGATAGGGACTAAGAGTAAGGATAGATAGAGCATTTTATCCTTTTAGGTGATGCATCGCTGATCTTCAGACAAGCAGTGCAATCATCCGCATAGAACGTGTTACTTGGACGCCATCGCAGCATCTAAAGTGGAAGCGTGCATCTTATTGACTCTCACCTCTCCAGGGGCCCCTGCAACCGGACAGCGCTATAACCCATGGTTGGAGGTATTCTGTATACTACATGCACATATACCCGGGTATAATTGCAACCTCCCAATTTATGGTAAATTGTAATTCCTGAATGTTATTCTTATGCATCCTGTTTTATGTGGCTGCTTTATATAAACTTTGCATTAATCTCATACAGGTGTGGTGACATGTTTCCATGTTAGAAATATAAGCTGGGGGCATTAATACTGCTATGTATAGTTACTGTAAGTTGTCTACCTGTTACATTCCTAGAAAGGGGTGAGTCTCCTCAATTGCAGGATCCCTATTCTAGGTGGAGGCACTGCCATTTGTATTATCACACAACCCCCTCTTCCATATAGCGAAGGCTCAGGATTGCCTATTCATATACAGGTTAGCGCCATAGCTTGTTTGGTGTGGGCCATTTCACATAACCCCCCCAAAACAGGGCTACATTTGGAGGCACTGCTGAGATCGAAGTGGGTTTAATAGTCAGTCATGGAGGAGCAACATGAAGAAAAGTGGCGCCCTCAACCTACTCCTAGAAGGAGGTACCTTCCCTCTGTCCCACCAAACGTCAGAGTAAAAGAAGAACAAATGCCAGTTAACTATTCTTATCAGGAAGATGTCAATATTTCACAATCTAGTGAGAATGCTGTTGGCACTTTAAATCAACTGACTGAGATGCTAGCACAAGGGTTACAGGCGGCACATTATAGAAAGCTAAAAGTGTTCTCTGGTAATGTTCCTGTACCACAAGGAGAAGAAGCTTTCGAAGTTTGGAAAGAGCACACCCTTCAATGCTTGAAAGAATGGTCCTGCTCAGAGGAAGGCAAGCGTCAGCGTGTTATGGAAAGTCTGCGATCTCCAGCGGCAGAACTAATCCGCTTGTATCGAGATACCCATGAGGGGGTAAGTGCAACAGACTATATACAAGTACTGTCTGACCATTTTGAACCATACTATGACCTTGAACAGATGGTTGCTGACTATCGTATTACCCGTCAGAAAGAAGGAGAGAGTGTTTCCACTTTTATTAATCGATTGCAGTTACTGTTGTCACGTCTGGTGTATCACACTGCTATACAGCCTGATGCAGTGAATTCAATGAGCACTAGTCAATTAGTACGGGGGTTGTTACCTAATCATCCTCTCGCACAGCTCCTCAAAGTGAAGTTATCTGATGATGATCTTCCTCTTCATAGACTAATGAAGTTAGTGAAGAAATTGGAAGCTGACATTTTTAGCACCCCTAAGAAAGTGAAACAACCTTTTAAAGAGGACCTCCCTTCTCGTCCTGTTCAAAATGATCAACCTGAATTCACTTGGTCCAAGTCTTCCATTAACAAGCCCGTTGCATTACACAGAGGGAGAGACTCTAGAAAGTGCTTCAGGTGTGGTCAGACGGGCCATTCAGCTAGACAATGTCATGACGATTATGAGGGAACGGTGCAAAGTGTGTCATTCCCTGTACAAAAGCACAAAGGACGACTGAAATATTCAAAGTCAGGATCAAAACAGCCTATCATAGGCTCCAAGTCCATTGTTAACGTTACTGTCAACGGACTTAAAACTTCAGCTTTGTTTGACACTGGGTCTCAAGTTACCCTTATCTATCGTTCCTTCTATCAGAAGCATTTGAGCAACACACCACTTCAATCTACTGGACAGATGAAGTTGTGGGGGTTGAACTCTAAGTCATACCCTGTTGATGGAAGCCTGCGCATAATTGTTACTGTACCTGGTTTAGAGGACAAAGGTGTTCCTCCCATGGAGATCACTGCACTTGTGTGTCCTGACACTGGGGACTCCAATGCCGCTCCTGTGATATTAGGTACTAATTGTAAAGCAGTACACTGTGCTTTTCAGACGTTTCTTGAAGGAGGTCGAACTGCTTCTTTAGATCAAATTGAACTGTCTTCTGATCTTAAAGAGCTTTGTAATGTCCTCTCTGTTGGCTATCAACACGGAGTGGTGTATCACATCGGTAGGCATGCAGTGGAAATTCCTCCAGGGGGAGAGAGAATACAAAGGGTTTCCTCCAGCATTGCTCCTGAGCTACTTGGAGATGGCAGTTACGTCCTTATGGAAACACCTGAAGAGATGATCAACAAAGAGGGGTGGCAGGTGATTCCTGAAAGGAAAGACTGGAGGGCCAGAGTGGACCTATCTACGGTTGTGACTGTGAGAAACTGTTCACCTTACCCCATTGTAATTGATCCTTACCAAAAGGTAGCCCATTGCTATCCTGTGTTTGGTGTTAACCCCTATGCTGAAGTGTGCAAAGTGCAAGTTGAAGGTACCACTCCTACTGTTGAATTTGATCTGACTGACCCAAACTTATCAGAGCTTTGGGGTCACAGATTGACACAGCAGTTATCAGGATTACCAGAAGTATTTTCTATGGATGAAATGGATGTAGGCTGTGCCAAAAGTGCTCAACACACTTTCAGGCTAACAGATGCCACTCCCTTCCGGGAAAGGCCCAGAAGGACAGCTCCAAAGGATGTTGATGAGCTCAGACAGACCTTACATCAGATGAAAGATCAGGGGATCATTGCGGATAGTAAAAGTCCCTATGCTTCATCTATTGTTGTGGTAAGAAAGAAGTGTGGATCTATTCGCCTATGTGTGGACTATCGAACCCTGAATCGAAGGACAATACCTGATCAGTATACACTACCCAGGATAGAAGAGGCTTTGGAAGCTCTGAATGGAAATCAGTGGTTCACAGTTCTTGATTTGCGGTCAGGGTACTATCAGGTTCCAATGGCTCCTGAAGACCAAGAGAAAACAGCCTTCATTTGTCCTTTGGGCTTCTATCAGTTTACCCGCATGCCACAAGGCATAAGGGGTGCACCAGCAACATTTCAAAGATTAATGGAACGCATTTTGGGTGATTTAGTGCCACGAGAGTGTCTTGTGTACCTCGATGACATTATTGTATTTGGAGCTTCATTGGAGGAACATGAAGAACGTCTCATGCGAGTGTTGCAGCGTCTAAAGGAGGAAGGGCTGAAGTTGTCTGCAGACAAGTGTAAGTTCTGCCGTTCATCTGTTACCTATGTAGGCCACATTGTTTCTGCTGAAGGAGTGGCCACAGATCCTGCCAAAGTTTAAGCAGTTGTGAATTGGCCATGACCTCAAAATATCACAGAGTTACGTTCATTCCTTGGATTCTGTGGTTATTACCGCAGATTTGTAGAAGGATATTCCAAAGTGGCCAAGTCCCTACATGACTTGTTGAAGACTGATTCGAGCGGTCAAGAAAAACAGAAGAAATCCACCAAAAATCCTTTTGGCGATAAGTGGACTTCAGCCTGTGAGCATGCCTGCATTCAGTTAAAGAAGAAGTTAACAGAGGCACTCGTTCTGGCCTATGCTAATGCTCGAAAGCCGTATGTTCTCCATGTAGATGCTAGCTTTGAAGGACTGGGTGGAGTGCTACACCAGGAGTATCCAGCTGGGTTGCGACCCGTCGCCTTCATCAGCCGAAGCCTCACAGTTAGCGAGCGCAATTACCCAGTTCACAAGTTGGAATTCTTAGCTCTCAAATGGGCTATTGTCGATAAGTTACATGATTATCTTTATGGAGCAGCTTTCGAAGTAAGAACGGATAACAATCCTTTGACATATGTCTTAACCACAGCAAAACTAGATGCCACTGGGCATCGCTGGTTGGCTGCTCTATCAAATTATCAATTCACCTTGAAATACAAACCTGGTCCAAAGAACATTGGTGCAGATGCGTTATCCAGACGCCCTGGGTTACCGCCTGTCTCTGAAGACAATGAATGGGAGGAAGTCCCTGGTCCTGGTGTTGGAGCACTATGTTCTATGGCTGCAGTAGTGGACGATAACGTGGCTTTCTCAGAGATGCGGCTCATAGACTCCATAGGGAGTGGACCTGATGCTGTACCAGACATGTTTGCTTACCCAGCAGCCCTAGGCTCATTTGAGAACTGTTCTATATCTCCTCAGCGGATGATTAAGAGTCAAAAGGCTGACCCTTTGATTGGACCTTTATATAGAGCAGTTAGTGTTAATGATCCAGAGATATTGAAGAAAACCTTGCCTGCTGAATGTAGCTCATTTCTGAGAGACTGGGATAAATTCAGGATTGAAAAGGGCCTACTCTACCGTGTGACTCTGTATCATGACCACCCAGGGAGACGTCAACTGGTTCTCCCTTATTGTTTTCGAAAGATGGTTTTCAGAAGTCTACATGATCTTCATGGTCATTTGGGGCCTGAGAAGACCTATGGCTTGATTCAGGACCGCTTTTATTGGCTCAGAATGAGAGAAACTGTGACTAGCCTTTGTAGAAGGTGCCTCCGTTGTCTGAGACAAAAAACCCTCCCAGTTCGAGCTGCCCCAATGGGACATTTACAGAGTTCAGGCCCCATGGATTTGGTCTGTATCGATTTTCTATGCATTGACAATGATTCAAGAGGAATTGGGAACGTGTTGGTAGTGACTGATCACTACACCCGGTATGCACAAGCTTTTCCTACCAAGGATCAAAAGGCAGTGACAGTCGCCAGAGTGCTTTGGGAGAAGTATTTCATCCACTATGGCTTACCCCACAGATTGCATTCGAATCAGGGAAGAGACTTTGAGAGCAGACTAGTTAAGGAATTACTTCAACTGCTCAACATCCATAAAAGCCGGACTACCCCTTATCACCCTGAAGGTGATGCTCTCCCTGAGAGATTTAACAGAACGTTGCTTGATATGTTAGGTACTCTACAGGTTGATGATAAACGTACTTGGAGTCGTAAAGTTGAAGCCATGGTTCATTCTTACAATAGCACAAGACATGAGACTACGGGATTCTCCCCTTATTTCTTGATGTTTGGAAGGGAGCCTAGACTGCCAATAGACCTCTTGTTAGGGGTCTCCACTGATGGTGTCGATCATCAAAGTCACTATCAGTATGTAGCTCGTCTGAAAGATACCCTTAAGTCAGCTTATCGTTTGGCTGAAGAAAATGCTGCCAAGATAAATGAAGGGAACAAAAGGAGGTTTGATCGTCGTGTGAGGTACAGAGAATTGAAACCTGGTGACCAGGTACTGCTTAGAAACTTGGGCCCTTCTGGGAAGCATAAATTAGCTGACCGATGGAGGAATGAGATTTTAACAGTGGTGAGCAAATTACCTGGAATTCCTGTGTATAAAATAAAGGGACCAGAAGGTAGAGTAAAAGCTTGGCATCGAAACCATTTGCTCCCTATTCCTCAAGTCACTGATGATGATGACTCAGAAGATACTGTGGGAAGGGACTCCACACAACCTCAGGCTAACATCACAACTGACCCTCCTGACTCTAATGAGAGTGACTGGACTGTAGTTCCTGAGATTCAGAGCCCAACATCTTCTCCTCTTCCAAGAGAGTCACTGAACCCTAGATCTCCAGAGTTTGTGCCTGAGTCAGTGAGTACGCCTAACCAAGGATCTAGTTCTACTCCACAATCAGTGCCATCTCTTCCCATGACACAAAGCCCTCATTCAGTACCTGAAAATCAGGGATTACCTCATAGGGAAGTGCGTAGAGGAGGAAGGGTTAGACATCCACCACCTGTTTTGACTTATGATACTTTGGGAGATCCCAGCATCATTCCTCAGCCCCATCTATACCATGCCTGGGTAGGGGCAGTATCTAATCTGGTCAATATGCTACCTGTATTTGCATCACCTGGCATGTATTTATACTAATCTGTTGTTTTCTTTAGCAAACCATTGTAATGGAGAGAGGACAACGTTGTGTATTTGAAATTGAATTTCATTATTGTATATAATTTGAGCTTCCTTTGACGGGACGTAAAGGTTTTACCAGGGGAAGAGTGTAGGGAACTGTTATTTTATACACTAGTTGTGGTTTGTTTATGTTCATATACAGCCACTACCATAGAGGTCCCATTACAGACAAGTCCCTAGGTGTGCTTCCTGCCCCTACAAGGAGGTCAAGAAACCCCAGGATGTTATATAGTTTGTTTTTCCAGGAAGTATCAGGCAGAGGGTACCAGCCTGCCATGTGCTATGTATCTGGGGAGAACTGTATGGGGATTCTGTGAGTACTGATCCAGATTAACAAGGCTGCTATCTATGTAGTTGTTACTGAATCAGATTAGGTCTGCCTGTTATATTTCAACTTCTGTATAAGAACCCTAATATCTCTGTAAGAGAGAGAGTTGTGGTTCATTATCATTATTCTATTTACACTGCAGAATCCTTATAGTTGTCTATATATATATATAGATCCGTGTTTTCACCTGCATAAGACTGTCAGGGGAACTTTCTGTTAATTGCAGTGTATCTTTGCAGCCTCTTTGCTTAAAGCCATAGCACCCTTATTGGTCTGGATCTCCCTTTAGCTAGGATTAGCATAGGGAGCGTTGGATAGATCAGGCTAGAGGTAGGTTAGGCATCCGACGGCCACTTAGACAGATAGAGGCCCGGTTGCGGTGACAGCCCAGTTTAGGGATAGGGACTAAGAGTAAGGATAGATAGAGCATTTTATCCTTTTAGGTGATGCATCGCTGATCTTCAGACAAGCAGTGCAATCATCCGCATAGAACGTGTTACTTGGACGCCATCGCAGCATCTGAAGTGGAAGCGTGCATCTTATTGACTCTCACCTCTCCAGGGGCCCCTGCAACCGGACTGCGCTATAACCCATGGTTGGAGGTATTCTGTATACTACATGCACATATACCCGGGTATAATTGCAACCTCCCAATTTATGGTAAATTGTAATTCCTGAGTGTTATTCTTATGCATCCTGTTTTATGTGGCTGCTTTATATAAACTTTGCATTAATCTCATACAGGTGTGGTGACATGTATTCATGTTAGAAATATAAGCTGGGTGCATTAATACTGCTATGTATAGTTACTGTAAGTTGTCTACATGTTACATTTCTAGAAAGGGGTGAGTCTCCTCAATTGCAGGATCCCTATTCTAGGTGGAGGCACTGCCATTTGTATGATCACAACCCCCTCTTCCATATAGCGAAGGCTCAGGATTGCCTACTCATATACAGGTTAGCGCCATAGCTTGTTTGGTGTGGGCCATTTCACATAACCCCCCCCCAAAACAGGGCTACAATGGCGTAAGACTAGGACCCAGCAAGACTTCGACCAATATAAATCTGCCCTTCAAAAATACAATTCTTGTCTCCACACTGCCAAACAGACCTAGTTTATCACTCTCCATAACACCCTCTCATGCAATCCCATCAACTCTTTTCTGCCTTTAACTCTCTGCTTTGTCCTTCTCTACCTCCACCCCCTAACTCACTCACTGCCCAGGAGATCGCTAATCACTTCAAAAATAAGATTGATACAATTCACGACGAGATCTCCACTGTGCAGATATCTCACCCTACACTCCTTGTCCACCTGCACAATCTATACTTCCCTTGTTCAACCCAGCTACTATAGAGAAGGTTGGTAAACTGTTTTCTAAAGCCCACCTAACCACCTGCCCCCTGGACCCTGTTCCCTCGTGAATATTAAGGTCACCCTCTGGCTCTATTCTTTATTCTTTAACTCATATCTTCAATCTCTCCCTTTCTACTGGCATCTTCCCAAACTCTCTAAAACATGCGCTAGTCACCCCCATACTTAAAAAAGCCTCACTGGACCCCACCAATCTTGGTAACCTAAGACCCATCTCCTTACTCCCTTTTGCCTCCAAACTCCTTGGACGTCTAGTCTACAACCGACTGGGCTGCCACCTTATTGAAAATAACCTTCTCGATCCCCTTCAGTCTGGATTTTACCCACAACACACCACAGAAACTGCTCTCCTAAAACTCACAAACGACTTATTAACCACTAAAACCAATGGTCACTATTCCGTACTCGTACTCTTGGACCTCTCCGCTGCCTTTAACACAGTTGACCACCCCCTCTTCCTCAAAAAACTCTATTTACTTGGTCTCTGTGACTATACTCTCCATTGGTTTGAATCTTACCTATCTCACCGCACCTTCGGTGTCCCTTACAACTCTACTTCCTCCTCTCCTACTCCTCTTACTGTCGGGGTCCCCCAAGGTTCTGTCCTTAGACCTCTCCTACTCCTCTTACTGTCGGGGTCCCCCAAGGTTCTGTCCTTAGACCTCTCCTACTCTCAATCTACACTTCTTCCTTGGGTCAGCTGATAGCTTCCCATGGTTTCCAATACCATTTCTATGCTGATGACACACAAATCTATCTCTCTACTCCTCAGCTCACCCCATCAGTTTCCACACGTATCATCAATTTACTAACAGACATATCAGACTGGATGTCACTCCACTTCCTAAAACTCAATCTATCCAAAACTGAGCTCATAATATTTCCTCCCCCATGTGCCTCTTCCCCTGATTTCTCAGTCAGGATCAATAGCACCACTATCAACCCATCCCTGCATGCCAAGGTGCTAGGGGTAACCCTGGATTTTGAACTATCCTTTCAGGCCCACATCTAATCCCTGTCCACATTATGCCGCCTCAACCTCCGCCACATCTCCAGAATATGCCCTTTCTTAACCAATGATACAACAAAGCTCCTTATTCACTCCCTGGTAATCTCTGGACTCGATTACTGCAACTCCCTCCTCATTGGCTTACCTTTACATAGGCTATCCTCCTCCAGTCCATCATGAATGCTGCTGCCAGGCTCATCCACCTTACCAACCGTTCAGTGTCTGCCACCCCTCTCTGCCAATCCCTCCACTGGGCTCCATTCAGTGTCCTCCATCCCTCTCTGCCAATCCCTCCACTGGCCTCCATTCAGTTTCCTCCACCCCTCTCTGCCAATCCCTCCACTGGCCTCCATTCAGTGTCCTCCACCCCTCTCTGCCAATCCCTCCACTGGCCTCCACTCAGTGTCCTCCACCCCTCTCTGCCAATCCCTCCACTGGGCTCCATTCAGTGTCTTCCACCCCTCTCTGCCAATCCCTCCACTGGCCCCCACTAAGTGTCCTCCACCCCTCTCTGCCAATCCCTCCTCTGGCCCTCACTCAGTGTCCTCTACCCCTCTCTGCCAATCCCTCCACTGGCCTCCACTCAGCGTCCTCCACCCCTCTCTGCCAATCCCTCCACTGGCCTCCACTCAGCGTCCTCCACCCCTCTCTGCCAATCCCTCCACTGGCCTCCACTCAGCGTCCTCCACCGCTCTCTGCCAATCCCTCCACTGACCTCCACTCAGTATCCTCCACCCCTCTCTGCCAATCCCTCCACTGGCTTCCCATTGCCCAACGGATAAAATTCAAAACATTAACAATAACATATAAAGCCATTTATAACTCTGTCCCAAATTACATCACCAATCTTGTCTGCAAATATCACCCAAACCGTCCTCTCCGCTCCTCCCACGACCTCCTGCTCTCTAGCTCCCTTGTCTCCTCCTCCCATGCTCATCTCCAGGACTTCTCCAGAGCTTCCCCCATCCTCTGGAACTCTCTACCACAATTTATCAGACTATCGCCTACTCTGTTCACTTTTAGGCGATCTCTGAAAACCTATCTTTTCAGGGAAGCCTATCCTGCCCTCAGCTAATAATGGAATCTTCTACTCCTCCTACCAGTCCATCCCCCACAATTACTACCTTTTGTACCACTAGCCCCTCCCTTTGAGATTGTAAGCTCCAAGGATCAGGGCCCTCCTTTCCCTCTTGTATTGATCTGTATTGTTGCTGTATTGTCTCCCGTTATATTGTACAGCGCTGAGCAAACTGTTGGCGCCATAAATCCTATATAATAATAATATTCTGTTTCTAACATTATAAAGTATCAGTTTGAGTTCATTGTATGACAACGTTGTTCTGTTACAGAAGACGTGAGATAAGAAGTCTCAGTATAATGACCTCATCTTTTTGTAGGATGTATAGGTAGATTTTTCAGAATCACTTAATACATTATTTGCAGTGACTTTGGTACAAGTTTGTTTGAAACCAAACAGTCAGAAAAGCCGTTATCTGGTAATGTAGTGATGTCCTTACTAGCCAAGGTTAAAGGTCAACCCTTGTCATGTTCCAGAAGACCCAAATCCTTCCCAATCCTATACTGCCCCCTTCAGGTCATTGAAATCTTTATATAGAGAAATGACACCTAGTCTGAGGTCACTTTTAGGTGAAGATAAGCTTTGCCCGCCTAGGTTTATGTGGGGGATAAAAGTAAGAGACGGACAGAGAAGAGGACACACATCACCAAAGAGACCTCACAAGACAGGAGACAAGGGACAACAGACGGACACAGACACCCCCTGAAGTGAGCGCACTGAAAGCTGACATCACTGACACCATACAGTCCATATTGGGAACTAGAACTTTCATTTTCCTCAGATAACTTGTACTCCCCTTATATCTCCAGATACATTGTTTAGTCCGATAACGGTTCTGGTGAGCACAGGAGGGGATGTGACGTCATTTTACCTGCAGTATAAATTATTATCATTTCCCTCCTCTGGGGAAGATTTATTTTACATATCCCTGAAGCTGATTCTGGCTTCTAGTCAATGGTTTATCCGGATGTATACAGTATATATAGGACAAGGTAGACTACTTCATGTAACATTACATCTTCATCTCAGATTGTAAGCGGATTGGATTGGCCTGTGTATGGGATTCCAGATCAAGTCATGGCAAGGTACACGTTGAGCGTTGAATATCTGGCTGTAGAGAGATCACGGGGGGGATTTGTATATCTGTTGTCACATGTTGCTGAGTTACTGATTTCTTACACGACATTTCCAGACAGTTGGATGTAATTCATTAATATTTGGAAGTAATTGCTGGCTTGTATTTCTCCCCATTATTGTGGATTAGATCATTGTACTGTTATCTTGTATTGTTTATTATTTATCATCACCTATTATATTTCATCCCCATTTTGTACTGATTTATATTATTAATAAATATATATTTTTGCACATTATTGCGTTTTATTTTGTCTTCCAATTATCACAAATACAGAACTGGGATGTCGGTTACTTTGTGAGAATTAGTAGGGAATCTCCTTCATTCCAGATCCCGCCTGTTTCCATGAATTGTATACGGATTATTTCCTCACAGATAAAGTTCTGACATATTTCGGAGATCCCACCAAGATTTGCCTACATTTGAAAAATATAATGGTGCAAGTATAGATATGTTATTGTCATTTTCTTGGCTCTGAAAGCACTGTTGTCAGTTACAAATACAGAAAATGTCTGATGTGAGAAGTGTTCCTAGTAGATGGAGCCATTCTGGTGCCGAATCTGAAGCTATTCTGAGTCAGAGAGATGTCAGAGAATTGGTGACATTTCAGGGGATGTCTTTTGTGAAAGATAAGTTGGACATTAAGCAGGATATGAATGATTGGGTACCTGAAATGTGGAGTAGGATTCCAGGGTATACAAATGATATCTGCTCTGATGATTCACGTGTTGCTGGCTATCTGTATATAATAGCTGAGGATAAAACAAAGAAAGAAAAAGAAACACGGCTGCATAAATCTCGGCCAGAATTTCTTGATGTCATTTTTGAATTGGCAGAACAATTAAATAAAGTAAAATTGTATATCAGGCCAGAGGCTGAGAACGTTAAACACTTACAGAGAAAACTCCATGAGATAGAAACTCAATCTACAAACATTTCTGCTGAGATGGAACAATTGTCAGATAAAATGTTCAATTTTAAGAAAATTATTTGCAAAATAAAGAATTGATCGCTTCTTTAACCACTTCCAGTCCGGACACTTTCCTTCCTGTCCAGGCCAGTTTTCAGCTTTTAGCACTGTTACACTTTAAATGACAATTGCGAGGTCATGCAACACTGTACCCATATGAATTTTTTAGCATTTTTTTTTTTGAGACAGATAAAGCTTTATTTTGGTGGTATTTATTCACCGCTGGGATTTTTATTTTTTTTGCTATATAAATTAAAAAGTCCAAACATTTTCAAAAAAGTGTTTTCTTATAAAATTTTGCAAATAGATAATATTTCATCATAAATCTTGGCCAAAATGTATTCCATTACCTTTTTTGTAAAAAAAAAAACCCAAATTAGTGTATAACCAAAAATTATAATTTTTAAAAAATGTTTTTTAGATTTATTTATGTTTTTTTTACATACTGTCACCCTAGCAGTACAATGTCACCATGGTGACACTGTACTACTTGTGGGGGATGATGAAGATTTTTTTTTTACACTGATTATTTTACACCCATAAAGGCTGTAAAAGCAATCATTTCTCCTTCACTCTGGCTGCATTCTTGCAGCCATTGATAAATACTGTGAGAGCTGTGATTGGTCACAGCTTGTCACATAGTACAAGGCTGTTGTGAATAGCCCTGTACTATGTGACCTCTGTGATCATTCACAGATTTCACACATAGTAAGCAATGATGTCAGAAGTAACATCTTGCTTACTACTCTGCATGTGATCACTGATTGGCCAATCAGTGATCACATGATTAGGACCTCACACAGGGGTCCCGTACGACGATCGGTGTTCCACTGTGTCTGGAGGACAGAATGGGCACTGGATCGCATTGTTCCCAGGGAGCGTGAACTAGCAGGGGGCGGGGAGGCTGTTTATAAACAGCCACCTGCCCCTGCACTGCCTGTTTTGTCTCTCCAATCTAAGCATTGATAGTGTGATCTCTGTAACTTACAGTTGTGATGAGATAGTGATAACTTCAACCTCAGCTGGATACCACAGTCAGTGACTCAATCGATAAGACATCTTGCAGATCTTGTGAAGTTTATTCCATAAACTGAGAGACTCTTACAACAATGAACATTCGATAGGTCAAAAGATCATAATGTTTCCTGCTTCATGACATGAGGCTAGAGCTGCAATGCATTCCTGGGAAAGGAGGAAGGCTATCTATACAACATTAACTAAACCAAAGGAAAGGGAGGAGCAGAGAAAAAATATAGAAAACACTTAAAGGCATATTACAGTCATGTGAAACATGACACTGCCACCATCCGGCCGTTTATATACAACGGCCGGATGGGAGATGGTTAAGAAAGAATCTAGATCAGATCTCTGAGGATTTGTCTGACTGTAAAGGGATAAAATCAACTTTAGAAATGAGAATGTGAAAAGCTGAGTATTGCGAATACCCATCTCCAGCATAAGGTAGATGTCCAAAACCGCACATATCAGCAATTGGTACCGGAGACACAGGAGCTAAAAGCCAGCAGTACAAGGGTTAAACCTTCTACTTGGCAGACTACAAATGTCATTGAACCCTTTAGCAGCTCACACCCAGACCATTCTATGAGCCCTAAAATTGTAATCCCATTAAAATCAGAGGCTTCAGAATCTGAGAGTAACTACAGTGACTCCCCAGATGAGGATGAAATGCCTTCCAGTAGGGAACACAATCTTCCTAAATTAAGACCCCTCTCACTTCATAAACACCCCAAAAGTGAGAGGCCTGTGTATGATACCACCAAAGTGATACCATTCCTAACAGAAACTGTGGGTCTCTTTACTAAGAAAGGATCTCCTTCTATAATTGATCACACAGAAACCTACGAGGAGGCGATGATGACCCGAAGTTTGAATTCTGACAAACAGAAAACTGAATTTGTCCCATGGGTGTCTCAGCCAAAGCTCAGGAATTTCTTGACTTGCCTCAGAGACACGGGTGTAATAAGATGGTCTGAAGTGGTATCAGAAATAAAAGCAGAATTTGGTCCCTACCGCTCAGCTACTGCTGATAAAAGAGACATTTTGACTTTAAAATGTCGGCCAAATCAAAGTCCCCGAGAGTTTTTGTCCGTTCTCAAGAATGCCTACAGCCTGGCTGAAAAAGATCCTGATTATGACAGCCCTGAATGTGTCCAATTGTTTTATGATGCTTTCCCAAATAAAA
The DNA here is from genome assembly GCF_062004578.1 of Staurois parvus. Lineage (NCBI taxonomy): Eukaryota > Metazoa > Chordata > Amphibia > Anura > Ranidae > Staurois > Staurois parvus. The sequence goes on from NW_028318365.1 coordinate 518,506, forward strand.
AAGAAATGATTTTGGCCCGAGATTACAATCCCAGAAAAACTCTGGATTGGCTGCTGACAGAGAGGACCGCCCTCTACGCTGGATTACAGCATGGGGAAGAGTCTCAGGGCAGGAGATTTACAAAGCCCACAGAAAACATAGCTGAGACTCAGATTAAAAAGGATCCCAGAAAGTTTGAATCCCCAAAAAGGAGTTCTGCTGAAGTTGTTGAAGCTCCAGACCTCTCAGTCAGAAGAAGTCTAAACCCAATCTGGATTTCAAGAAGGTCCCCGTCACTGACAACTCAGACAAAAAGCATCAATTTACTAAGCGACAGGAGAAATCAGGGAGGTTATTACCAGAATTACAGGTCCAACCAGAAAAAGGTCCAATCTGGTTCTGAAACAGAAAGTTCTGTCAGATCCCAGACATCCAATTCCAAAACTCCAAACCCAAAAGTTCATTGGAAAAGTAGAAGTAATCTATATGAAGCCTGGAGCAGATGCAGGTCAGTTCAGTGTATTAGCAGAACAAATGGGGAAATAACCAATTTCTTCACTGCTAACACTAAGAATCCTTTTTTCGGGAATCCCAATCCTGCAGAAAATCGTCCTCAGTAGGAAGCAGGAATGAACAGGTTAAAGCATCAAACAATGATAATGCCTGTAATGTCCCGATAAACAAGAGAGCACAAATGAAGCCAAGTGTCTGTATGTCTGAGAAGGATTGAACCTGTCCTATGCCAAAAGGTAAGGGGGGGCAGAATGTTTGTGTTTCTGTATTACAGCCCACAGAATCCTCCACAATGAAAACGTGACAAGACGTCCAAGGAGCTTCCATGTGAAGAAGAAGGGGGGGTCAGCGGATGAGACAAAGCATAAAGACACCTTCACTTCTCACCCAAGGTACCTCTGCCCATTACAGGACATTGACAAAAGGTATTCCATTGAAGTGGAATGACATCATCATTTACCAAAGATCACGGCTTTATTAGACACGGGGAGCCAAGCAACTATTAGAACTCAGAAAGATTTCCAACAAATCCAAGACTTCTCTTCAGGGAAATATAAAGGTGAAAAGTTTCCCAGCAAAACCTGTGAGTGTATCCGGTACAGCCATGAAGGTATCAGGTACGGCTTGGCTACATTTCATAGTGGGAAATAAAAGAATCTGCCATCCCACACTGCTAGTTGGTTTGCCCTATGACCCCTAATTATTGCTATAGATCTCCTTCAGAGATGAAACCCTGTCATTGATTTTATCAGTGAGGTTATATGGTCACAGGTCAATGTGCCAATTAATTATGAGCACCCCCAATCCTATCACAATCTGTGTAACTGCCACGTGATGGAGGAAAGACCGGACTCTATTGAGGTCCATTTCAGGAACAGCCAAATTCCAGATGTTTCCTTCTTACAGGCAACACCTACCTCCACCTTATGTGGACAGGAGGAGAACACCATATGTGTGTCCCCTGAAAGAGTCAGAGATGTCTGCCTGGAAGGGGACGTTCTATTCACCTCCATAGAGAAGATACTGACTCTACTGGGTTCAGTAATCATACACAATTCCTAGCAAGGATTGGAAAGGTGAATGAGGATGTGTTCTTTCCCTTCAAAGTCAATGACCTGGGAAGTACTAAAAAGGCTAAACTGGCTTTACACCGGGAAATAGTTACATTAGTAGAGATCTACTAAAACAAATGTCTAATCCTAAAGTAGTCAGGTATCCCAACCCTCAGGATAACTGGATCCATGATCTGGATAATGACTCCAAAAGTCATAATATTATTGCCAAATGCATGTTATCCATTTCAGTTGGGGGTAAAACGGCCAATCATTTATTCCTGGTAATCACTGAGCCCCGGTATCAGATTTACATTGGCAACGATCTAGTGCATTGCTTTGCCATACACACGGATCTGATAAATTCCACATTGTGGACCAGATTAAAGGGGATCTATGTACATTTATAGATGAACATGAAGCCCTTAAATCATCCCAGATAGTGCCATATGCAGGAAACATATTAGTACCACATGATGTACCTATACAGGTACAAAAAGGACAAAAAGAATCCGGATGCATTTATATGTCTCTCAAATAAGATGCAACAATCGGTAATTTTGGTAAATCCTACACAAATGGTGAATATCCAGCCATTGAAAACCCCAAATAATTATTAATAATGGAGCCCCAAATGAAATCTCTTTGCCCAAAAACACTATAATTGGTTTGGCTTTAGATTCCTATTCTTGCACCTTTGGGGTTCCATAATACAAGTATTGGTCTTATTCCTGAACAATACCTTCCCGAGGAACAGATATCTGAGCAAACATTTCATTCTTCTCCTGAAGGATTGTTCACCATTCGCTCAATGTCTGCTTTCCATTCTGAGATAGGTACTTGTAAGGTGGAGGAATCCTCTCTTATATTTAATCCTCCTCTTAATGAACAAAGGAATATCATGACCTCACTGACAGGCTTGAGGAAGACGATGAAAATGTAAATATCCTTCACTGATGGATGATCTAATGACCCAGAGCACCAACGGCTAAATGAAGTCCTTATGGGATTCCAGGATATGTTTGTAAAGATTCTTATGACTGGAGTTACAGACATTCACATAGCCGGGATCCAGACTGATCCTGATGCCCCTCCCGTCTATATCAAGCAATATGGACTTCTTCTAGCGTGTTACGATTCGTTGTCAGAAATCATAAGGAACCTTCCAGAGAGGTATGATAAGACCGGTGCACAGTTCTTATAATAATCCTGTCTTAGGGATCCTTAAACCAAATGGTCAATGGTGTCTGTGTGCCGACTTCACACAGCTCAACAAATGTGTATATATGTCCGGCTGACCCGTGCCATATATTGACCAATGCTTGGTACAGATGCAGGGAGCCGAGATCTTTACTGCGCTGGATTGTGCCCAAGGTTATTGGACAGTCAGGATAAGTCCTGGAGACCAATGCAGACTGGCCTTCACCTTGGATAAAGAACAATATACCTGGACCCGTATGTCTTTAGGTTACATAAACTCAGGCCATGAATTTGCTGGTTCTTACATAAGGCCATGCCTGATGCTGCAGAGAGAGGAAATGTAACATATGTGGATATTTTACTGAAAAGTACTTCTGTTGAAAAGCATATCCAAAACATGAGACGGGCTAAATCAGCTGAGAGAGGCAGGTGTTACAATGTCATTACAGAAAGCCCAATGGTGCCGTACAAAGTCACCTTCCTTGGACATGAAGTGACCTCTGAAGGCCTAAATCCACAAAAGAAGAAAGTGGAGGCCGTGATGAAGTGTAAAACACCTCCCAACATCAGTGACGTGAGATCATTTGTGGGTGTGATGAATTACTCACGTACGTTTATTGATGACTAGGCAGAAATCAGGAAACCTTTATTGACATTACTAAAGAAGAATATACCATGGACATGGGGGGGGCTCAGGAGCGAGCCATGAATGAGCTGACAAGGAAACTCACCCAAGCCCCGTGCCTGGCTTATCCAGAAGGAGGAAAACCCTTCTATCTGGGAACTGGATTCACAAACCTCAGTATCAATGCTGTACTGGATCAAATACAAGACAATCTGAACAAATCATTGCCTATGCCAGTAATTCCCTGTCACCTGTACACATCACATCCAATGACTGTGAGAAAGCATTACTAGCCCCAGTCTGGGCCCTTCAAAACTGTAAAAGTTACATTCAGGGTGAGGAAATAATAATATAACTGAACATCAACCTCTGCAATATTTACAAAGTGACAAATCCGAGATGGTAATTTATCACCCAGCAGAATCCCTGCCTGGACATCATCCTCACAAGGATGGCCATTACAAGTCCCATATAAAGGGAATAAAGAGTTGTATCCCGAGGTCCGGCCAACTCCAGGATTGTTCAGCTCCTTCTCATACAGAAGAGCCATTAGATGACTTCTTAGAAGAAAAATGATCTTCCCCTTACAAGGCCGATGACGAGGACTACTGTCCATTACTGCCATGTGTATATATTGATGGCTGTGCTTATCACACCCCCATAGACCAGGACAGACAATGAGTAGCCGGCATTGGAATCACCCGGACAGGACAATTCCCAAATGTATCAGTAGGGGGCAGTATTGGTGCCAAGAGCAGCCAAGTGCTGGAATTCCCAGCTGTATACAGAACTGTTCACATTGCTACAGACCATAATATCAAGGAGTTTGTTGTCGTCACGGATTCCATCTGTGTGTGGAACAGTTTTGTGGAAGATCTGCCGACTTGGAAAAGAAACAACATGTTCCGATGTAATCAATAGAGTATAGGTGAGCGCACAAAACACACAAATGAGCTGCTGGCATAAAAGGACAGAACCCCGAAATCCTCTGCTAAATGGTCAATAGGTATGCAGTGCTAATACAAAGGATCTGGTGAAAACAATGAATAACTGGAGAAAATCCAGTGACAAGAAATATGGTGAATGGATTAAAACCAAAATAAGCACGAATAAATCCATAAATATTCCACTAAAATGTATAAGTGTAAACATAAATAAATAAAGTTCATAAAGTGCAAAAACGTGCTGATGAATCCATATTCCAGTAAACTGGTGACTGGATGAGAATCGAGATGGTGATCGTTAGAACACTTCAAGTAGAATAGTGATTCTGGTGACTGGGAAGCAGGAATATTGGAAAAAACTCCAGTGCAGGGGTGGACTGACCATTTGGAAACTCGGGCACTGCCTGAGGGTCCGGGGACAGTAGGGGGCCCCATGAGATGCGCCTGGTACCTTTTTCATAGGCTTTTTTGAGTTTGGGCAAGGATACAGGGGCCCCATGATCCCCTATTGCCCAGGGGCCCCATGAGTTGTCAGTCCACCCCTGCTCCAGTGCTCGTGACTTCAGATGGTGATAGATTGGTATGTTCTTGCTCTTACCGGAAGTTATATGCACATGTAACAATACCCTCCAAACAGGACCCTGGTGGTCATCATGGATGTGGTCGGGGCAGAAGGGGGCTCCACTGGCACACACACAGCAGGGGGAGCACTCCAGACATTGCTAACGGACCAATCCATTACAGGGAGTGGGGGAGGAACTGCTCCTTAATATCCAATCCAGCCAAGGTACACCGATACTGTCAGATGTTACTCTTCCACCTTCCACGGCTCAGTAATCAGCCACCACACATGGATATTATAGTGTAGGAACTCTGTAATAGATATGGGCAAAGAATCCAAATATTGATGCCAAAAAATCAAACTTACATATGCAGTGATAAAGATGGCCGCCGGACCAACATGCGGTCTCGGCGGCGTGACGTCAGCATGGCAAGGCTCCTCTCTTACGCGTTTCATGCAACAACACGTTATCAAAGGGATAGCCTTGCCGCTGTCCGCTATTTATAGCTCCCGCGCGCATGCGTGACGCGGGCGCCATTTTGTGGAAGTCTGGCAAAGGAAGCCGGACAAAACTGAACCGCTTAGGGAAAACCACTCAGCCCACCAGGGAATGCAATACAAAGGAATGAATAATAAATGCTGAACAATAGGATGATAAATAAAGGACACAAATAAAAGCGGCTAAAGAAATAAATGACTATACATAACGGCCGCCATTTTATTGAAGGATAACAATATTAATTATAGGGATAATACAGGAGACGGTCTCCATTTTGTTGTAGACCCCTAAAATGATATGGAAGAATGAATGTATATATAAAATAATGAATAATAATACTCTGCCAATTATAGGGAGTGTGCCAGCTGGGATTATAATATACAATGTATACATAACAACATGATGTCATCAAACTAGATACAGCGTATTGCCATTCACCTGGAGGACCTCAAGTGCCATAATGTTATAACAACAAAACAATTGGATTACAGAGCCATTATAATATTAAACGTGTCTGATAAAAAGATACTTTATTATTACACATATAAGAGATGAAGAGTGTATAGAAAAGACAACAATATGTAATACTCAGAGCCAATTAAAACATAAAATATTAAATTCCAAACATATGGAAATAGTAAATAAAAATATGGAAAAAGTAAAACCATCATCTTTATTCAGTGTGTAGGGCAGGACTCCATTTTTATTCTTCTCCTGCCATTAATGGCCAACCCGGTCCCACACTTCATCCATGTCTTTGGGGACCTCTGATCTCCTTATGGACTGTTTCTTCCATGATGAAGATCAGCCATGGAGTATATCTGAGGTGTATATCAGGGTGTGCTTCTTCCCCACATGAGAGCTGGGATGTCCAGCAACATTCATCTAGAAGACATTTCCCGCACTCAAGGCACTAATACACCTCCAGGGTTGTGTGGGACCCCTGATGTACAGGAAGACAGGATGTCAGTGAGGAACATTTTAATCACTCAGGACTGGAAAGTGGCTTCTCAACCATGTGAGATCTCTGATTTCTGGAAAGACTGGACTTCGCAATAAAACATTTCCCACACTCAGGACAGGAAAGTTATTTCTCCTCGTGTGCGATTTTTGATGTTTATAAAGATAGGACTTCTGTGAAAAACATTTCCCGCACTCAGGACAGGAATACGGCTTCTCCCCTGTGTGAGATCTCTTATGTCTATAAAGACTGGACTTCTCTGAAAAACATTTCCTGCACTCAGAACAAGAGTACGGCTTCTCCCCCGTGTGAGATCTCTGATGTTTATGAAGATAGGACTTCTCTGAAAAGCATTTCCCGCACTCAGGACAGGAATACGACTTCTCCCTCGTATGAGATCTCTGATGTCTACGAAGATAGGACTTCAATGAAAAGCATTTCCCGCACTCAGGACAGGAATACGGCTTCTCCTCTGTGTGAGATCTCTGATGTGTGTAAAGATTGAACTTCACTGAAAAACATTTCCCGCACTCAGGACAGGAATGTGGCTTCTCCCCCGTGTGAGATCTCTGATGTGTGTAAAGACTGGACTTCTTTGAAAAACATTTTGCACACTTAGAACAGGAATACGGCTTCTCCCCCGTGTGAGATCTTTTATGCACATGCTTCTCCCTCGTATGAGATCTCTGATGTTTACGAAGATAGGACTTCAATGAAAAACATTTCCTGCACTCAGGACAGGAATACGGCTTCTCCTCTGTGTGAGATCTCTGATGTGTGTAAAGACTGGACTTCTGTGAAAAACATTTCCCGCACTCAGGACAGGAATGTGGCTTCTCCCCTGTGTGACACCTCTGATGTGTGTAAAGATTGGACTTCTTTGAAAAACATTTCCCGCACTCAGAACAGGAATACGGCTTCTCCCCCGTGTGAGATCTCTGATGTGTGTAAAGACTGGACTTCTGTGAAAAACATTTCCCGCACTCAGAACAGGAATACGGCTTTTCCCCCGTGTGAGATCTTTTATGCACATTAAGATGGGATTTAGAAGGGAAACCCTTCCCGCACTCAGTACAGGAGAACCTCTTCCCAGTTGGAAGGCTGGCCCGGTCCCGCACAGTCTGAGGTTCCTCAGGATACAAGGAATCCGATGGTCCATCTACACTGGGTGGTGCCGGATGGACATTGGAGGGAGCCGGGTTTTCTCCTGGACTATACTGTGTGATGTCCTCATCTTCTACTTTCCAGTCTGGAGACAAAGTGAGACAATCCTCGGAGGTTTTCCTCATCTCCCGGCCATGGACTAAAATACAAAGACAAAGAGGATTACTAGACAGGAGCTGATTGGTTCCCCCAAACCAGGACTCCGCCCACATCAGGCAGCTTGGTCTCTGAGGAGCTTACAATTCCACCCTCAAGGGAACTAGGAAATGTCTCCTCTGATCTCCTACCAGGTCATTTCTTTATTCATGGACCTTAGTCAGAGAGTGAGGAAACAACCAGAACTGTCTTTTATAGGAGGGACAGTGATGAGGGGATTATAGGACGAGGGTCCCCACCCCCTCTATCACTCATCGCCATCTTCCCAACACAAGAAGTACTGCACTTCCTTATTTAGTCCATGATTTAGTCATGAAGAACAGCGGGGCTGAGCCCCACCAGAGGTCAGAGAGTGAGGATGGGGGGAGAACAACCAAGATGAAGACTGGACTGATCCTGAAAACCACCATCATTGGGGTATTGACTCCTCCCTCATTATCACTTTCTGTTTAAGGGTCCAAAGTTGGAGGATGTTATCACATTATTATCACCATGTAAAAGTCTGTGCTCCAATCACATCATCTGATATAAAATGTCCAGCTGGGAGGAAATGGGGGGAACAAAAGAGAATCCATATTATGTGTATATATAGCAGTGGGGGGAGGGGGAGAGCAGAAGTCAGGAGTATGTAATGTACAACATAGAGTATATAGTGCAGGGGTCAGGAGTATGTAATGTACAACATAGAGTATATAGTGCAGGGGTCAGGAGTATGTAATGTACAACATAGAGTATATAGTGCAGGGGTCAGGAGTATATAGTGCAGGGGTCAGGAGTATGTAATGTACAACATAGAGTATATAGTGCAGGGGTCAGGAGTATGTAATGTACAACATAGAGTATATAGTGCAGGGGTCAGGAGTATGTAATGTACAACATAGAGTATATAGTGCAGAGGTCAGGAGTATGTAATGTACAACATAGAGTATATAGTGCAGGGGTCAGGAGGATGTAATGTACAACATAGAGTATATAGTGCAAAGGTCAGGAGGATGTAATGTACAACATAGAGTATATAGTGCAGGGGTCAGGAGGATGTAATGTACAACATAGAGTATATAGTGCAAAGGTCAGGAGTATGTAATGTACAACATAGAGTATATAGTGCAGGGGTCAGGAGTATGTAATGTACAACATAGAGTATATAGTGCAGGGGTCAGGAGTATGTAATGTACAACATAGAGTATATAGTGCAGGGGTCAGGAGTATGTAATGTACAACATAGAGTATATAGTGCAGGGGTCAGGAGTATGTAATGCATAACAGAGTATATAGTGCAAAGGTCAGGAGGATGTAATGTACAACATAGAGTATATAGTGCAGGGGTCAGGAGGATGTAATGTACAACATAGAGTATATAGTGCAAAGGTCAGGAGGATGTAATGTACAACATAGAGTATATAGTGCAGGGGTCAGGAGTATGTAATGTACAACATAGAGTATATAGTGCAGAGGTCAGGAGTATGTAATGTACAACATAGAGTATATAGTGCAGGGGTCAGGACTATGTAATGTACAACATAGAGTATATAGTGCAGGGGTCAGGAGTATGTAATGTACAACATAGAATATATAGTGCAGGGGTCAGGAGTATGTAATGTACAACATAGAGTATATAGTGCAGGGGTCAGGAGTATGTAATGTACAACATAGAATATATAGTGCAGGGGTCAGGAGTATGTAATGTACAACATAGAGTATATAGTGCAAAGGTCAGGAGGATGTAATGTACAACATAGAGTATATAGTGCAGGGGTCAGGAGGATGTAATGTACAACATAGAGTATATAGTGCAAAGGTCAGGAGGATGTAATGTACAACATAGAGTATATAGTGCAGGGGTCAGGAGTATGTAATGTACAACATAGAGTATATAGTGCAGGGGTCAGGAGTATGTAATGTACAACATAGAGTATATAGTGCAGGGGTCAGGAGTATGTAATGTACAACATAGAGTATATAGTGCAGGGGTCAGGAGGATGTAATGTACAACATAGAGTATATAGTGCAAAGGTCAGGAGGATGTAATGTACAACATAGAGTATATAGTGCAGGGGTCAGGAGGATGTAATGTACAACATAGAGTATATAGTGCAGGGGTCAGGAGGATGTAATGTACAACATAGAGTATATAGTGCAAAGGTCAGGAGGATGTAATGTACAACATAGAGTATATAGTGCAGGGGTCAGGAGTATGTAATGTACAACATAGAGTATATAGTGCAGAGGTCAGGAGTATGTAATGTACAACATAGAGTATATAGTGCAGGGGTCAGGACTATGTAATGTACAACATAGAGTATATAGTGCAGGGGTCAGGAGTATGTAATGTACAACATAGAATATATAGTGCAGGGGTCAGGAGTATGTAATGTACAACATAGAGTATATAGTGCAGGGGTCAGGAGTATGTAATGTACAACATACAGTATAAAGTGCAGGGGTCAGGAGTATGTAATGTACAACATAGAGTATATAGTGCAGGGGTCAGGAGGATGTAATGTACAACATAGAGTATATAGTGCAAAGGTCAGGAGGATGTAATGTACAACATAGAGTATATAGTGCAGGGGTCAGGAGTATGTAATGTACAACATAGAGTATATAGTGCAGGGGTCAGGAGTATGTAATGTACAACATAGAGTATATAGTGCAGGGGTCAGGAGGATGTAATGTACAACATAGAGTATATAGTGCAGGGGTCAGGAGTATGTAATGTACAACATAGAGTATATAGTGCAGGGGTCAGGAGTATGTAATGTACAACATAGAGTATATAGTGCAGGGGTCAGGAGTATGTAATGCACAACAGAGTATATAGTGCAGGGGTCAGGAGTATGTAATGTACAACATAGAGTATATAGTGCAGAGGACAGGAGTATGTAATGTACAACATAGAGTATATAGTGCAGGGGTCAGGAGTATGCAATATACAACAGAGTATATAGTGCAGGGGTCAGGAGTATGGAATGTACAACATAGAGTATATAGTGCAGGGGTCAGGACTATAGAATGTACAACATAGAGTATATAGTGAATGGGGTCAGGAGTATGTAATGTACAACAAAGTATATAGTGCAGGGGTCAAGAGAATGTAATGCACAACATAGAGTATATAGTGCAGGGGTCAGGAGTATGTAATGTACAACATAGAGTATATAGTGCAGGGGTCAGGAGTATGTAATGTACAACATAGTGTATATAGTTCAGGGGTCAGGAGTATGTAATGTACAACATAGAGTATATAGTGCAGGGGTCAGGAGGATGTAATGTACAACATAGAGTATATAGTGCAGGGGTCAGGAGTATGTAATGTACAACATAGAGTATATAGTTCAGGGGTCAGTATAATGTAATGTACAACATAGAATATATAGTGCAGGGGTCAGGAGTATGTCATATACAACATATAGTGTGTAGTGCAGGGGTCAAAAGTATGTAATGTACAACAAAGTATATAGTGCAGGGCTCAGGAGAATGTAATGTACAACATAAAGTATATAGTTCAGGTGTCAGTAGAGTATAATGTACAACATAGAATGTATAGTTCAGGGGTCAGGAGTATGTAATGCACAACAGAGTATATAGTGCAGGGGTCAGGAGTATGTAATGTACAACATAGAGTATATAGTGCAGGGGTCAGGAGTATGTAATGTACAACATAGAGTATATAGTGCAGGGGTCAGGAGTATGTAATGTACAACATGGAGTATATAGTGCAGGGGTCAGGAGTATGTAATGTACAACATAGAGTATATAGTGCAGGGGTCAGGAGTATGTAATGTACAACATAGAGTATATAGTGAGGGGTCAGGAGTATGTAATGTACAACATAGAGTATATAGTGCAGGGGTCAGGAGTATGTAATGTACAACATAGAGTATATAGTGCAGGGGTCAGGAGTATGTAATGTACAACATAGAGTATATAGTGCAGGGGTCAGGAGGATGTAATGTACAACATAGAGTATATAGTGCAGGGGTCAGTACTATGGAATGCACAACAGAGTATATAGTGCAGGGGTCAGGAGTATATAATGTACAACATAGAGTATATAGTGCAGGGGTCAGGAGTATATAATGTACAACATAGAGTATATAGTGCAGGGGTCAGGAGTATGTAATGTACAACATAAAGTATATAGTGCAGGGGTCACAGAGTGTGTCATGCACAACAGAGTATATAGTTCAGGGGTCAGGAGTATGTAATGTGCAACATAGAGTACGCCACCACACGCTAGACTATCTGCAACCATGCGCCCCAAGAAACCTTTCACCTCCCTCACTTGTCCGCCACTCCATTTACCCTCCTAAAATGCCACCAGTACTCATCCTCCTCATACTCCTCTCCTCCGTTCCCAAAATCTCTTTTCTTTATCCCTCTACTCTTCACAAACAACTATACATTGCACTCTCACTGCTTCCATCTCCTTCTACAGCTCACACCACCTCCCCCTGATACTCCACTCTCCCACTGACCCAAACACCACCACTAGCAGACTCACACGCTCTTGTACATCCCGCTCCCATGCCACCTTTCTCACCCTTCTCCTAACCGGGGGGGACATCTCCCGAACCCTGGTCCCTCACAACCTCGCTCACCCACTAGGCACCCTCCTACTTCCACAACCTGCCACAACCCCCTCAATCTAATACCTGTCCCCCTGCTCCTCACAACCACCCCTGCATTCTTGTGTGCATACCTTGAACGCCCAATTGGTTTACAACAAACTCACCACCATCCACAACCTCTTTGTCTCCCACTCCCTCAACCTCCTAGTGATCACCAAAACCTGGATCCAAGCCACTGACTCTACCTCCCCTGCGGCACTCTCCTATGGAGGTCTCATCTGGACCCACTCAACCAGACCCAGCGTTTGAAGAGGTGGTGGGGTTGGTATGCTCCTGTAACCGCTGAGCACCTTCCAAGTCCTCCCAAACCCCCCCTCTCTATCCCTCTCTTCCTTTGAGGTCCACTGCATCTGACTATTCTCCCCCACCCCTCTGAGGATTGCTGTAATCTATCGGCCTCCTGGACCCGTGTCCCGCTTCCTTGATGACTTCTCCGCCTGGTTACCCTTCTTTCTCTCCTCAGAGCTACCCACCATCATCCTTGGAGACTTCAACATCCCTATCAATAACCCGGCTACATCCCAACTCCTCCACTTAACCTCTTCTTTTGCACTCGCACAGTGTATACAGTCCACAACTCACTCCGACGGGAACACCCTGGACCTTGTGTTCTCTCATCTCTGCACTCCCCACAACCTCACAAACACCCCCTTTCCCCTCTCTGACCACAACCTCATCACCTTCTCCATCTCCTCGTCTTCTAACACCTATCCCTTCAAACGTCAAACTGTTACCAGCCGAAGCCTCCGCAACCTGAACCCTGCCCCCTTCCACTCTGCAGCTGACCAACTTTACGACAGTATCCTTCCCCTGTCCTGCCCTGACCTGGCCACTACGGTTTATAACAACTCGCTGTCAGCCGCTCGACTCCTTAGCACCCCTAACCACACGAAGCATTAGACCCCGACTTCTCCAACCCTGGCACAATGACCATACCAAAAATCTCAAACAATGCAGTCGTGCGCTGGAGCACGATCCCAACAAGCATTCACCTGATACAAATCCGCCTTCCTCATCTACACTTCCTCCCTCTACGCTGCCAAGCAAGCCTACTTTGTAACCCTCATCAATACCCTCTCCAGTTCTCACCGGCTCTTCTCTACTTTTAACTCTCTACTCTCTCCTCCCCACCTCCACCCAGTACCTCACTCACCGCTCACGAGATTGCTAACCACTTCCAAAACAAGATCAACGCAATCCGTAGGGACATCACCACTGCTCTGACTTCCACCCCACCTGGCCTCCCTCACACGAAAACCCCCTCAACACTCCTCTCCTCTGACCTCGCAACTGTCCAGACCTCCACCCCACCTAACATCCCTCACACTAAAACCCCCTCAACATTCCACTCCTTCGACCTTGATACCACTGAAGAGGTCACTAAGGTCTTCTCTGAAGCCTTGACCCTGTCCCCACACAACTCCTACGATCACCCTCCTCCTCCATCCAATGCTCCCTCACTCACATCTTTAATCTCTCCCTCTCTACTGGAGCATTGCCCTCCCCTCTGAAGCATGCGCACATCACCCCCATACTTAAAAAACCCTCCCTGGATCCAACCAACCTTAACAACCTCAGACCCATCTCCCTGCTGCCATTTACATCCAAACTCCTCAAGCACTTGGTCTATAATGGCCTGAGTTCCCACCTCACCAACAACAACCTCCTTGATCCCCTACAGTCTGGCTTCCATCCCCTACACTCCACCGAAACCGCCTTACTCAAACTCACCAACGACCTGCTAACCGCCAAAGCCAAAGGCCACTACTTAGTGCTCCTACTCCTCGACCTCTCCGCGGCTTTCGACATGGTTGACCACCCCCTCTATATAACTATACTCTCTTGGCCTCAGACTCCGCTCTCTCCTGCTCTCTTCCTATCTATCCCAGCGCTCCTTCGGTGTTACCTATAATGCTGCCATCTCCTCTTCACTCCCCCTCTCTGTTGGGGTCCCTCAAGGCTCTGTCCTCGGGCCCCTTCTCTTCTCCATCTACACCTCCTCCCTTGGCCAGCTGATACACTCCCACAGCTTCAACTACCATCTCTACGCCGACGACACACAAATCTCTCTACCCCTCACCTCACCCCTTCAGTCTCCGCCTGAATAACTAGCCTACTGAATGACATATCAGCTTGGATGTCACTCCACTTCCTCAAATTAATCCTTTCCAAAACTGAGCTCCTAGTTTTCCCCCCAGCCCGCGCCCCCCCCCTAACTTATCCATCACGACCAACAATGCCACCATCAGTCCCACCCACAAGCCAGAGTACTAGGCGTCATTCTAGACTCCAATCTGTCTTTCCAGCCCCAGGTCCAATTGATGACAAATTCATGCAGACTCCAGCTCCGCAACATCTCCAAAATACATCCATTCCTAACTCCAGAAACCACAAAGCAGCTCATTCACTCCCTTATCATATCATGACTTGACTACTGCAACTCCCTCCTCACCAGCTTACCTCACCACAGGCTATCCCCGCTTCAGTCTATCCTGAATACTGCAGCCAGACTCATCCACTTCACTAACCACTCTGTATCCACCACCCCCCTCTGCCAATCCCTCCACTGGCTTCCGATTGCCCAACACATAAAATTCAAATTACTAACATTGACGTACAAAGCTATTGATAATACCGCCCCAAACCACATCACCAATCTGATATCCAAATACCACACAAAACATACTCTCTGCTCCTCACAAGACCTCCTACTCTCTTGTTCCCTGGTCTCCTCCTCCCATGCCCGGCTCCAGGACTTCTCCATCCTCTGGAACTCACTACCCCAATCCATCAGACTGTCACCAACCCTCCTCACCTTTAGGCGCGCCCTGAAAACCCATCTCTTCAAAGAAGCCTACATCGCCCTCACCTAATTGCCGAGCTCCTCCACTCTTCCTACCACTCCATCCCCCACAGCTATCTCCTCCTGTACCACCATCCCCTCCCTCCTACATTGTAAGCTCCAAGGAGCAGGGCCCTCGAACCCCTCGTGTATTGTATTGTTACTGTACTGTCACGTGTATTGTCTCCCATTATAATGTACAGCGCTGAGCAAACTATTGGCGCTATATACTGTATAAAAAAATAATAATAGAGTATATAGTGCAGGGGTCAGGAGTATGTAATGTACAACATAGAGTATATAGTGCAGGGGTCAGGAGTATGTAATGTACAACATAGAGTATATAGTGCAGGGGTCAGGAGTATGTAATGTACAACATAGAGTACATAGTGCAGGGGTCAGGAGTATGTAATGTACAACATAGAGTATATAGTGCAGGGGTCAGGAGTATGTAATGTACAACATAGAGTATATAGTGCAGGGGTCAGGAGTATGTAATGTACAACATAGAGTATATAGTGCAGGGGTCAGGAGTATGTAATGTACAACATAGAGTATATAGTGCAGGGGTCAGGAGTATGTAATGTACAACATAGAGTATATAGTGCAGGGGTCAGGAGTATGTAATGTACAACATAGAGTACATAGTGCAGGGGTCAGGAGTATGTAATGTACAACATAGAGTATATAGTGCAGGGGTCAGGAGAATGTAATGTACAACATAGAGTATATAGTGCAGGGGTCAGGAGTATGTAATGTACAATATAAATTATACAGTGTAAGGGTCAGGACTCATAATATTGGTATTCAGTAATCAGTGGAAGCTTAAATGTTTACTGTAGACAAGTTGCAGAGATCCCACACCGCTGCCTCCCATCTCCTGAGACTGCACTCAGTGACTTGGGTCTGAGACTATACAGACATATCCCTCCACCCGGCACAGCCAGCAGATAACAGAGCAAGGAACCCTGGGAGAATTGTTCTGCCTGAGATCTTACTAGACCCGGACATGGGGAAGAAGATCCAAACCATATACCCCAGGTGCCTAGGTCTAGTAACACTTATGGTGAAAATCAACATTTTGCCTCCAGCTGATCCCCAGAATCTCCATAAATCCAGTCTAGAGACATAAATTGTGTCTGCAGCACAGAGAAGGAAGATTATCCGAGAGAAATCCAGGAATACAGGACGGGGAACACAGCTCAGGAAAGTGACCAGGGGATTACAGGCTGATATCACCCAGTCCCCGCCCTACTCTGGACCAATCAGTGAGCAGTATGGGTGGAGGAATGGATTTAGTGTTCATGACCCACTTGTGCTGATCTCTGTAGGAGTGTCCTCCTCTATAAATGTCCCCATTATTCCATCCTCCTCCATAGACTGCTGATCATCCCTCACATACGCCTCTTCTTCTTCTGCTTTCACCTCAAATTCTATATCGATTGGATCTCCACTCTAAATCAAGGAAAGGAGAGAAAATATCACCTAACAAATCCACACATCACCCCTAAAAGTCCATGTTCTAGATGCTCCATCCCACCAACCTTGTGATACTGAGGGATGGTGTGACCTTCCTGTGTGGAATCCCGGGAATACAGAGGACGGGGACATCTCTCTGGTGGGTTCCCATGACTGGATCCATCTGTAGGAAACACACACACTGACTGAATCCATTGTTTCTATGTGTTTATCAGATGATGGGGGATCTAGGTGGATCCTCCGTACTGCTCTCTCCTTTACAATAAAGTCTCCTCTTACCCGGTGATGTGAGGGGCGGCTGATTGTCCATCATGACGTCCTTGTAGAGATCCTTGTGTCCTTCTAAATACTCCCACTCCTCCATGGAGAAATAGACAGTGACACCCTGACACCTTATAGGAACCTGACACACACAATGATACAGTCACCATCCAGACACATCCCTTGTCTGTTACTGGAGAATGTCCCAGAATTCCCGGCACCGCTCACCTCTCCTGTCAGCAGCTCCATCATCTTCTTGGTGACTTCTAGAATCTTCTGCATGTTGTGTCTCTCAGGGTTTAGGGAGTCACATGGAGGCACTGTGATGGTCATATGATCACCTGACTTCAGAAGAGGAAATCTCTGTATTGAGGAACCAATAGGAATATCATGTTAGACTCCCAGAATCCTCCTCACCTCTCCGGTCAGGTCTGTGTGATGTCATGTGACCTCCCAGAATCCTCCTCACCTCTCCGGTCAGGTCTGTGTTTTATTAATAGAGATAAGAGTGATGTCATGTGACCTCCCAGAATCCTCCTCACCTCTCCGGTCAGGTCTGTGTTTTATTAATAGAGATAAGGACAGCACAGTGGCTAAATGGTTAGCACTTCCGCCTGGTAGTACTAGGGTCGCTGGTTTGAATCCCAGCCACGGCACCACCTGCCTGGAGTTTGCATGTTCTCCCTGTGCCTGCGTGGGTTTCCTCCGGTTTCCTCCCACACTCCAAAGACATGCTGGTAGGTGAATTGGATCCTCTCTAAATTGGTCCTAGTATGTATGTGTATGTATGAATGTGAGTTAGGGACCTTAGATTGTACATCCCTTCAGGGTTAGGGACTGATGTGAATGTACAATATATATGTAAAGCGCTGCACAAATTGACGGCGCTATATAAGTACCTTAAATAAATAAGAGTGATGTCACGTGACCTCCCAGAATCCTCCTCACCTCTCCGGTCAGGTCTGTGTTTTATTAATAGAGATAAGAGTGATGTCATGTGACCTCCCAGAATCCTCCTCACCTCTCCGGTCAGGTCTGTGTTTTATTAATAGAGATGAGAGTGTTGTCATGTGACCTCCCAGAATCCTCCTCACCTCTCCGGTCAGGTCTGTGTTTTATTAATAGAGATAAGAGTGATATCATGTGACCTCCCAGAATCCTCCTCACCTCTCCGGTCAGCAGGTAGATGATCTCCAGGGTGAGGTTTAGTATCTTCTCAGTCATGTGACTCCGGTCCTCCTCCATCCTCATTGGTGCCATCATGTGATCTATACAGGTCTCCTTGTAGATGGATAACTTTGGGAAATGAAAGTAAGAATGATTTGGATGGTATTGGTCACACAATAATAGGATGTGGATGTGAGGGGGGAATAGGAGGGTTGCTGGACATGTAAGGACTACTCCCCCCATGGGAAGACATTTAGTTTGGACTGTTTAGTGTTTGTTACATCTTGAAGGACCTGGCACCCTCTTGTCCTGTCGGATCAGAAATCCCCTTTTCTCTGTTGGGTTTGTTTTGTTTCTGAACTGGTTTGCAGCTGAATCAGGACTCCTCTAAGAACAAGTGCTGACTGAGTGAAGGAATGTCCTTCTCTATGTTACTTGATATTCCAGAACATATCACATGACCAGTGAGACAATAACATGGTTAAGATTGCTGGTTCTGTACGGTCGGGAAAAAAAGTACAGGTGGGGGGGCACCACAGACCCAGAGACCTCCCCTCCTTCCGAGTCCCCTGAGCCCTCCAGCCCCCTATTCCCCCAAAGCCCTGCAGCCTGACTACCCCCTAAAAGGTCCCAGATTCCCCCTTCAGGGGCCCTAAAGTCCTTCAGCTTTACTAAACCCTCACAGCTTCTCAGCTCCTCTACTTCCCTCAGACCCCTCAGTATTTCCCTCCCTCTGACACCAATGATGGAACATATTCTTCATGGCCGGCTGGGGAATGTTTCCTTCCTCCTGAGCAGCAATGTAAGGGGCTCTATGCTCCATACTCCTGACCCCGGCACTCCATCATTGTGTTGGCTGCATAGTGTAATGATTGCCCATTGGCTGCCTGTGTAGTGTCATCATTGCCCTTTGTAGGCCATGTATGGTCAGGATGGTCCTTGTCTTGTCTATTTATTGTCAGTGCTGTTTGTTTAGAGGACCATATTACTAGAATTTATCTCCACAATGAGGAGAATGTTCCGGCCCCGGAAGTGGGGGAATGTTCTGCCCCTGAAAGGGTTAATCTGGGTTCCCACACTATATATGTGTGTATCATCATCAGCTGGAGATAAAAGACGTCACAGTGACTATGGAGGAAGAGGACGGACGTGATCGTGGAGGAAGAGGATGGACGTGACTATGGAGGGAGAGGACGGACGTGACTATGGAGGAAGAGGACTGACATGACTATGGAGGAGGATGGACATGACTATGGAGGAAGAGGACGGACGTGACTATGGAGGAAGAGGACGGACGTGACTGTGGAGGAAGAGGACGGACGTGACTGTGGAGGAAGAGGATGGACGTGACGGGAGTTACTGGGTGTAAATAGGAAATAACATCTTATTACCTCCTCTGCTGCTACTTCTGGTACCGTCTATTTTATACTTCAAAACCACCTGGAACTTCCTGCCTGACATCACTTCCTGTCTTTACCTGACATCACTTCCTGTTTGTCTTCCATAGAGAAGTCCTGTCTGGGAAGAAGTGAGATCACCACCTTCTGGAACTCAGAGGAACTGCAGCCCCGAGAAACATCTGTAAGGCTCTGTTCACAGCTTTGTAGTTTGCTTTTTGTTCTTTTTGCAGTGCTTTTCGCAGTTCATTTTGAGTTTTTTATGTGTTTTTGATATGTTTGTAATAGAGAATGTCACCAGCACACCGAGGATCACCAATATGGGGCCAAAAGTTTTAATGAACGATCACATAGTTACAGCAAGGCAATGTATCGGAGTCTCGCAGGAAGCCTTCATCAGGCATGTGACGGAGGGGTCATGCGAGTCTCCAAAGCATTGCCTTGCTGTAACTATGTGATCGTTCATTAAAACTTTTGGCCCCATATTGGTGATCCTCGGTGTGCTGGTGACATTCTCCCTCGCTGATACTGTTCAGTTCCAGCCGACGGTCGCTGCAGCACCCACTTATACACACAGCCATTTTTAATGCAGGAACGTGTGCGTTTGGATTGTACACTTGCACTTTGATACGTTTGTGATACCTTTAAGGTGCATTTTGCAGTTTTTTTCAGTTTTCAAAGTGGAATTTTTTTTTTTTGGCTGGGCAGAATAAAAATGCAAAAATGTACAACCATGCAATTCAAGAGATTCTCCATTGAACTCTATTGTAGAAAATTTGCTGCATTTTGCTTTTTAAAAAGTCCCGGGCCCTTTCCAAACACACAGCAGCTCAAAAAAGCCTAGATGTGAACATGGCCCATAGGAAGCCATGTTAAGTGGACTGTTGTGCATGTCTGAGAAAAGCAAAAAGCACTAAAAACGCATTGGTGTGAATGGAGCCTGAATAATCATTCCTGTAAAATATCTGCCTTACACGGCTACCAGGGAAATTCATATATAACACAAGATAAGGAAGAACAAATCATTCTAGTTCTTATGGAACCAACACTTTAACAAAGATATTTTATTACATATAGAAAATACATTAAAACAGATTCCCTCTGAAATCAAATCTTTTTGGTGAAGAAAATGTAAAAATATTCTTTAAAGTATAAAAATATCTATCAATCCACTGATAATGAAGATGTTAGACATACATGACAAGGATGTAATGGTCACAGAGGAATGGTGGTGGAGATCTCTCAAAGTAAGAACACTTCCTTGAATGGTTCTATAAATAAAGAATGAATCCTGGAGGGAATAAAGCTGTAAAGCAATAAATAATATATAAACTGGGCCATCCACTTCATCCATAAAGACATTGTGATTGAAGATCTTCTAGATCACATAGAAGGAGGACTCATCCATGATTTCATACATTTGTTTGGAAGGATAGAACAATCCTCAGAAGGGAACATGTAGGATGACAGGAAAGGCTCCTGACTGGTGAGATCCTCCAAACATAATGATGACATCCATGAACTGGAGCGAGCTCGTTGGGGTGATAAAGCCAATCTGGAAACACTGTGTAGACGTTCTCCAAGAACTCAGCACACTCCAGGTGTGGAGAAAGCCTCCAGGTGGGTTTAGCCTGTCATTTATCATAGATACAAACACACTGTAACCGGGATGGATCACTATGCCATTTGCTCTCTTTTTTAGTCTGCTGGCATAGCTGTGTCCAAATTCGATAGATCTGTACCTATGATCCGCTGTGCTTTATTTCTCCTCCCGAGACCGACACTTCCTATCCTCCACCCCACAGCCATCATACTACACTGCAGTGTGGATGGGAAGAATACTCTCCATGGTGCAATGATAGAAACTGACCAGAATTCCTGGACACCAAAACACCAATCATATGAATGTGGAACTCTTTGGTGTAATCCTCTTTGGACATACTGCAAAAAGTTCTGCAATGCCTTCTCTTCTCACCTTGGAACTCCTATCTGAAGATATCCACCTGTAAACTTGTACACAAAGGGCATTTACTCTGTCAAAGATCTGCTGAACAACACTTACATAAGAACGTTTCAGGATCCCAGCCTCACTTATTTTCTGGACCAGAAAGACTTCTACAAATTCCTCAGAATTAGACATATGCTATCTCACCTGCACTGGTGTGAGAACACTCAGCCCATGGGCCTCATAACACTCTTCAACAGCTCTACACCTTCCAGCTCCCATCTCTCTACCTTCTACCACCTACTCCAAAAACAAACTCATACAACCAAACTCCCAACGATGGGATTCTGGAACTCTAATTCTCTATCTTTTGAAAAAAAAAACCAATATTTTCTCATTTCTGTTATAAAAATATCCAATAAACTCAAATTTTGTCATAAATTTAGGCCAACATGTATTTTGCTATATGTCTTTAGTAAAAAAAAATCCCAATAACTGCATAATAATTGGTTTGTGTGAAAGTTATAGCGTCTACAAACTATGGGATAGATAATGGAATTTATACAACTTATACTTTCTGACTGCCCATCACATTTCTTGAGGTGCTAAAATACCAGGATAGTACATACACCCCCAAATGACCCCTTTTCAGAAAGAAGACACCGTAAGCTATCTGCTGAGAGGCATGTTGAGTCCATGGAAGATTTATTTTTTTCTAAAAGTTTTTTTTTTTACACAAAATTGTCACTTTAATGACATATTGCTCACACAAGCCATGGGTAAATGTGGAATTACACCCCAAATACATTCTGCTACTTCTACCGAGTATGAGGATACCACATGTGAGAGACGTTTTGGGAGCCTAGCCACATACGGGAGTGTAACGGAAGCGTAGGCAGGACAGAACCCACGAAGAAGATGGGAAACACACAAAGCTTTATTGAACTCTGAAAGACACTCAATCAGGACAGTTCATGGCACTCCGCGACATGCGGCTTGTAGGGACACCCACGGTAAGTGGGCTCACGGGGACTCAAGGGGAGCTTGGCTTTGGCGTCTGGCCTCAACACAGCATACTAAGGACAACAGGCTCACGGGGACCCAATGGGACTTTAGTTGTGGGGTCTGGCCTAGCACAGCTCCCATCCAACTTTCTAGGGACATCAGGCTCACAGGGACTCAACGGGACTCCAACTGTGGAGTCTGGCCTAGCACAGCTCCCACTCAGCTTTCTAGGGACATCGGGCTCACGGGGACTCAAAGGGACTCCAACTGTGGAGTCTGGCCTAGCACAGTTCCCACCCAGCTTTCTAGGGACATCGGGCTCATGGGGACTCAATGGGTAGCGATGGCTCAAGCACTCAGGTGCATCACAGTTAGCTATACTCTGGGCACGCCATGGGGCAGTTCAAGTAAGGGTAGTCTAGGCGTGTAGTAGGGGCAGTTCATGACCTGGGTGTCTGTGCACACAACAGGGACAGTTCATGACATGGGTGGTCGGTGCGCACAACAGGGACAGTTCAGGACACGGGTAGTTTGTGCGCACAACAGGGACAGTTCAGGACACGGGGGTCGGTGCGCACACCAGGGACAGTTCAAGACACGGGTGGTCTGTGCGCACAACAGGGACAGTTCATGGCTTCTAGGGACACTTACGATAGGTGTCTTGCAGGTGCTCAACAGCAGGAGGCTTCCAGAGGGATAGGCGACTTGCAGACGCTCAGCAGCAGGCAGCTTCCAGGGACAAAGCGGTCAGCAGGCAGTACAGCTTCCCAGGGGCCCAACGATCAGCAGACAGGATGGCTTCCCAGGGGCCCAACGATCAGCAGACAGGATGGCTTCCCAGGGGCCCAACGATCAGCAGATGGGATGGCTTCCCAGGGGCCCAATGATCAGCAGATGGGACAGCTTCCCAGGGGACCAGTGATCTGCAGACAGGATGGCTTCCCAGGGACCCTCAGCAACAGACAGCGGCCCTCACAGTGGCCAGCTTCTCCAGGGCCCAACAATCAGCAGCAGGGGCCCTCGTAGCAGCCAGGAACAGCAGCGGGAGTCATGGCCATGGGTCTGACCTTTGAGGAGGGGGCTCATGCAGAGCACTCAGCAGGGATGCCTGCAGAGGCCCAGGCCCCACCCGGACCTCCCACAACCACAGTGGCTCCAGGGACAGCAGCAGGAGTCTTAGCCATGGGGTCTGACCTGTGGTAAGGGGGCTCATGCAGAGCACGCAGTGGGGATGCCTGCAGAGGCCCGGGCCCCACCCAGACCTCCCATGACTGTGGTGGCCCCAGGGACAGCAGCGGGAGGAAGAGAGCAAGCCTGGTCTCGAGCTGACCTTTTAAAAGCTGTGCGGGATGCTTCCAGGTTGCCCCGGCAATGGCCAGCCCAACGCCGTGTTGCCGGGCAATGAGGCACGTCCCTTGACAGGGGCCATGCTCTTGAGAGCCTTTGTCTGTCTGAGAGTACAGTCACGGGAAACTCTTGTGCCCTGCACTGCACTCACCAGGGGTGTGCAGCGCTGGGTTAGCGGCCCCGCACCAGAATCCCTCAGTGGGGTGTCACTTCTCTCTGTCTATATGTCCATAGAGGTGTGAGGTCCGCCACAGGGGTCACTTCCTTCTCATCCTGCGCAGCCTGCCTTCACAGGCTGCGTGAGGATGTGAGGAGGTGACGAGGGGCAGGGGGGTGAGGTGACCCCCCTCATCCTGTGCAGCCCATCTTCAAAGGCTGCAACAGGATGAGGAGAGGGTGAGGGGACACGGGAAAGACACAGGCACCGGGGGGGGGTTTGGACAAGGAGCAGGCACTCCATGACAGGGAGCCTGAAATCCAATGACCACTTTGAAAGCCTGAAGGTGCATAACCTCCTCATTTCACTTCCTCACTACCTATCAGTTTCGGAGGCCCTGAAATACCAGGATAGCACCAACCCCCCCCCAAATCACAGGTCTGATATACAGGTTTGACCCCATATCTGGCCAGCTTATTGGGGAGAAATAGTTTGAATGCAAGGTGGCCTAAAAAATGAATGAAGGACTCATCAACACAGATTTTTTTGGTGGGGAGTATAGACATCTGCACATTTTTGGTTAAGGTGATTTACAAGGGGATGAATTTTGTGGAGCCGGTCAAATTCAGGGTCACCCCGAGGATGACAGATTGTATTGTCATTGAAATGCGTAAATCGCATTATATTCTCATATCTATGCCTGGCCATGACAGCAGAGAACACGGCGTATGATGAATCGGGTCTGCGGACCAATACAACTGCAATTCATTTCTTTTAGTAATACCCATGTTGAGGGTTAGGCCCAAAAAAAACTTAAATTCAGAAACTGTAATAGGTTTCCATGCGAACAGTCTGGCAAGGTTTGAATTTGGGTTGGTGGTGATAAACTGTTGTGCATATAAAATGCTTTGATCCGCAATCAATGCATAGAGATCTTCCGTGAAAAACAGCTCCAAAAAATCAAGGGGAGGAGTTAAATTTGCTGTTTCCACCTGAATTCTGGGTTGGGCAGTGAATTGGGGAAGTACGGGTGCTGCAGAATTTGTGGGCTGCCAATCAGGATTTGCAAGCACACCCGGAAGGATACTATCGGTTCTACGGGCCTGTGTGCAAATTTTTGGTGGCTGCGGGACAATACTTGTGCTCACCACCACACCAGCTTGTACTGCACTTATGGGACTCGCCATGTCACCAAGTCATACTGCAGTGCTGGTATGTGAAAGACCAGGATGTACTAGGCCGCTGGTGCTCGCCAGTTCACCAAAAGGTAGTGTGGCACTAGTACTGGCACTCTGCTGCATATGAGAGTCATCATGCGTTTGTATCACCTCAGCAACCTGAGAAACGGGGTTGGGTATGCCTGACCTTAGCAGGAACCTCTTCTCCGTCATCTGAGTGATCTGTCAGGGTGCCGCTGCTGTCTACAGATTTGTATTCTGAGCCTGATTCTGTCAGGGAGTCTTCCCTTTCGCTCTCATCTGACATGCTCAGAATCCTGTAGGCCTCGTCACTAGTGTACCTTTGCTTGGACATTTTGGCCACTAAATTTATAGGTACCTAGTGTGACTCACGGGAAAAAGAGCGCCTGGCTGTCAGGGACTGCTTGAACCGCTACAAAAAATTTACCGACAAGTGCTAACAGAGATCAGGCCTGACTCTGTGAACACTGCGGTTTTGTGTGTAATGTATCAAGTGACAGTTATCTACTGACACTGCACTTGCTGGGGGAGAAGGGGGGGCATAGGGGATAAAGGCAGGTGCTGGCAGGTGCCGGGGCTGATCCCGCTAACGCTGCATTTTTGGGGATACTATAGTAGTGTGAACGCTGGTATAGCGCTAATCTGATCAAAGATATTGATCCGCTCAGACACTATACTAGCAATGGAGGTTTAGAGTGCAAGTGAGCGTGTTCCTGGCAATAAAGGGGTCAAATGTGATTACTGGTGTACTAGCGGCAATCTGACGCTATCTGGGAGGGGCACTAACTGACACTAATGCTATCTGAAGTCACCAGTGACACTAATACAGTGATCAGTAAAAATCTGTTCACTATAATCAATGACACTGGTGACAGGGCAGTGAAGGGGTTAACTGGGGGGCCGATCAGGGGGTTAAATGTGACCTAGGTGTGTTCTAACTGTGGGTATGTGCTGTTTTACTTACAATTTGTATGTCTTCTCTCTCTGGTAAGGAATGTGCCCAGGCAGAGAAGAATGACATCATATCCTGTCCTGTGTAACTGTCAACAAAGGACAGGATAGGACAGGGACCGATCATCCGATTTCAGCCGGACATCACTGGCTGAAACTGAATGATTGATCCCTCGGGGATCAAATGGTGACAGCCGCGAGTTGGCGGGGGCGTGCGTACACCCCCCCTGCCCGAGAAAAACCTTGGGAGTGTGGAGCACGTTTTAAAAAAAAGCTGTGCCACCCTGCCACCATTTTAATGCAGTGGCTGTTCGGCAAGAGGTTAGGGGACGTTTATCGGGGCTGCAGTTCCTCTAAACTCCACAAGATGGGGATCTCATTTCTACTACCCAGACAGGACTTCTCTATGGAATACAGATAGGAAGTGATGTCAGGTACAGTCAGGAAGTGATGTCAGGTACTGATAGGAAGTGATGTCAGGAACAGACAGGAAGTCATCTGGAATAAAGACAGGAAGTTCCATATGGTGCGAAGCAGATCGGAGACATTGCTGGATTTGGCAGCAGAGGAGGTAATAAGATGTTATGTTCTATTTACACCCAGTAACCCCCCGTCATGTCCGTCCTCTTCCTCCATTGTCACTGTGATGTTTTTTTATCTCCAGCAGATGATGATACACACATGTTGATGATACATATCAATATTTAGAAGGACACAAGGATCTCTACAAGGACGTCATGATGGACAATCAGCCGCCCCTCACATCACCGGGTAAGAGGAGACTTTATTGTAAAGGAGAGAGCAGTACGGAGGATCCACCTAGATCCCCCATCATCTGATAAACACATAGAAACAATGGATTCAGTCAGTGTGTGTGTTTCCTACAGATGGATCCAGTCATGGGAACCCACCAGAGAGATGTCCCCGTCCTCTGTATTCCCGGGATTCCACACAGGAAGGTTACACCATCCCTCACCATCATCAGGTAGATGAGGAACAATCACTGATAGTATCATTAGGATCTGTACATTATCTGCATTGTTACCATTGATGTCATTTTTATTATATATTCAGAGTGGAAACCTGAGAGATCCTAAAGTTGAGGCTAAAGAAGAGATAAAAGAGGAGGAGGATGAGGATGGGGGGATGGAGCAGTCAGAGCTTCTAAAAGAACACAAAGATCTGTACCAGGACACCATGGTGGAGTCATCCAGCTACAGGAACCCACCAGAGAGATGTCCCTGTCCTCTGTATTCCCGGGATTCCACACAGGAAGGTCACACCATCCCTCACCATCATCAGGTAGATGATTGACAATTATTGGTAGTTGTGATTTATACACAGCATGTTTGTTACAATTAATGTTTTATTATATCTTTCAGAGTGGAATCCTCGGGGATGATAATATTGATGTTAAAGAAGAGTATAAAGAGGAGGATGAGGAGTATGGAGTGATGGAGGAGTTTTCAGAAGGACACAAGGATATGATGGAGCCACCTAATACCAGGAACCCACCAGAGAGATGTCCCCATCCTCTGTATTCCAGGGATTCCACACAGGAAGGTCACACCATCCCTCACCATTACAAGGTTGGTGGGATGGAGCATCTAGAACATGGACTCATAGAGACAATGTGTGGAGTTTTTTTTTTTTGTGACCTTATATTTTACAGATGATATTTTCTCTCATTTCCTTGATTTAGAGTGGAGATCCAATCGATATAGAATTTGAGGTGAAAGCAGAAGAAGAAGAGGCGTATGTGAGGGATGATCAGCAGTCTATGGAGGAGGATGGAATAACGGGGACATTTATAGAGGAGGACACTCCTACAGAGATCAGCACAGGTGGGTCATTTATTATTATTATTATTATTATTATTATTATACAGGATTTATGGTGCCAACAGTTTGCTCAGCGCTTTACAATATAATGGGAGACAATGCAGCAACAATAGTTCAATACAAGAGGGTTAAGAGGGCCTTGCTTCTTGGAGCTTACAATCTAGGAGGGAGGGGCTAGTGGTACAAAAGGTAGTAACTGTGGGGGATGGACTGGTTGGAAGAGTAGAAGATTCCAGTATTAGCTGAGGGCAGGATAGGCTTCCCTGAAGAGAGAGGTTTTTCGGACATTGCCGAAAGTGGGCAGAGTAGGTGATAGTGTGATAAATTGGGGTAGAGAGTTCCACAGGATGGGGGAAGCTCTGGAGAAGTCATGGAGACGAGCATGGGAGGAGGAGACAAGGGAGCTAGAGAGTAGGAGGTCTTGCGAGGAGCGGAAAGTACGGCTTGGGTGATATTTGGAGACAAGATTGCTGATGTAACTTGGGGCGGAGTTATAAATGGCTTTATACGTTATTGTTAATGTTTTGAATTTTATCCATTTGGCAATGGGAAGCCAGTGGAGGGATTGGCAGAGAGGGGTGGAGGACACTGAATGGAGGCCAGTGGAGGGATTGGCAGAGAGGGGTGGAGGACACTGAATGGAGGCCAGTGGAGGGATTGGCAGAGAGGGGTGGAGGACACTGAATGGAGGCCAGTGGAGGGATTGGCAGAGAGGGGTGCAGATACAGAACGGTTAGTAAGGTGGATGAGTCTGGCAGCAGCATTCATGATAGACTGAAGAGGGGATAGCCTGCGATGAGGTCGGCCAATGAGGAGGGAGTTACAATAGTCAAGTTGAGATATAACAAGGGGGTGTATAAGTTGCTTAGTGGTTTCTGAGGTTAGGAACGGGTGTATCTTGGAGATGTTGCGGAGGTTGGAGATGTTGCGGAGGTGAAGTCTACAAGATTTGGACAGTGATTGGATTTGGGGGTGAAAGGACAGATGGGAGTCTAGGATTACACCTAGTACCCTGGCATGAGGGGAGGGAATGATGGTTGTATTATTGATCTTGATGGAGAAGTCAGGGGAGGGG
Organism: Staurois parvus; assembly: GCF_062004578.1. Lineage (NCBI taxonomy): Eukaryota > Metazoa > Chordata > Amphibia > Anura > Ranidae > Staurois > Staurois parvus. The sequence goes on from NW_028318365.1 coordinate 547,458, forward strand.
GCACGGGCTGGAGGGAATACTAAGAGCTCAGTTTTGGAAAGAATGAGTTTGAGGAAGTGGAGTGACATCCATGTCGATATGTCACTTAGTAGGGTAGTAATGCGGGAGGAGAATGAAGGGGTGAGGTGAGGAGGAGACTGAAGGGGTGAGGTGAGGAGTAGAAAGAGAGATTTGTGTGTCGTCAGCATAGAGATGGTACTTAAAGCCATGGGAGTTTATCAAGTGACCAAGGGAGGAGGTGTAGATGGAGAAGAGCAGGGGCCCAAGGACGGAACTTTGAGGGACCCCTACAGAGAGAGGGAGTGAGGAGGAGGAGGCAGAGTTATTGGTAACACTGAAGGAGCATTGGGATAGGTAAGAGGAGAACCAGGAGAGAGTGGAGTCTCGAAGGCCAAGAGAGTGGAGTTTTTTGAGGAGGAGGGGATGGTCAACCATATTAAAAGCTGCAGAGAGATCAAGTAATAGGAGTACGGAGTAGTGGCCATTGGTTTTAGCAATTAGTAGATCATTAGTGAGGTTTAGTAGGGCAGTTTCAGTGGAGTGTAGAGAGTGAAATCCAGACTGTAAAGGGTCAAGAAGGTTGTTGTCAGTGAGGTGGGAGCTCAGGTGATGTATTATACATGGTGATCATATCCCCCCTTATGTATTATACATGGAGATCATATCCCCCCTTATGTATTATACATGGAGATCATATCCCCCCTTATGTATTATACATGGAGATCATATCCCCCCTTATGTATTATACATGGAGATCATATCCCCCTTATGTATTATACATGGCGATCATATCCCCCCCTTATGTATTATACATGGAGATCATATCCCCCCTTATGTATTATACATGGAGATCATATCCCCCTTATGTATTATACATGGAGATCATATCCCCCCTTATGTATTATACATGGAGATCATATCCCCCCTTATGTATTATACATGGTGATCATATCCCCCCCTTATGTATTATACATGGAGATCATATCCCCCTTATGTATTATACATGGCGATCATATCCCCCCCTTATGTATTATACATGGTGATCATATCCCCCTTATGTATTATACATGGAGATCATATCCCCCTTATGTATTATACATGGAGATCATATCCCCCTTATGTATTATACATGGTGTTCATATCCCCCTTATGTATTATACATGGTGATCATATCCCCCCCTTATGTATTATACATGGAGATCATATCCCCCTTATGTATTATACATGGAGATCATATCCCCCTTATGTATTATACATGGTGTTCATATCCCCCTTATGTATTATACATGGTGATCATATCCCCCCCTTATGTATTATACATGGAGATCATATCCCCCCTTATGTATTATACATGGAGATCATATCCCCCTTATGTATTATACATGGCGATCATATCCCCCCCTTATGTATTATACATGGTGATCATATCCCCCTTATGTATTATACATGGAGATCATATCCCCCTTATGTATTATACATGGAGATCATATCCCCCTTATGTATTATACATGGTGTTCATATCCCCCTTATGTATTATACATGGTGATCATATCCCCCCCTTATGTATTATACATGGAGATCATATCCCCCTTATGTATTATACATGGAGATCATATCCCCCTTATGTATTATACATGGTGTTCATATCCCCCTTATGTATTATACATGGTGATCATATCCCCCCCTTATGTATTATACATGGAGATCATATCCCCCCTTATGTATTATACATGGAGATCATATCCTCCTTATGTATTATACATGGAGATCATATCCCCCCCTTATGTATTATACATGGAGATCATATCCCCCCTTATGTATTATACATGGAGATCATATCCCCCTTATGTATTATACATGGTGATCATATCCCCCCCTTATGTATTATACATGGAGATCATATCCCCCCTTATGTATTATACATGGAGATCATATCCCCCTTATGTATTATACATGGTGATCATATCCCCCCCTTATGTATTATACATGGAGATCATATCCCCCCTTATGTATTATACATGGAGATCATATCCCCCTTATGTATTATACATGGTGATCATATCCCCCCCTTATGTATTATACATGGAGATCATATCCCCCCTTATGTATTATACATGGAGATCATATCCCCCTTATGTATTATACATGGTGATCATATCCCCCCCTTATGTATTATACATGGAGATCATATCCCCCCTTATGTATTATACATGGAGATCATATCCCCCTTATGTATTATACATGGAGATCATATCCCCCCTTATGTATTATACATGGAGATCATATCCCCCCTTATGTATTATACATGGAGATCATATCCCCCCTTATGTATTATACATGGAGATCATATCCCCCTTATGTATTATACATGGAGATCATATCCCCCCTTATGTATTATACATGGAGATCATATCCCCCCTTATGTATTATACATGGAGATCATATCCCCCCTTATGTATTATACATGGAGATCATATCCCCCCTTATGAATTATACATGGAGATCATATCCCCCTTATGTATTATACATGGTGATCATACCCCCCTTATGTATTATACATGGTGATCATATCCTCCCCTTATGTATTATACATGTAGATCATATCCCCCCCTTATGTATTATACATGGAGATCATATCCCCCCTTATGTATTACACATGGAGAACATATCCCCCCTTATGTATTATACATGGAGATCATATCCCCCTTATGTATTATACATGGAGATCATATCCCCCCTTATGTATTATACATGGAGATCATATCCCCCCTTATGTATTATACATGGAGATCATATCCCCCCTTATGTATTATACATGGAGATCATATCCCCCCCTTATGTATTATACATGGAGATCATATCCCCCCTTATGTATTATACATGGAGATCATATCCCCCCTTATGTATTATACATGGAGATCATATCCCCCCTTATGTATTATACATGGAGATCATATCCCCCCCTTATGTATTATACTGTACATGGAGATCATATCCCCCCTTATGTATTATACATGGAGATCATATCCCCCCTTATGTATTATACATGGAGATCATATCCCCCCCTTATGTATTATACATGGAGATCATATCCCCCCTTATGTATTATACATGGAGATCATATCCCTCCCTTATGTATTATACATGGTGATCATATCCCCCCTTATGTATTATACATGGAGATCATATCCCCCCTTATGTATTATACATGGAGATCATATCCCCCCTTATGTATTATACATGGTGATCATATCCCCCTTATGTATTATACATGGAGATCATATCCCCCCTTATGTATTATACATGGAGATCATATCCCCCCCTTATGTATTATACATGGAGATCATATTCCCCCTTATGTATTATACATGGAGATCATATCCCCCTTATGTATTATACATGGAGATCATATCCCCCCTTATGTATTATACATGGAGATCATATCCCCCCTTATGTATTATACATGGAGATCATATCCCCCCTTATGTATTATACATGGAGATCATATCCCCCCTTATGAATTATACATGGAGATCATATCCCCCTTATGTATTATACATGGAGATCATATCCCCCTTATGTATTATACATGGAGATCATATCCCCCTTATGTATTATACATGGTGATCATATCCTCCCCTTATGTATTATACATGTAGATCATATCCCCCCTTATGTATTATACATGGAGATCATATCCCCCCTTATGTATTACACATGGAGAACATATCCCCCCTTATGTATTACACATGGAGATCATATCCCCCTTATGTATTATACATGGAGATCATATCCCCCCCTTATGTATTATACATGGAGATCATATCCCTCCCTTATGTATTATACATGGTGATCATATCCCCCCTTATGTATTATACATGGAGATCATATCCCCCCTTATGTATTATACATGGAGATCATATCCCCCCTTATGTATTATACATGGAGATCATATCCCCCCTTATGTATGATACATGGAGATCATATCCCCCCCTTATGTATTATACATGGAGATCATATCCCCCCCTTATGTATTATACATGGAGATCATATCCCCCCTTATGTATTATACATGGAGATCATATCCCCCCTTATGTATTATACATGGAGATCATATCCCCCCTTATGTATTATACATGGAGATCATATCCCCCTTATGTATTATACATGGAGATCATATCCCCCCTTATGTATTATACATGGAGATCATATCCCCCCTTATGTATTATACATGGAGATCATATCCCCCCCCCCTTATGTATTATACATGGAGATCATATCCCCCCCCCTTATGTATTATACATGGAGATCATATCCCCCCCCCTTATGTATTATACATGGAGATCATATCCCCCCTTATGTATTATACATGGAGATCATATCCCCCCTTATGTATTATACATGGAGATCATATCCCCCTTATGTATTACACATGGAGATCATATCCCCCCTTATGTATTATACATGGAGATCATATCCCCCCTTATGTATTATACATGGAGATCATATCCCCCCCTTATATATTATACATGGAGATCATATCCCCCCTTATGTATTATACATGGAGATCATATCCCCCCTTATGTATTATACATGGAGATCATATCCCCCCCCTTATGTATTATACATGGAGATCATATCCCCCCTTATGTATTATACATGGAGATCATATCCCCCCTTATGTATTATACATGGAGATCATATCCCCCCTTATGTATTACACATGGAGATCATATCCCCCTTATGTATTACACATGGAGATCATATCCCCCTTATGTATTATACATGGAGATCATATCCCCCCTTATGTATTATACATGGAGATCATATCCCCCTTATGTATTATACATGGAGATCATATCCCCCCTTATGTATTATACATGGAGATCATATCCCCCTTATGTATTATACATGGAGATCATATCCCCCTTATGTATTATACATGGAGATCATATCCCCCTTATGTATTATACATGGAGATCATATCCCCCTTATGTATTATACATGGTGATCATATCCCCCCTTATGTATTATACATGGAGATCATATCCCCCTTTATGTATTATACATGGAGATCATATCCCCCCTTATGTATTATACATGGAGATCATATCCCCCCTTATGTATTATACATGGAGATCATATCCCCCCCTTATGTATTATACATGGAGATCATATCCCCCCTTATGTATTATACATGGAGATCATATCCCCCCCTTATGTATTATACATGGAGATCATATCCCCCCCTTATGTATTATACATGGAGATCATATCCCCCCTTATGTATTATACATGGAGATCATATCCCCCCTTATGTATTATACATGGTGATCATATCCCCCTTGGGATTTTTAATATCAGACCCTATATTGTTTATAAATATATTATTAAGTCGGGGTCCCAACACTGTACCTTGGGGTACCCCACTAACCCCTTCCATACCGGGCACTTTTTCCCCCTTCCTGCCCAGGCCATTTTTCAGGTTTCAGCGCTCTCACACTTTGCATGACAACTGCGCGATCATACAACATTGTACCCAAAGTAAAAACTGGGGGATATCTGTACCGTCCTGACATTTGGGGGGATATCTGTACTGTCCTGACATTTGGGGGATATCTGTACTGTCCTGACATTTGGGGGATATCTGTACTTTTCTGACATTTGGGGATATCTGTACTGTTCTGACATTTGGGGGATATCTGTACCGTCCCGACATTTGGAAGATATCTGTACCATCCTGACATTTGGGGGATATCTGTACCGTCCCGACATTTGGGGGATATCTGTACCGTCCCGACATTTGGGGGATATCTGTACCGTTCTGACATTTGGGGGATATCTGTACCGTTCTGACATTTGGGGGATATCTGTCCCGTCCTGACATTTGGGGGATATCTGTCCCGTCCTGACATTTGGGGGATATCTGTCCCGTCCTGACATTTGGGGGATATCTGTCCCGTCCTGACATTTGGGGGATATCTGCACCCTCCTGACATTTGGGGATATCTGCACCATCCTGACATTTGGGGGATATCTGTCCTGTCCTGACATTTGGGAGATATCTGTACTGTCCTGACAATCTTAGACCTCTAGAAATTAGATTGGCCGTCAGTACTTCAGGATCGATCAATTTTCAGATATCTCCCATAGTTTGTGAACTCTATAACTTCCCTTCAGACTAAATCATAAATACTAATTTGGATTTTTTTCACCAAAGACATGTAGCAGAATACATCTCGGCCTAAATTTATGAAGAACAATTATTTATTTGCAAACTTTTATAACAGAAACAAAGAAAAATGTGGGTTTTTTTTTTCAAAATTTTTGTTCTTCTTTTGGGAAAAAAATTAAGCCATCCATTGTATACAACTGTCATGTGACCTGCACTATATACTCTGTTGTACATTACATACTCCTGACCCCTGCACTATATACTCTGTTGTACATTACATACTCCTGACCCCTGCACTATATACTCTGTTGTACATTCCATACTCTTGACCCCTGCACTATATACTCTATGTTGTACATTACATACTCCTGACCCCTGCACTATATACTCTGTTGTACATTACATTCTCCTGACCCCTGCACTCTATACTCTATGTTGTACATTACATACTCCTGACCCCTGCACTATATACTCTATGTTGTACATTACATACTCCTGACCCCTGCACTATATACTCTATGTTGTACATTACATACTCCTGACCCCTGCACTATATACTCTATGTTGTACATTACATACTCCTGACCCCTGCACTATATACTCTATGTTGTACATTACATACTCCTGACCCCTGCACTATATACTCTATGTTGTACATTACATACTCCTGACCCCTGCACTATATACTCTATGTTGTACATTACATCCTCCTGACCCCAGCACTATATACTCTGTGTTGTACATTACATACTCCTGACCCCTGCACTATATACTCTATGTTGTACATTGCATACTCCTGACCCCTGCACTATATACTCTATATTGTACATTACATAGTCCTGACCCCTGCACTATATACTCTATGTTGTACATTACATACTCCTGACCCCTGCACTATATACTCTGTTGTACATTACATACTCCTGACCCCTGTACTATATACTCTATGTTGTACATTACATACCCCTGACCCCTGCACTATATACTCTATGTTGTACATTCCATAGTCATGACTTCTGCTCTCCCCCTCCCCCCACTGCTATATATACACATAATATGGATTCTCTTTTGTTCCCCCAATTTCCTCCCAGCTGGACATTTTATATCGGATGATGTGATTGGAGCACAGACTTTTACATGGTGATAATAATGTGATAACATCCTCCAACTTTGGACCCTTAAACAGAAAGTGATAATGAGGGAGGAGTCAATACCCCAATGATGGTGGTCTTCAGGATCAGTCCAGTCTTTATCTTGGTTGTTTTCCATCCTCACTCTCTGACCTCTGGTGGGGCTCAGCCCCACTGTTCTTCATGACTAAATCATGGACTAAATAAGGAAGTGCAGTACTTCTTGTGTTGGGAAGATGGTGATGAGTGATAGAGGGGGTGGGGACCCTCGTCCTATAATCCCATCATCACTGTCCCTCCTATAAAAGACAGTTCTGGTTGTTTCCTCACTCTCTGACTAAGGTCCATGAATAAAGAAATGACCTGGTAGGAGATCAGAGGAGCCATTTCCTAGTTCCCTTGAGAGTGGAATTGTAAGCTCCTCAGAGACCAAGCTGCCTGATGTGGGCGGAGTCCTGGTTTGGGGGAACCAATCAGCTCCTGTCTAGTAATCCTCTTTGTCTTTGTATTTTAGTCCATGGCCGGGAGATGAGGAAAACCTCCGAGGATTGTCTCACTTTGTCTCCAGACTGGAAAGTAGAAGATGAGGACATCACACAGTATAGTCCAGGAGAAAACCCGGCTCCCTCCAATGTCCATCCGGCACCACCCAGTGTAGATGGACCATCGGATTCCTCGTATCCTGAGGAACCTCAGACTGTGCGGGACCGGGCCGGCCTTCCAACAGGGAAGAGGTTCTCCTGTACTGAGTGCGGGAAGAGGTTCAGTTCTACATACAATCTTAATGTGCATAAAAGATCTCACACGGGGGAGAAGCCGTATTCCTGTCCTGAATGTGGGAAATGTTTTTCAGAGAAGTCCAGTCTGCACAAACATCAGAGATCTCACACAGGGGAGAAGCCGTATTCCTGTCCCGAGTGTGGGAAATGTTTTTCACTGAAGCACATTCTTTACATCCATCAGAGATCTCACACGGGGGAGAAACCGAATTCTTGTCCTGAGTGTGGGAAATGTTTTTCAGAGAAGTCCCATCTTTACAGACATCAGAGATCTCACACGGGGGAAAAGCCGTATTCCTGTCCTGAGTGCGGGAAATGTTATTCATTGAAGTCCAGTCTGCACACACATCAGAGATGTCACACAGGAGAGAAGCCGTATTTCTGTCCTGAGTGCGGGAAATGTTTTTCAGATAAGTCCAGTTTTTCCAAACATAAGAGATCTCACACGGGGGACAAGCCGTATTCCTGTCCTGAGTGCGGGAAATGTTTTTTAGATAAGTCCCATCTTTACACACATCAGAGATCTCACACAGGGGAGAAGCCGTATTCCTGCCCTGAGTGTGGGAAATGTTTTTCAGTGAAGTCCAGTCTTTACAGACATCAGAGATCTCACACGGGGCAGAAGCCGTATTCTTGTCCTGAGTGAGGGAAATGTTCCTCACTGAAGTCCTATGTTCCTGTACATCAGGGGTCCCACACAACCCTGGAGGTGTATTAGTGCCTTGAGTGCGGGAAATGTCTTCTAGATGAATGTTGCTGGACATCCCAGCTCTCATGTGGGGAAGAAGCACACCCTGATATACACCTCAGATATACTCCATGGCTGATCTTCATCATGGAAGAAACAGTTCATAAGGAGATCAGAGGTCCTCAAAGACATGGATGAAGTGTGGGGCCGGGTCGGCCATTGATGGCAGGGGAAGAATAAAAATGGAGTCCTACCCTAGAGCACTGGGCTGACTTCTCATTGGGGTGCAGCCTATATACTAGAGATGGTTTGCACCTAAATGGAAGGGGGTCTGCTGTGCTGGGGGAGGGGTTTATGGGAAGACTGAAGGAGTATATAAACTAGGATGGAGGGGGGAGGGAGAATTCAGTTAAAATGGGGTAGACAGATCAGACATGTCAGTACTTATTGGGGGGTGGAATGGGGAAAGATGGGGGGAGGGCTATGGCAGATGGTAAGAAGGTTCCCATGTTACAACCAGTGGAATTGGTACCATTTGTATGAAAATAAAAAAATACACAAAATCCGTGTGAACAAGGTGTCGGTGAATGGACAAGGTGTCAGTGAATGAACAAGGTGTCAGTGAATGAAGGAGGTGTCAGTGAATGAAGGAGGTGTCAGTGAATGGACAAGGTGTCGGTGAATGGACAAGGTGTCGGTGAATGAACAAGGTGTCAGTGAATGAACAAGGTGTCAGTGAATGAAAGTGTTTGTTCCCCAATGCCAGAAGTGTGCCCAGCACAATAGGTGAGTTGGAAGGTTTGGTGCATGAAGAGAACTAGGATTGAATTGGTATTGCTGAATCTTGGCTTCATTCCTCACATGACTGGGCCATTCATATTCCTGGCTAGGTTCTCTTTCGGAGAGACGGGGGAAATAGGAAAGGTGGTGGTGTCTGTCTCTATGTGAGAAGTGATCTCAGAGCGAGTGTGAAAGAGGACCTAGTTGATGGAGAATGTGATGAGGCTGAAGTATTATGGGTGGAACTGCACATGGGGGGCGGTACTACAAAGGTCATCATTGGAGTTTGTTATAGGCCTCCCACTGTTAATGAGGAGGTGGAGACTCAGCTCCTCCCACATATGGAAAGGGCTGGGACAGTGATAATAATGGGGGATGGTAACGACCCGGAAAGTGACTGGAGTAATGGGACTGCGGGTGTAAACACAAAACAACCCCTCCTGCCCTCTATGGCCCAGAACAAGGGTGGATAGATGGACCCGGAACTTGAAGAAATTCCCCACCAAGGCATCAAAGGTTGTGCGGCTCTAAACAAGGCTGGGGAAGCCCCACCAATACTGGAAAGTGAAACAAAAAGCGCACCAACCTTGCGCATTACCTCAGTAAAATGTGATTTTATTGGATGTGAAAATATCCTCACAGAGAAGTATAACAAGCGTGTAAAGTCCTTAGTGAGACTTGACCAATCAGAGACCAGCGCGAGTCTAAACACGAGGGAAGGTTCTCAGAGTCGACGCGTTTCGAGTCCCTTCTTCATCAGAGCTGACTTGGCAATGACAGTCCTCTTCAATATATAACAAAATAAATCCGTGACTCCTAAACTAAATCCCACCAAAAAGTCACACTTTCTCCCCAGAAAGTACAATATAATAAAATAACTTTTTGTGTAAAATTCAAATACAATTAAAATTAAAATAATTAAAAATGATCACCAATTACAATCATAAAATGTCCAATTCAAATGTGTCCAACAAAATCCAAAAGTCCAAATTCCAGACTTCCCTCCAGTAAGAAGGATAATAATCCTAATTGTTCCACCAAAAACCTCAAAACAAAGAAATAAACTATATAGTGCATTCCCCTCATTTACATAAATAATCCTCTAATTCCTGCAAATCACAAACATTCAAAAATGTGCAAAAACACAAAAAAAAAAAAAAAAATATATATATATAATACACAAATTGTGAACACTCCGTAACCATTCCAACACTGTGTGCGCTCCGTGACCGTTCCAACACTGTGTGCACTCCGTGACCGTTCCAACACTGTGTGCGCTCCGTGATCATCCCAACACTGTGTGCTCCGTGACCGTCCCAACACTGTGCGCGCTCCGTGACCGTCCCAACACTGTGCGCGCTCCGTGACCGTCCCAACACTGTGCGCGCTCCGTGACCGTCCCAACACTGTGCGCGCTCCGTGATCGTCCCAACACTGTGTGCGCTCCGTGATTGTCCCAACACTGTGTGCTCCGTGACCATCCCAACACTGTGTGCACTCTGTGACCGTGCCAACACTGTGTGCGCTCCGTGACCGTCCCAACACTGTGCACTCTGTGACCGTCCCAAGACTGTGTGCTCTCCGTGACCGTCCCAACACTGTGTGCACTCCGTGACCGTCCCAACACTGTGCGCGCTCCGTGACCGTCCCAACACTGTGCGCGCTCCGTGACCGTCCCAACACTGTGCGCTCCGTGACCGTCCCAACACTGTGTGCGCTCCGTGACCGTCCCAACACTGTGTGCACTCTGTGACCGTTCCAACACTGTGTGCATTCCGTGACCATTCCAACACTGTGTGCACTCCGTGACTGTTCCAACACTGTGTGCACTTTGTGACTGTTCCAACACTGTGTACACTCCGTGACCATTCCAACACTGTGCGCACTCCGTGACCGTTCCTACACTGTGCACTCCGTGACCCAACAAACAATAGTATTTGTACGCTTATTCAATACTCTGGAATGAAAACTCCTCCCATTCCTTCATTCCGGGATGAGACTTCCAAGGTCCTCACAAAGATAAGAAGACTCTTTTAGACGGATCACCAAGGCAACGGGACACATTTATCAGCAACTTACATCTGAAAAAAGGAACTTCCAGCTCTTTCAGTAGCTCTCTAATATAACCAGCAATCAATGGCTGAAAACCATATGTTTCAAACCAACAAAATGGCCGCGGTGACACTTCCGGTTAGCGTGTGTGCGTCTTGACGTCACATCCCCTAACGTGTTTCGTCTCTTCCGGACTTCATCTGAAGGGATACGGATGTCTCTTCAGCCGCTCTTTTATTTAAATGCCTCTCAATAGCCAGAGGCCATGTCGGCCATTTTCAATAAGGGCAAAACCGTCCTTATAAGTTCCTTTCTCAAACGCATTTTAAACAACTATGTAACAAACCTTTCTGGATCGGTAACAACGTCATCACATGATAGAAAACATAGACATTAGCCACACAGAAAACATGAAATCACATGAATTATAGAACATCCTCTTCTCAGCCCAAAACGTTCCGTTACATATATACCTCCATATATCCTATACCATATAGGAGACATTCCTGGATCTGGCGGCAGAGGAGGTAATATGTAGATGAACCCCTTCAGGGGGAGGAGTTGATGATAATATATTTGCTCCCAAAGCTGGCCTACATGGTTCAGTTTTATCGTTCAGCCAGTGGGATGATCATAAAAAGCTGAACGGATTCCCCCATCCACACATTGGAGGTGGATGGGGGAATCCTCCCTGCTGCACTCCTGTATTCTGACAATGGGGGGACTCCTCCGCTCTCAGAATACACAGATCAGCACTGAAGCTATTGGCTGCAGCCGCTGGGGGAGTGGCTTTTATCCGGCAGTGGCCACACATGGATGGAAATGTGAGCGATCCCTGCTGAACCAGCTGAATTTCCATGGATCTATGGTCACCTTCAGTGACTTCCTCCCCTCCCCCTCATCTCCTTCATGATGGAAGTCATGCTGAGATCATCTCCCATTGGCTGAGCAATATTCTCATTTGTCTCTCAGCTCCTTCTTGCTATTCCTCGTCCTGCCTGTTGTTTCCTTGGATTGATTTTCTGTGTAGTGACCCCGGCTTGGTCTCTTGGATGCGCTCGTCTGTTGCTTGCCCTGACCTGTCTCCTGATTCCTGGATCTCCTCCTCATCTCTCCTCCATATCCTCTTACACAGCTTTTCTCCACACCTGCAGTGACCCTGGGGGGAGGAAACTTGGCACCAGCACGCCGCCAAATCCATCCCCACCATTAGGGGCTCTGGAGACAATTGTCTGCTATTTACACTCCGTTCCTCCGCACGTCACCTGATCACATGACAGCTTACTGCCACAGATTCCAGACAGATTTCTGGATGGTAAAGGTCAAAGTTCACTCTTCAGTTTAGGAGAGGTAGGACACACCCAGGAACAATGATTTGGTTTGTATGGAAGCCGCATATAGAGGACCCCTCAAATCTCCCCATCCAAATGTTCCTCCATCCAGAGTCTATATGTCCTATGACATCACACTGACCTCACCAGTACTCCTCCCAATGTCCCTCCATCCAGAGTCAGAGAATCCTATGACATCACACTGACCTCACAGCTCCTCCTCCCAATGTCCCTCCATCCAGAGTCAGAGAATCCTATGACATCACACTGACCTCACAGCCCCTCCTCCCAATGTCCCTCCATCCAGAGTCAGAGAATCCTATGACATCACACCGACCTCACAGCTCCTCCTCCCAATGTCCCTCCATCCAGAGTCAGAGAATCCTATGACATCACACTGACCTCACAGCTCCTCCTCCCAATGTCCCTCCATCTGATTTTTTCTGATGCTCTTAGGATGTGGGGCCCCTTGGTATCCTCACATGTAAAGTGGGACTGTTGGTCCTGCGTTGTATGTAATGACATCAGAATGCTGCAACAAGCCTATACCCTGCGTAGTGTGGGGGTCCTGTGGGGGGAATTATACCTCAGCCTGAAGTGGGGCTTTAATAAATGGAGACCTGAATGGAGAGGTGAGGAGGATTCTGGGAATATCATTTGATGTGACTCTTTGTGTTCAGATGTAGAGTTTTCCTCCTGTGAAGTCTGGAGATCATATGACATCACATTGCCTCCACCTCCCTCCCTGATAGAAGAGAGAAAGAAGAAGAAGATTCTAGAAGTCACCAGAGAGATCACTGAGCTGCTGACAGGAGAGGTGAGCGGTGCCGGGAATTCTGGGACATTCTCCAGTAACAGACAAGGGATGTGTCTGGATGGTGACTGTATCATTGTGTGTGTCAGGTTCCTATAAGGTGTCAGGGTGTCACTGTCTATTTCTCCATGGAGGAGTGGGAGTATTTAGAAGGACACAAGGATCTCTACAAGGACGTCATGATGGACAATCAGCCGCCCCTCACATCACCGGGTAAGAGGAGACTTTATTGTAAAGGAGAGAGCAGTACGGAGGATCCACCTAGATCCCCCATCATCTGATAAACACATAGAAACAATGGATTCAGTCAGTGTGTGTGTTTCCTACAGATGGATCCAGTCATGGGAACCCACCAGAGAGATGTCCCCGTCCTCTGTATTCCCGGGATTCCACACAGGAAGGTCACACCATCCCTCACCATCATCATGTAGATGATGACAATTATTGGTAGTTGTGATTTATACACAGCATGTTTGTTACAATGAATGTTTTATTATATCTTTCAGAGTGGAATCCTCGGGGATGATAATATTGATGTTAAAGAAGAGTATAAAGAGGAGGATGAGGAGTATGGAGTGATGGAGGAGTTTTCAGAAGGACACAAGGATATGATGGAGCCACCTAATACCAGGAACCCACCAGAGAGATGTCCCCGTCCTCTGTATTCCCGGGATTCCACACAGGGAGGTCACACCATCCCTCACCATTACAAGGTTGGTGGGGCGGAGAGCATGGAAATGGGACACTATATGGATTTTTTATGTGACCTTATATTTTACAGATGATATTTTCTCTCATTTCCTTGATTTAGAGTGGAGATCCAATCGATATAGAATTTGAGGTGAAAGCAGAAGAAGAAGAGGCGTATGTGAGGGATGATCAGCAGTCTATGGAGGAGGATGGAATAACGGGGACATTTATAGAGGAGGACACTCCTACAGAGATCAGCACAGGTGGGTCATGAACACTAAATCCATTCCTCCACCCATACTTGTCATGCTTCCCTTCACATTGATCCAGCACCAGGTTTTGCCTCCTGTCTGTGTTGCTCGGGTTCCTGCCTATCCCCCCTGAACCTAGGTATTATCAAGTCTTTGTACCCGTGTGTTAGTATTCCAGCAACGTGTCTTCATGTGGAAGCCGGACCCCTCTGGTTCCTGTGGTGTTCACTGCTGCTTGAGTATTCCCATATTCTGTGTGCTGTTTGATCCTGTCTTTTTTCTCAGTGTTTTCCCTCTGGCTGTGCAGTTATATTCCCTTTGGTTTCTGTCCGTGGATCCCCTCATTTCCTGTTGCTGTGTGTGTCCTTCTCAGCATTGTTTCCTGTTGTTTGCCTGCAGCCCTTTCCATCTTGCTGACTCTCTCTCTCTGCACCATTGCTCAGCATCCCTCCCTCTCCTGCACTTTACACGTGTTCCCTGCGTCCTCTCCCCCGGAGCCCCTTCCTAGGTTGCTGCAGTAGGTGACCTTGGTTCCTAGTATCCTGTGTGTACCGCGTGTCCTTCCAGCATGCTATTTGGTTGCACTTTGCCTGCACGGGTGTGTTAGAGAGCCGCAACCTGGGGGCTGCCATGCAGCACAACATCCACCCCTCCAGTGGCTCTGGTGAAGACCGGATGGCTCCTCAGATCCTGCGACTCTTGTGTGCGGTCACACTGCTCCTGTATATGTGAGGACCGGTACCCAGCTACACCTGTTTAGTTGTTTCCACTGGTCCACTATAGATCCTGAGGTTACAGTCCCAGGTGGTCTTCTCCTCTGATCGTGACAGTACTGCTCTCTGATTGGTCCAGAGTAGAGTAACCACTGCAATATCAGCACATGGGACACAATTTATGTATCTAGACTGCTTTTATATTGATTCTGGGGTTCAGCTGGCAGCAAAATGTTCATCTTCTTCATAGGTGTTGCTCTACCTAGGCACTTGGGGCATGTGTCTTGGGGTTCTTACCAATGGCCGGATCTAGCAAGATCTGCTTGTCTGCTGGCTGTGCCGGGTGGAGGGATATGTCTGTAGTGTCTCAGACCCAAGTCACTGAGTGCAGTCTCAGGAGATGGGAGGCAGCGGTGTGGGATCTCTGCAACTTGTCTACAGTAAACATTTAAACTCCCTCTAAATACCCATAATTTGATTCCTGACCCTTATACTGTATATTAAATAGTATATTGCATGTTACATATACCTGACCCCTGCACTATATACTGTATGTTGTACATTACATAGTCCTGACCCCTGCACTATATACTCCATGTTGTACATTACATACTCCTGACCCCTGCACTATATACTCCATGTTGTCCATTACATTCTCCTGACCCCTGCACTATATACTCTATGTTGTCCATTACATACTCCTGACCCCAGCACTATATACTCTGTTGTACATTACATACTCCTGACCCCTGCACTATATACTCTATGTTGTACATTACATACTCCTAACCCCTGCACTATATACTCCATGTTGCACATTACATACTCCTGACCCCTGCACTATATACTCTGTGTTGTACATTACATACTCCTGACCCCTGCACTATATACTCTATGTTGTACATTACATACTCCTGACCCCTGCACTATATACTCTATGTTGTACATTACATACTCCTGACCCCTGCACTATATACTCTATGTTGTACATTACATACTCCTGACCCCTGCACTATATACTCTGTTGTACATTACATACTCCTGACCCCTGCACTATATACTCTATGTTGTACATTACATACTCCTGACCTCTGCACTATATACTCTATGTTGTACATTCCATAGTCCTGACTTCTGCTCTCCCCCTCCCCCCACTGCTATATATACACATAATATGTCTTCTCCTCTGTTCCCCCCATTTCCTCCCAGCTGGACATTTTATATCGGATGATGAGATTGGAGCACAGACTTTTACATGGTGATAATAATGTGATAACATCCTCCAACTTTGGACCCTTAAACAGAAAGTGATAATGAGGGAGGAGTCAATACCCCAATGATGGTGGTCTTCAGGATCAGTCCAGTCTTCATCTTGGTTGTTCTCCCCCCATCCTCACTCTCTGACCTCTGGTGGGGCTCAGCCCCGCTGTTCTTCATGACTAAATCATGGACTAAATAAGGAAGTGCAGTACTTCTTGTGTTGGGAAGATGGCGATGAGTGATAGAGGGGGTGGGGACCCTCGTCCTATAATCCCCTCATCACTGTCCCTCCTATAAAAGACAGTTCTGGTTGTTTCCTCACTCTCTGACTAAGGTCCATGAATAAAGAAATGACCTGGTAGGAGATCAGAGGAGCCATTTCCTAGTTCCCGTGAGGGTGGAATTGTAAGCTCC
The DNA here is from genome assembly GCF_062004578.1 of Staurois parvus. Lineage (NCBI taxonomy): Eukaryota > Metazoa > Chordata > Amphibia > Anura > Ranidae > Staurois > Staurois parvus. The sequence continues at coordinate 564,535 of NW_028318365.1, forward strand.
TCAGAGACCAAGCTGCCTGATGTGGGCGGAGTCCTGGTTTGGGGGAACCAATCAGCTCCTGTCTAGTAATCCTCTTTGTCTTTGTATTTTAGTCCATGGCCGGGAGATGAGGAAAACCTCCGAGGATTGTCTCACTTTGTCTCCAGACTGGAAAGTAGAAGATGAGGACATCACACAGTATAGTCCAGGAGAAAACTCGGCTCCCTCCAATGTCCATCTGGCACCACCCAGTGTAGATGGACCATCGGATTCCTCGTATCCTGAGGAACCTCAGACTGTGCGGGACAGAGCCGGCACAGGGAAGAGGTTCTCCTGTACTGAGTGCGGGAAATGTTTTTCAGATAAGTCTAATCTTTACAGACATAAGAAATTGCACACTGGGGACAAGCCACATTCCTGTCCTCTGTGTGGGAAATGTTTTTCACAGAAGCCCCATCTTTACATACATCAGAGATCTCACACTGGGGAGAAGCCTTATTCCTGTTCTGAGTGCGGGAAATGTTTTTCACAGATGTCCCATCTTTACACACATCAGAGATTGCACACTGGACAGAAGCCGTATTCCTGTTCTGAGTGCGGGAAATTTTTTTCAGGGAGATCCGGCCTTAACACACATCAGAGATTTCATACAGGAGAAAATCCATATTCTTGTTCTGAGTGCGGGAAATGTTTTTTGCAGAAGTCTGATCTTTACAGACATCAGAGAACTCACATGGGGGAGAAGCCACATTCCTGTCCTGAGTGAGGGAAATGTTCCTCACGGAAGTCCTGTCTTCCTGTACATCAGGGGTCCCACACAATCCTGGAGGTGTATTAGTGCCTTGAGTGCGGGAAATGTCTTCTAGATGAATGTTGCTGGACATCCCAGCTCTCATGTGGGGAAGAAGCACACCCTGATATACACCTCAGATATACTCCATGGCTGATCTTCATCATGGAAGGAACAGTTCATAAGGAGATCAGAGGTCCCCAAAGACATGGATGAAGTGTGGGACCGGGTTGGCCATTGATAGCAGGAGAAGAATAAAAATGGAGTCATTACCTTTCATTGGCTGAGTACATTTTTTTAACATTCTTTATTGAGTTTTCTAAAGAGATATACAAAGAAGCAATATGTCTGGGGTGAAAGAGGAGATGAGCACCTCATACTTCTTGCCATGACTTCTGAATAAAAGATAAATCACAGTAACCAATGAAATAATTATAATCTCTCCAATAAAGAAAGAGGAAGGAATCTTCTGGCAGGAACTGACCTGGAGGTGTGACCGGGTGTGATACCTGATCAGAAAACATGGATGGACTCTCTCCTGAGACTTTGTTCCCAACTCCAATAAGTGAGAGGAGCAGAATGTCATAATGTTCCTAGATGTCATGATAAAGCCAAGGAAGTAAGGTTCGGCCATGAGTGCGCACAGACACATCAGGAGAGCAAAAGAATGACAACGTCATGAACCAGAAAACCAAGGTATACACGGCCTGATGGGGAGCAACACCTGTTATGTATGCGTGTCCTCAATGCGTGTTCCATACACGGCTGTCTGATCTCTACAATGTAACCACCTTCACCAACCCATCCATAGAAGTAAAAGAAGACAACATAGAGGATTGCTCCAAGGATGTAAGTGTTGCTGCAATAAAAGTGTCCCATCTATTATGGAAATGTCTGACTGAGGCTTGGTTGTTGAGCTCCATGTCTACCTTCCCTCTGTAAATCAGAAGACGTAGATCTTTTTCAGTGTCTGTGATAGTGGGGGACAAGGTGATAGTCCATTTCTTACGAATAGCCCTGTGGGCCACCAGTAAACATAATAATATCCACCGCAAGCTCCTGTGGGATTTGTGAATGTGGGTTTTCTGAGCTGAATGGAGAGTTGTAGCGGAGACGAAGAGTAGAAGAACAGGGTCCATGGGCCATGGGGAGTGAGCAGCCACAAACTCCTGATATGCAGGCTAACACTTGTTCCCAAAAGGTTGAGATGCGGGGGGGCCATTCCTGAAATCGGTGGAAGAGAGAGGGCGGTGCTCACTATATAGTGGATTTGTGGAGAGTTCTTGGTGGATAGAAATGGGATGATGGCCCCATGGAAGAGCTTACATTGAGACTCTCCAGGATTCATTCACCACAAGTCTTTGCACTTTGTTCTATCCTTCCAGTATGTTGCCCACCAGGTTCTCCCCCGGTATGACCTTGCTCCAAGATTTCACAGATGTGGGATGTAGCGGTTTAGTAAAGAGAGAGTGTAAAGGTTGATAGATGTCAGATATGGAGTATTTCCATTCCTGTAGGAAGCGATCCGATATGGAAGTTTGAAAACATTGTTGCTTGGCTGGGCAGCACCAGTTTATACAACCTGAGAGGTGTAGGTAGTAGAGAGAGGGATGGCTTGGCAGGGCATAAGTTGATGCAAGGGTTGGGAAAGATTTCAAAGTTCCTGATAGTTCAAATATGTGTCATACAGGGAGGCAACGCAGGAGAGCCCCTTAGAACTCCAAATGTTGAAAGCCACATATTGAACAGCTTCTGGAAACATTGGATTGCCTCTTATGGACAAATATGGGGAGACATGGGGTGACAGGCCCAGTTTTCTCTGTATGTCCCTCCATGTAAGAATCAGATCCCGTATCAGAAGGTTGTGTTGAATACTTGTGGGGAACAATTGTATTTTGCAATGCAGGAGTGCAGCTAAGTCATATGGTTGCCCCACTGCCAACTCCAAATCATAATTGGTGTATGAGGAAGCCTGAAGTATCCAATCTGTCCCTATACACAATAAACAGGCAAGGTCATACAATGGAATATTGGGAAAGTTTGCTCCATCTTTTTTTTTTTGCTCCCCCTGTTTAAGCAGGAACCAAATTGTTTGAAGAGGGTACAATAGGAGAGCAAAGCTCACCATTTTGAACAGGTGGCATCCCCCAAAAAGCGATAGGAGAAGGTACATCCATGTTTCCATCTCATTTCCTATTTTAGATATCAGTGGAGGGTAGCAATGATAGACCGAGGATGGCTCCTTCCCTATCGTAATGCCTGAATATGTGATCTGAACATTTGCTACATGAAAGAGAGACTGCTGGGCCCAGGGAGGGGTGTTGGTTTGAGAAAAGGAACGTATTTCACTCTTAGCAGAATTGATTTGAAGGCCAGAGCACTGTAGGCAGCTTGTGAAGACCTGATGGAGAATGTGAATATCTGCCACAGGATCCGCCATAAAATATATCATCGGCAAATAGGACTACACAGAGTTCTTCTTGACCTGTCTGAATCCCATGTATTGGGGCCCTGGAGGAAAGGTAACGGGAGAAAGGTTCCAGGGCAAGGTTGAAAAGAAGAGGTGAAGGGGGGGCAACCCTGGTGAGTACCCTTCGTGCAGCAATATTTCACCTGATATGAGACCTGCAGCTACCACCCTGGGTGCAGAATCCATACTGCTGAAAAGCCCATCAGAAGAACCAGAGCAAGCCAATGATAGCTGACATTATCCAAGACTTTTCCAGCATCCAATGTAATAATAGCTCGATCCTCAGACGGGTGTACCTTGCCTTGTTCCAGCACTGCAATAACTTTCCGAATGTTGGAAGCCACTGATCTACCATTAATAAAGCCAGCCTGGGCAGTATGGATAAGGGAGGGTAATATTGCAGCCAAGAGGGATGCTACTATTTCAGAGAGTATTTTAGTGTTCACATTTAGGAGGGATAGGAGTCGGTATGCCTCTGGTTCAGTTGGGTCCTTGCCCTTATTAGAAATCAGTTTTATATAGTCTTGGTGACCCATTGGAAGGTATGGGCCCCCCTCCCAAACCTCGTTATATACTGTCAGTAGCTGAGGGATGAAGAGAGTCCATCATATAAAATGCTGGTGTGTAGCCATCAGGACCAGGTGATTTCCCACTAGGTAAGCCTTTAATCACCTCAGACTCTTCCTTTAATAAAATAGGGGCATTTACAGATTGCAGGTGGGAGGGGCCAATAGTGAGTAAATGAAGCGAGTCTAGGAATTTTGTGGTCACCTCAAGGTCTTGGATCTAGATATAGAGTGGCACAAATATCTTCCAGTATTTTATTGGTTTCTTCTGAGGAGGAGACAAGGGTAGCAGAAGTATCCTTTAGGGAGGCTACATGAGTTGGTTGGAAAGACCCTTTGCTTACCCACCTTATCACCATATTTACACAATTGGGAATCAGCAGAGGAACCATTTATATGTTTACCCAGCCGAGTCCTTCCTGTGTTAGCGCCTCCACTCTGCTACCAAGCCGAGTCCTTCCTGTGTTAGCGCCTCCACTCTGCTACCCAGCCGAGTCCTTCCTGTGTTAGCGCCTCCACTCTGCTACCCAGCCACGTCCTTCCTGTGTTAGCGCCTCCACTCTGCTACCCAGCCGAGTCCTTCCTGTGTTAGCGCCTCCACTCTGCTACCCAGCCGAGTCCTTCCTGTGTTAGCGCCTCCACTCTGCTACCCAGCCAAGTCCTTCCTGTGTTAGCGCCTCCACTCTGCTACCCAGCCGAGTCCTTCCTGTGTTAGCGCCTCCACTCTGCTACCCAGCCAAGTCCTTCCTGTGTTAGCGCCTCCACTCTGCTACCCAGCCACGTCCTTCCTGTGTTAGCGCCTCCACTCTGCAAACCCCAGTAGATGTTCACCTGTCCTTCACTCCAGGCCAGGACCCCCAGAAATCCCCCCTGTACCCATCTCAGGCTCTCTCCTTCCAGTCACAGGGCTTTTCAGAGGACATCTGACGGAATGAGGACATGTTATTACCACCCCCACCACCTGATTTCACCCTACAATGACACCCTACCACATTGTAATTGTGGGCATTGTACGTAGTGGTGGTGTGGCCCCATTGAGCCCAGTGGGGGAGCTTGATAAGAGGTGCTGCTTGTCAGACTCTGCACCCCGAGGTAATATTGCTGCAGACACGGCCTGTTAATAGCCCCATCTGGCTGTTATTTTACAGTTTGAGAGCAGAAACACTGGCTAAGCTGTCCATTTTTACCACCCCCAAAACCCAACTGAAAGAGACCAATGTCATGAGCAGTGGTATCTAAAATAAATTGAATAACTCTAACGCTAACTATGGTGAAATGAAAAAAAAATTACAATTAAATACTGTAGCCGCTAGTGCACACAACCCATGTCTCAGTGCGGCAAATTATACATTCATAATGTGAAGTGAAAAAATGCTGCGCTACATGAAACAATGGCACAATCCTTATATAACCAAAAAACAAAGTGAAAAAATATAAAAAAAAAAAATATTAGATAAAATAGAAAAAAATATTAATATTGAAATTTAAAAAAAAAAATAAATAAATATATATATATATAAACAAAAAACACACAAAAAATAAAGAATAGTTTTAAGTATGAATCAAAAAAAAAGTCATTCAAAAAATCAAGTTCAATCAATAAAGTGTTCATTCAGTGAGCCCTCCTTTGGATAATGAAAAATATGTGCATCTGTCATCAATTCCCATGCAGAGACATCCTCCACCATAAATCTGCTCACCATCCTCCACCGTGTATCTGTTCACCATCCTCCACCATGTATCTGCTCACCATCCTCCACCATGTATCTGCTCACCATCCTCCACCCTGTATCTGCTCACCATCCTCCACCATGTATCTGCTCACCATCCTCCGCCATGTATCTGCTCACCATCCTCCGCCATGTATCTGCTCACCATCCTCCGCCATGTATCTGCTCACCATCCTCCGCCATGTTTCTGCTCCCCATCCTCCGCCATGTATCTGCTCACCATCCTCCACCATGTATCTGCTCACCATCCTCCACCATTTATCTGCTCACCATCCTCCACCGTGTATCTGCTCACCATCCTCCACCGTGTATCTGCTCACCATCCTCCACCGTGTATCTGCTCACCATCCTCCACCGTGTATCTGCTCACCATCCTCCACCATGTATCTGCTCACCATCCTCCCCCATGTATCTGCTCACCATCCTCCCCCATGTATCTGCTCACCATCCTTCACCATGTATCTGCTCACCATCCTCCACCATGTATCTGCTCACCATCCTCCACCATGAATCTGCTCACCATCCTCCACCATGTATCTGCTCACCATCCTCTACCATGTATCTGCTCACCAAGTGTTCATTCAGTGAGCCCTCCTTTGGATAATGAAAAATATGTGCATCTGTCATCAATTCCCGTGCAGAGACATCCTCCACCATATATCTGCTCACCATCCTCCACCATGTATCTGCTCACCATCCTCCACCATGTATCTGCTCACCATCCTCCACCATGTATCTGCTCACCATCCTCCACCATGTATCTGCTCACCATCCTCCACCATGTATCTGCTCACCATCCTCCACCATGAATCTGCTCACCATCCTCCACCATGTATCTGCTCACCATCCTCCACCATGTATCTGCTCACCATCCTCCACCATGTATCTGCTCACCATCCTCCACCATGTATCTGCTCACCATCCTCCGCCATGTATCTGCTCACCATCCTCCGCCATGTATCTGCTCACCATCCTCCGCCATGTATCTGCTCACCATCCTCCGCCATTTATCTGCTCACCATCCTCCACCGTGTATCTGCTCACCATCCTCCACCGTGTATCTGCTCACCATCCTCCACCGTGTATCTGCTCACCATCCTCCACCGTGTATCTGCTCACCATCCTCCCCCATGTATCTGCTCACCATCCTCCCCCATGTATCTGCTCACCATCCTTCACCATGTATCTGCTCACCATCCTCCACCATGAATCTGCTCACCATCCTCCACCATGAATCTGCTCACCATCCTCCACCATGTATCTGCTCACCATCCTCTACCATGTATCTGCTCACCAAGTGTTCATTCAGTGAGCCCTCCTTTGGATAATGAAAAATATGTGCATCTGTCATCAATTCCCGTGCAGAGACATCCTCCACCATATATCTGCTCACCATCCTTCACCATGTATCTGCTCACCATCCTCCACCATGAATCTGCTCACCATCCTCCACCATGAATCTGCTCACCATCCTCCACCATGTATCTGCTCACCATCCTCCACCATGTATCTGCTCACCATCCTCCACCATGTATCTGCTCACCATCCTCCACCATGTATCTGCTCACCATCCTCCACCATGAATCTGCTCACCATCCTCCACCGTGTATCTGCTCACCATCCTCCACCGTGTATCTGCTCACCATCCTCCACCGTGTATCTGCTCACCATCCTCCACCGTGTATCTGCTCACCATCCTCCCCCATGTATCTGCTCACCATCCTCCACCATGAATCTGCTCACCATCCTCCACCATGAATCTGCTCACCATCCTCCACCATGTATCTGCTCACCATCCTCTACCATGTATCTACTCACCAAGTGTTCATTCAGTGAGCCCTCCTTTGGATAATGAAAAATATGTGCATCTGTCATCAATTCCCGTACAGAGACATCCTCCACCATATATCTGCTCACCATCCTCCACCATGTATCTGCTCACCATCCTCCACCATATATCTGCTCACCATCCTCCACCATGTATCTGTTCACCATCCTCCACCATGTATCTGCTCACCATCCTCCACCATGTATCTGCTCACCATCCTCCACCATGAATCTGCTCACCATCCTCCACCATGTATCTGCTCACCATCCTCCACCATGAATCTGCTCACCATCCTCCACCATGTATCTGCTCACCATCCTCCACCATGTATCCGCTCACCATCCTCCACCATGTATCTGCTCACCATCCTCCACCATGAATCTGCTCACCATCCTCCACCATGTATCTGCTCACCATCCTCCACCATGTATCTGCTCACCATCCTCCACCATGGACCTGCTCACCATCCTCCACCATGTATCTGCTCACCATCATCCACCATGTATCTGCTCACCATCCTCCGCCATGTATCTGCTCACCATCCTCCACCATGTATCTGCTCACCATCCTCCACCATGTATCTGCTCACCATCCTCCACCATGAATCTGCTCACCATCCTCCACCATGTATCTGCTCACCATCCTCCACCATGTATCTGCTCACCATCCTCCACCGTGTATCTGCTCACCATCCTCCCCCGTGTATCTGCTCACCATCCTCCCCCATGTATCTGCTCACCATCCTTCACCATGTATCTGCTCACCATCCTCCACCATGAATCTGCTCACCATCCTCCACCATGAATCTGCTCACCATCCTCCACCATGTATCTGCTCACCATCCTCTACCATGTATCTGCTCACCAAGTGTTCATTCAGTGAGCCCTCCTTTGGATAATGAAAAATATGTGCATCTGTCATCAATTCCCGTGCAGAGACATCCTCCACCATATATCTGCTCACCATCCTCCACCATGTATCTGCTCACCATCCTCCACCATGTATCTGCTCACCATCCTCCACCATGTATCTGCTCACCATCCTCCACCATGTATCTGCTCACCATCCTCCACCATGAATCTGCTCACCATCCTCCACCATGAATCTGCTCACCATCCTCCACCATGTATCTGCTCACCATCCTCCACCATGTATCTGCTCACCATCCTCCACCATGAATCTGCTCACCATCCTCCACCGTGTATCTGCTCACCATCCTCCACCGTGTATCTGCTCACCATCCTCCACCGTGTATCTGCTCACCATCCTCCACCGTGTATCTGCTCACCATCCTCCCCCATGTATCTGCTCACCATCCTTCACCATGTATCTGCTCACCATCCTCCACCATGAATCTGCTCACCATCCTCCACCATGAATCTGCTCACCATCCTCCACCATGTATCTGCTCACCATCCTCTACCATGTATCTACTCACCAAGTGTTCATTCAGTGAGCCCTCCTTTGGATAATGAAAAATATGTGCATCTGTCATCAATTCCCGTGCAGAGACATCCTCCACCATATATCTGCTCACCATCCTCCACCATGTATCTGCTCACCATCCTCCACCATATATCTGCTCACCATCCTCCACCATGTATCTGTTCACCATCCTCCACCATGTATCTGCTCACCATCCTCCACCATGTATCTGCTCACCATCCTCCACCATGAATCTTCTCACCATCCTCCACCATGTATCTGCTCACCATCCTCCACCATGAATCTGCTCACCATCCTCCACCATGTATCTGCTCACCATCCTCCACCATGTATCTGCTCACCATCCTCCACCATGAATCTGCTCACCATCCTCCACCATGTATCTGCTCACCATCCTCCACCATGTATCCGCTCACCATCCTCCACCATGTATCTGCTCACCATCCTCCACCATGAATCCGCTCACCATCCTCCACCATGTATCTGCTCACCATCCTCCACCATGTATCTGCTCACCATCCTCCACCATGTATCTGCTCACCATCCTCCACCGTGTATCTGCTCACCATCCTCCCCCGTGTATCTGCTCACCATCCTCCCCCATGTATCTGCTCACCATCCTTCACCATGTATCTGCTCACCATCCTCCACCATGAATCTGCTCACCATCCTCCACCATGTATCTGCTCACCATCCTCTACCATGTATCTGCTCACCAAGTGTTCATTCAGTGAGCCCTCCTTTGGATAATGAAAAATATGTGCATCTGTCATCAATTCCCGTGCAGAGACATCCTCCACCATATATCTGCTCACCATCCTCCACCATGTATCTGCTCACCATCCTCCACCATGTATCTGCTCACCATCCTCCACCATGTATCCGCTCACCATCCTCCACCATGTATCTGCTCACCATCCTCCACCATGAATCTGCTCACCATCCTCCACCATGAATCTGCTCACCATCCTCCACCATGTATCTGCTCACCATCCTCCACCATGTATCTGCTCACCATCCTCCACCATGAATCTGCTCACCATCCTCCACCGTGTATCTGCTCACCATCCTCCACCGTGTATCTGCTCACCATCCTCCACCGTGTATCTGCTCACCATCCTCCACCGTGTATCTGCTCACCATCCTCCCCCATGTATCTGCTCACCATCCTTCACCATGTATCTGCTCACCATCCTCCACCATGAATCTGCTCACCATCCTCCACCATGAATCTGCTCACCATCCTCCACCATGTATCTGCTCACCATCCTCTACCATGTATCTACTCACCAAGTGTTCATTCAGTGAGCCCTCCTTTGGATAATGAAAAATATGTGCATCTGTCATCAATTCCCGTGCAGAGACATCCTCCACCATATATCTGCTCACCATCCTCCACCATGTATCTGCTCACCATCCTCCACCATATATCTGCTCACCATCCTCCACCATATATCTGCTCACCATCCTCCACCATGTATCTGTTCACCATCCTCCACCATGTATCTGCTCACCATCCTCCACCATGAATCTTCTCACCATCCTCCACCATGTATCTGCTCACCATCCTCCACCATGAATCTGCTCACCATCCTCCACCATGAATCTGCTCACCATCCTCCACCATGTATCTGCTCACCATCCTCCACCATGTATCTGCTCACCATCCTCCACCATGAATCTGCTCACCATCCTCCACCATGTATCTGCTCACCATCCTCCACCATGTATCTGCTCACCATCCTCCACCATGAATCTGCTCACCATCCTCCACCATGTATCTGCTCACCATCCTCCACCATGTATCTGCTCACCATCCTCCACCATGGACCTGCTCACCATCCTCCACCATGTATCTGCTCACCATCCTCCACCATGTATCTGCTCACCATCCTCCACCATGTATCTGCTCACGTCACGCAGTGTGACCGCACATTGTACAATGTTACGGTGTAGCTGCACTTTTTTTTTCTCATATGGACTCAGAAGATCAGCTTGCTGAATGAAGACTTCAAAGTAAGCTCCCTCCTGATAAGCATCTTTGTATCAGCCGTATTCCTCATTAATAAGAACTCCACATGGTGCTTTATCCTTTTATACTTTTATTCATCAATTACACATAAGAAATGCTCTCACGTTCCGGAGGTGTATATTGCACCAGGTATGAAGAACATCCAGTGATGTACTGATCAGACACAAGGTGGCAGTATCATCTCAGCAGCAGAGTCCTGCACATGCTCAGAACAGACACCATCCATCGGGGAGGAGTGTGCAGATGACGTCATGACGTTGCCATTCATCGGGACAGCGGTTGTAGTACTCTACAAACGGCTCTTGGAAGGACATTACAGCAGGCAATAGCATTCACTAAGGGGCCCCGTGCTTTGCCTTGCATCACATGACGGATGGTGTCTGTTCTGAGCATGTGCAGGACTCTGCTGCTGAGATGATACTGCCACCTTGTGTCTGATCAGTACATCACTGGATGTTCATCATACCTGGTGCAATATACACCTCCGGAACGTGAGAGCATTTCTTATGTGTAATTGATGAATAAAAGTATAAAAGGATAAAGCACCATGTGGAGTTCTTATTAATGAGGAATACGGCTGATACAAAGACGCTTATCAGGAGGGAGCTTACTTTGGAGTCTTCATTCAGCAAGCTGATCTTCTGAGTCCATATGGGACCAAAAGTGCAGTTAGACGGTAACATTGTATAATGTGTGATCACACTGCGTGAGGTGAGCAGATATATGGTGTAGGGTGGTGAGCAGATACATGGTGGAGGATGTTGAGCAGATACACGGTGGAGGATGGTGAGCGGATACATGGTGGAGGATGGTGAGCAGATATATGGTGGAGGATGGTGAGCAGATACATGGCGGAGGATGGTGAGCAGATACATGGCGGAGGATGGTGAGCAGATACATGGCGGAGGATGGTGAGCAGATACATGGTGGAGGATGGTGAGCAGATACATGGTGGAGGATGGTGAGCAGATACATGGTGGAGGATGGTGAGCAGATACATGGTGGAGGATGGTGAGCAGATACACGGCGGAGGATGGTGAGCAGATACACGGTGGAGGATGGTGAGCAGATACATGGTGGAGGATGTCTCTGCATGGGAATTGATGACAGATGCATATATTTTTCATTATCCAAAGGAGGGTTCACTGAATGAACACTATTGATTGAATTTGATTTTTTGAATGACTTTGTTTGATTCAAGCTTAAAAATATATTTAATTTTTTGTGTGATTTTTTTTTATATATATTTATACATACAGTGAGGAGAAGAAGTATTTGAACACCCTGCAATTTTGCAAGTTCTCCCACTTAAAATCATGGAGGGGTCTGACATTCACATTGTAGGTGCATTCCCACTCTGTGAGACAGAATTAAAAAAAAATTCAGGAATTGTATGATTTGTAAAGAATGTATTTGTCTCGCACGGCTGAACAGAAGTATTTGAACATATAAGAAACAGCAAGAATTCTGGCTCTCAAAGACCTGTTACTGCGCCTTTATAAAGTCCACCTCTACTCCACTCATTCATCTAACTTAGTAGCACCTGTCTGAGCTCTTTAAAGACACCTGTCCACCCCACAGTCAGTCAGACGCCAACTACTACCATGGGCAAGATCAAAGAGCTGTCAAAAGACACCAGAGACAAAATTGTGGACCTCCACAGGGTTGGAAAGGGCTATGGGGTAATTTCCAAGCAGCTTGGTGAAAATAGCTCAACTGTTGGAGCAATTGTTAGAAAATGAAAGAGGCAAAAGATGACTGTCAGTCTCCCTCGGACTGGGGCTCCATGCAAGATGTCACCTCGTGGGGTATCACTGATGATAAGAAAGGTGAGGAATCAGCCCAGAACTACAAGGGAGGAGCTGGTCAATGACATGAAGAGAGCTGGGACCACAGTTTCAAAGGTCACTGTCGGTAGAACACTGCGCCGTCATGGTTTCCAATCATGCATTGCACGGAAGGTTCCCCTGCTCAAGTCATCACATGTCCAGGCCCGTCTGAAGGTCCCCCTGCTCAAGTCATCACATGTCCAGGCCTGTCTGAAGGTTGCCAATGACCATCTGGATGATCCAGAGGAGGCATGGGAGAAAGTCATGTGGTCAGATGAGACTAAAGTAGAACTTTTTGGTCTAAACTTCACTCGTCGTGTTTGGAGGAAAAAGAAGGATGAGTTGCATCCCAAGAACACCATCCCTACTGTGAAGCATGGGGGTGGTAACATCATGCTTTGGGGGTGCTTTTCTGCGAAGGGGACAGGACGACTGCACTCTATTGAGAGGATGAATGGGGCCATTTATTGTGAGATTTTAAGCAACAACCTCCTTCCCTCATTCAGAGCATTGAAGATGGGTCGTGGCTGGGTCTTCCAACATGACAACGACCCGAAGCACACAGCCAGGAGAACCAAGGAGTGGCTCCGTAAGAAGCATATCAAGGTTCTGGAGTGGCCTAGTCAGTCTTCAGACCTAAATCCAATAGAACATCTTTGGAGGGAGCTGAAACTCCGTGTTGCTCAGCGACAGCCCCGAAACCTGACAGATCTACAGGAGATCTGTGTGGAAGAGTGGGCCAAAATCCCTGTTGTAGTGCAAACCTGGCCAAGGACTACAGGAAACGTCTGACCTCTGTAATTGCAAACAAAGGCTTCTGTACCAAATATTAACACGGATCTTCTCAGGGGTTCAAATACTTCTTTTCAGCAGAGCAAGACAAATACATTCTTTACAAATCATACAATGGGATTTCCTGAATTCTGTCTCTCAGAGTGGAGAGTGGGAATGTCCCTCCAATGTGAATGTCAGACCCCTCCATGATTTCTAAGTGGGAGAACTTGCAAAATCGCAGGGGGTTCAAATACTTCTGTTCCTCACTGTATGTGTGTGTATATATATATATATATATATATATATATATATATAAAATGTATTTATTTTTTTATTTCAATATTAATAGTTTTTCTATTTTTTCTTCTAAAAAAATAAATATATATACAGTTGTGTTCAAAATAATAGCAGTGTGTTTAAAAAAGTGAATAAAGCTGAAAATCCTTCTAATAGCTTTTATTTCCATCCACACAAATGCATTGGGAACACGACACATTCTATTCCAAATCACAACATGAAGAAAAATAGATAAAATTTGTGTTGTTCCTCTAAAAAAATGGAAGAAAAGTGAATATTAGATGGTTAAAAAAAAATCAGTGTTCGTATTCTTCTTTACAAACTCAAACATTCACTATATAAACTGAGAAATGTTTGGAGATTTTGCTTTCCTTTGAATGACTTCATGAATATTTGGTTGTAGTCGCACTGTTTCTGAGAACTGCTGTACATCTGTGTTGCATGGAGTCCCCCAACTTCTGGCCCCTGTGATCAGGTATTCCAGCCCAGGATGATTGGACCACATTCCACAGTTCTTCTCTATTTCTTGGTTTGGCCTCAGAAACTGCATTTTTGATGTCACCCCACAAGTTTTCTATTGGATGAAGATCCGGGAATTGGGCTGGCCACTCCATAACGTCAATCTTGTTGGTCTGGAACCAAGATGTTGCACGTTTACTGGTGTGTTTGGGGTCGTTGTCTTGTTGGAACACCCATTTCAAGGGCATTTCCTCCTCAGCATAAGGCAGCATGACCTCTACAAGTATTCTGATGGATTCAAACTGATCCATGATCCCTGGTATGCGATAAATAGGCCCAACACCGTAGTATGAGAAACATCCCCATATCATGATGCTTGCACCGCCATGCTTCACGGTCTTCACAGTGTACTGTGGCTTGGATTCTGTGTTTGGGGGTCGTCTGACAAACTGTCTCCGCCCACTAGACCCAAAAAAGAACAATCTTACTTTCATCAGTCCACAAAATGTTGCGCCATTTCTCTTTAGGCCAGTCAATGTGCTCTTTGGCAAATTTTAACCTCTTCAGCACATCTTTTTCCCAACAGTGGGACTTTGCGGGGGCTTCTTGCAGATAGCTTGGCTTCACATAGGGGTCTTCTAATTGTAACAGTCCTCCCAGGGAACTTTACACCTTCTTTGATCTTCCTGGAGCTGATTGTTGGCTGAGTCTGCCCCATTTTGGCTATTCTTCTATCCATTCTAATGGTAGTTTTTCGCTTTCTTCCACGTCTTTCAGGTTTTGGTTGCAATTTTAAAGCATTTGCGATCATTTTAGCTGAGCAGCCGATCATTTTCTGCACTTCTTTATATGTTTTCCCCTCTCCAATCAACTTTTTAATCAAGGTACTGTTAGGAATGGACTTGCCAGTAATGGTGGGACTCACCTGCCTTGTGGGCTGCAGTACCAGGGCTGGCCAGCGGGTGCTCTCAGCAATCAGAGACTCAACCCTGTAGTCAGCCAAACACCTGAAGCTGATTATGCAGGTGTATTTAAGGGATGGCCAGACCTGCAGTCTGTGCCTTGGTGTGTGCTTTCCTATGGGCCCCTGTATCTTGTTACCTGCATCCCTGTTCCTGTCTCTGTCTGACTGATTCGTTGCTGACCCTGCCTGATCTGGACCTCTGCTGACCTCTCCTGTTTGATCCCTGGCTTGTGACCCCGACCATTCTCTGCTTGACCCCCTGTACCTACCTGCCCATTAGTTGCTGTACCCGGCTCGTGACCTGACTACTCTCTGCCTGCTCCTCCTGTTCCTACCTGCCCGATTGTTATTGACCCGGCCTGCCTGACGACGCTTGCATTGTATGTATTGTTATCTGTGGGTGGTTTGGTTTGTTTGCACTGTGTTTATGTTTTAGTATTGCACTGCGTTTATGTATTGTTAGTGTTAATAAATTACATTGTTTATAACTTATCTGAAGCCTGCGTTTCCCTGCGTCAGTTCACATACCTCTGGTCATACCCTGGAGCCCTGACAGGTACTCTGTTCTTCTGAACAATGTCTGGAACTACCCATTTTCCTCAGAATGTCAGAGAGAAATGCACTGTAACCAGCATGTACAACATTTGCTGCCTTCCTTCCTTAAATAAGGGCAATAATTGCCACCTGTTTTTCAAAGAATGAATGACCTCACTAATAGAACTCCACACTGCTATTATGTTGAACACGCCCCTTTCAATGAGTGATTCAATGACACAGAATCAGCAGCATGCATGTCATGACTGTTGGGTCTGTTGGATTTCTATTACTTTACTACACCTGCTAGGAAATTATTTGCCATGTAGAAATATCATTTCCACCAAAAACAGCGATTTATCCGGTTAGTGATGTCTGACTGCTATTATTTTGAACACAACTGTGTGTGTGCGTATATATATATATATATATATATATATATATATATATAATTTTTTTTTTTTTGTAATTTCTCAAAAACCTGTGGCAAAAAATAAAATCTTCATGCCTCTCAGCAAATACCTTGGGGTGTTTACTTTCCAAAAATGGGTCTTTTGGGGGGTGCTTCTACTATCCTGGCATTTCAGGGCCTCCAAAACTGTGATAGGTAGGGAGGAAGTGACATGAGAAAATTCCAGCTCTTGAAAACCATGCTCAGAAGTAGCAGAATGTGCTTTGGGGTGTAATTTCACATACAACCAAGGCATGTGTGAGAAAGATCTTATTAAAATGACAATTTTGTGTAAACAAAAAAAAAAGGATTTCGTAATTTTTAAAAAACACTTGTGACAAAAAATAAAATCTTTCATGGACTCAACAGGCATCTCAGCAAATTCCTTGGGGTGTCTTTCCAAAAAGGGGTTGTTTGGGGGGAGTTTATACTGCCCTGGCATTTTAGCACCTGATAGTCAGAAAGTAAAAGTTGCATAAATTCCGGTATATGTACCATAGTTTGTAGACTCTATAACTTTTACAGAAACCAATATACACTTACTCAGATTTTTTCTTTTACCATCCAGCATAATACACTTTAATCTTAATTTATGAAGACATTTAAATGTATTGGATTTTTTTATAACAGAAAGTAGAAAATATAATTTTTCTAAATTTTTGGTATTTATTTGTTTATATCACAAAACATTAAAAACCCAGAGGTGATCAAATACCGCCAAAAGAAAGCTCTATTTGTGGGAAAAAAATTATATGAATTTTGTTTGGGTACTGCATTGCATTAGTGCGCAATTACCCTTTAATGTAGCGCAGTGCAGTATAGCAAAAAATGGCCTGGTCAGGAAGGGGATAAAATGTTCCGGAGGGCAGGTGGTTATGACCCAGTTTCTTGTGGCCGAGTATATGCCGTATCAGGAAGGGGTTAAAGATGCACTTGCTTTTTGGGTAGAATACTCTGAGCAGACAAGGGGTCCATGTAGATGACATACTCTGTGCAGTTTTATAAAATGCTGCTTCATGTAGCCGCCATACCTGTAGGCCATTCCAGATGGGAAATTCCCACACTGTCTATATTATATCCAGCAACACAGGACTGATCTCATATCCGTGTTCAAATGTCGCACATACATGTGTGCTTTCTTCTATAGGAGCAGCGGCTGAGCTCAGTGTTGATAGGGAAGGGAGTGCACTGGGCATGCTCAGCATTTAGGATCATGGAAGCATGATAACCACCCCTGGACATCACCCATATACATAGCTGGAGCTCATCCTTCCAGAATCATTCCACTGATGGAACGCACGGCCCCCAGATTAATATGGTGGTCCAATCAGAACACTCCAGGTCCCAACAGTGCACACCACCAGATTAATATGACACAGGTACCGGTGGTCCAATCAGAACACTCCAGGTCTCAGCAGTTCACACCACCAGATTAATATGACACAGGTACCTGTGATCCAATCAGAACTCTCCATGCCCTAGTAGTGCACACCTCCAGATTAATATGAACCAGGTACCAGTGGTCCAATCAGGACACTCCAGGCCAGAGCAGTTTACACCACCAAATTAATACAACACAGGTACTGGTGGTCCAATCAGAACACTTCAGGCCCCAGAAGTGCACACCACCAGATTAATACGACACGTATACTGGTGGTCCAATCAGAACACTCCAGGCCCCAGAAGTGCACACCACCAGATTAATACGACACGGGTACTGGTGGTCCAATCAGAACACTCCAGGTCTCAGCAGTGCACACCACCAGATTAATATGACACAGGTACCTGTGATCCAATCAGAACTCTCCATGCCCCGGTAGTGCACACCTCCAGATTAATATGAAACAGGTACCAGTGGTCCAATCAGGACACTCCAGGCCAGAGCAGTTTACACCACCAGATTAATACCACACAGGTACTGGTGGTCCAATCAGAACACTCCAGGCCCCAGAAGTGCACACCACCAGATTAATACGACAGGTACTGGTGGTCCAATCAGAACACTCCAGGCCCCAGAAGTGCACACCACCAGATTAATATGACACTGTCATGGAACACACGCTCACGGCTCTGAGGAGCAATCTAGCACATGGTACACCCGTCTAGGATTCCTCCAGCTATCCTACAAGCTAGAACCCCGGTGTTAATCACTCTTCCACTGTCCACACTCCCCCACACCAGACACACCACACACAGTAGCTTGCCACCACCCAACAGTTTGTCCACAGACTGGTCTGCTGGGCCACCACACACAAACAGATCTCCGTTTAGCAGATCTGCTACTTTACAATCTGCATGCAATCTGCCAACACACAGTACAATTGCATACAGATTTTCAATGAACTTAGACCGAGCACATAGACACTACAATACAACAATCTCTCTGGAGATATGAGCCCGAGCTTAGTGCACAGAAGTCACTTATTAATTTTATGATTTATTATCCTGGAAGTGAGCGGTGCATAAAATATATACAAAGAAAAGGAATTACAAAAAAGACAAGAAGACCCACAGAGTTGGCTATTCACTAGGAAAATAAAAGGGATAAAAACAGAAATAAACTTTATCGAGGTTTATCCTGTGACAGAAGCATGTCAGAATTGTCTGCAATTCCCCAATTGTACTGATTCCATAGGAATCACCCCGTCCATATCTCAGGCTCCTCAATTTATTGAAATTTGAATGTGGGTGGGACTTTAGCCCTTGTCCAATCAACCCTGGGGGATGTTTCTGTATCAGCCTACAGGGCGTTCTGTGTTCTGAAGTGACCTGGATCCAATGGGCCAGGAATGACTCTGATCGTTGGGTCAGAGATAGTATTTTTGACACCAGCGCATCAGTCCGATCGTGACAGTACCAATCACTGTTCAGCTGTCACAATCAGGTGCCATTTTTGTGTGTTTCCCCGGGATTCTACAGAGGATACATATTCAGTTTTATAAGGACATGGAGCCTAAAATGTGTCCAATCAGAAGGAAGTATTTCCATCTCTCTGCAGCTAATATTTTAGCTTTTATGAGAGATGAAATATATTCCTCTGATCTGTTGGTATAAATCAGAGCTGGCAGACATTTTGGAGCCTTCTCCTGATCAGGCTACAGCTCTTGTTTCAGGTTCAGGAAGGTGAGAAATCCATGTCTACATGGATGAGTTCTATTGGCATCTCGGTGTCTCTCCTGGCCTAGAAGCTGCTCTGTCCTTTCACATGCTAATTGGTGACCATATGTCTCTGACTGATTACTGAATACTGTATCTCTAATAACACGGAATGAAACTAGATCTACAGTCACATCCTTCTACAGATCACGTCACATCTCAGCTACTGGCAGGACTACCCGACTCCCACATTTACATTACAAATATATTTCTATATCATTATCATATCTCCTCTGAAGCATCTCGTCTCCAAGGAGAATACATTTCATGTTTGTAGTCATTCCTCATAACTGAGGTCTTCCAATCAGTCAGAAATTCTCCAATCAGTCACAAATGTAAGGGACCACTGCTCTGACCACTGATAGAAGGGAATTCTCCCATTGGTCCCTAATGTAAAGAACCAATAGTTTAACCTCTGATGTAAGGGGGATCCTTCTCCCATCGGTCACCAAAGTAAGGGACCACTACACTGACCACTGATATAAGAGGGTCCTTCTCCCATCGGTCACCAAAGTAAGGGACCACTACACTGACCACTGATATAAAAGGGTCCTTCTCCCATTGGTCACCAAAGTAAGGGACCACTACACTGACCACTGATATAAGAGGGTCCTTCTCCCATTGGTCACCAAAGTAAGGGACCACTACACTGACCACTGATATAAGAGGGTCCTTCTCCCATTGGTCACCAAAGTAAGGGACCACTACACTGACCACTGATATAAGAGGGTCCTTCTCCCATCGGTCACCAATGTAAGGGACCACTACACTGATCACTGATATAAGAGGGTCCTTCTCCCATTGGTCACCAAAGTAAGGGACCACTACACTGACCACTGACATAAGGGGTCCTTCTCCCATTGGTCACCAATGTAGGGGACCATTGCATTGACCACTGATATAAGGGGTCCTTCTCCCATTGGTCACCAATGTAAGGGACCACTATGCTGACAACTGATGTAAGGGAATCCTTTTCCCATTGGTCACTAATGTAAGGGACCACAACACTGACCACTGATATAAGGGGTCCTTCTCCCATTGGTCACCAATGTAAGGGACCACTACACTGACCACTGATATAAGGGGATCCTTCTCCCATTGGTCACCAAAGTAAGGGACCACTACACTGACCACTTATATAAAAGGGTCCTTCTCCCATTGGTCACCAAAGTAAGGGACCACTACACTGGCCACTGACATAAGGGGTCCTTCTCCCATTGGTCACCAATGTAGGGGACCATTGCACTGACCACTTATATAAGGGGTCCTTCTCCCATTGGTCACCAATGTAAGGGACCACTATGCTGACAACTGATGTAAGGGAATCATTTTCCCATTGGTCACTAATGTAAGGGACCACTACACTGACCACTGATATAAGGGGTCCTTCTCCCATTGGTCACCAATGTAAGGGATCACTCCACTGACCACTGATATGGGGTCCTTCTCCCATTGGTCACAAAAGTAAGGGACCACTACACTGACCACTGATATAAGAGGGTCCTTCTCCATCGGTCACCAAAGTAAGGGACCACTACACTGACCACTGATATAAGAGGGTCCTTCTCCCATTGGTCACCAAAGTAAGGGACCACTACACTGACCACTGACATAAGGGGTCCTTCTCCCATTGGTCACCAATGTAAGGGACCACTACACTGACCACTGATATAAGGGGGTCCTTCTCCCATTGGTCACCAATGTAAGGGACCACTACACTGACCACTGATATAAGGGGGTCCTTCTCCCATTGGTCACCAATGTAAGGGACCACTACACTGACCACTGATATAAGAGGGTCCTTCTCCCATTGGTCACCAATGTAAGGGACCACTAGACTGACCACTGATATAAGGGGGTCCTTCTCCCATTGGTCACCAATGTAAGGGATCACTACACTGACCACTGATATAAGGGGTCCTTCTCCCATTGGTCACCAATGTAAGGGACCACTACACTGACCACTGATATAAGGGGGTCCTTCTCCCATTGGTCACCAATGTAAGGGACCACTACACTGACCACTGATATAAGGGGGTCCTTCTCCCATTGGTCACCAATGTAAGGGACCACTACACTGACCACTGATATAAGAGGGTCCTTCTCCCATTGGTCACCAATGTAAGGGACCACTAGACTGACCACTGATATAAGGGGTCCTTCTCCCATTGGTCACCAATGTAAGGGATCACTACACTGACCACTGATATAAGGGGTCCTTCTCCCATTGGTCACCAATGTAAGGGATCACTACACTGACCACTGATATAAGGGGTCCTTCTCCCATCAGTCACCAAAGTAAGGGACCACTACACTGACCACTGATATAAGAGGGTCCTTCTCCCATCGGTCACCAAAGTAAGGGACCACTACACTGACCACTGATATAAGAGGGTCCTTCTCCCATTGGTCACCAAAGTAAGGGACCACTACACTGACCACTGATATAAGGGGTTCTTCTCCCATCGGTCACCAATGTAGGGGACCATTGCACTGACCACTGATATAAGGGGTCCTTATCCCATTGGTCAACAATGTAAGGGACCACTACACTGACCACTGATATAAGGGGGTCCTTTTCCCATTGGTCACTAATGTAAGGGACCACTACACTGACCACTGATATAAGGGGTCCTTCTCCCATTGGTCACCAATGTAAGGGACCACTACATTGACCACTGATATAAGGGGGTCCTTCTCCCATTGGTCACCAATGTAAGGGACCACTACACTGACCACTGATATAAGGGGTCCTTCTCCCATTGGTCACCAATGTAAGGGACAAATACAATGACCACTTGGGATGATCTCTGGGTTTAGTTGTCGGAGAGTAGGGATGAGACGACAGTACAAACCAAACTTTGCCTGTTCCGGTCCCGTGTTTTGCAGGAGCCGATCATCACATATAGAAGAGACATTTCTACCACTTCTATATATAACAGCTTCCCGCTGTCACTGGTGCCTGAGGAAGACATGGATGGGTACAGCGGCCACACCCCCAGGAATCAGTGATGTCATTGGGAATCCCTGACATGTAAGGAAGGGGGCGGGGATAGCAGTGACATCACTGACCAAATATGGTCACTGGTCACATTTGGGTAATAAGGTCCCACCATCCCTGTCCCTTCACTTATGTAGATGATGACAGTTCAGGGAGCTGTCATTGGGCTGGTGCTATTGTCGGGTACTATATACCCCATACTCATTCACATGGGGGAACGGTATATGGGGGCCCCTTATTATTAAAGGGGGTTCCAGAATCCAATATGACCCCCACCCACAGATCCCCACAGCCACCAGCCAAGGAGCTATGCCTGGGGGAATCCCCCCTGGTAAGGTGACCCCCATGTTGTGGACATGTGGTCTGGTATGGATCAGGAGGGGGGGCACACTACAGCCCCCCTCTGCACTCTGTATGGGGGGCTGTATATGATATACTGCTGACCCCCGCACTCTGCGCCGTTATTGAAGGGTGTGAGGTGTCACCGAGGAGCAATGTTCTATATTGAAGTTTGCCGTCATTGCACCGACACACACAATAGTTTTTGTTCAATAAATGTTTTATTATAATTTTACATTTAACAAGATTGAAGCATAAAAATCAGGAAACAGTAAAGGAAGAAATCCGATTGGTCAGGAAGATCCCTTGTCTGGAATGTGGGGGCGGAGTCATTATTATTGGTGTACAATACAATACACAACGTGTTCCATTATTATAACAAAGTATTGTAGAAAAGATCCCAACATAGAAAATGGGGGAAAGGAGGAAATAAAGGCGGATATGAAGGGGAATCTGTGTACGGGGAACACCTTAACAATCACCACCATTTTATTCTCCAGGGCCTCTGATGTCACAGAATAGATGTTTGGGGGTTTATCTCATCTTCAGGACCAAAATCTGCATTTCCCATGTGTGCAAAATCATGCAGAAACAGCTCTGGCAGTGAGAGGGTTAATGTGGGCTAGATGGGATCACTCTGCTGGGGTGACATTAGAGCTCCCCCTAGCTGCAGCCTGGTAATAACATTGCTGGGAGGTCTATTCATTTCTCTGCTCCATACTTCCCGTCTTTATAGAAACGTCTCCTGACATTTGGGAGTCTATTCATAGAATGTTTGTATAGCAATTCCCTCAGTGAGAGTTCATGTCCATTCCTCCTGTGTGAATGGGGGAACCAATGTTATTAGGATCACATCTGAGCTGCTGGAATGTCTTCCATTCATGGAAAATACATTGAAAACTTCTTCTCCTGCCATCAATGGCCAACCCGGTCCCACACTTCATCCATGTCTTTGGGGGCCTCTGATCTCCTTATGAACTGTTTCTTCCATGATGAAGATCAGCCATGGAGTATATCTGAGGTGTATATCAGGGTGTGCTTCTTCCCCACATGAGAGCTGGGATGTCCAGCAACATTCATCTAGAAGACATTTCCCGCACTCAAGGCACTAATACACCTCCAGTGTTGTGTGGGACCCCTGATGTACAGGAAGACAGGACTTCAGTGAGGAACATTTCCCTCACTCAGGACAGCAAAGTGGCTTCTCTCCTGTGTGAGATCTCTGATGTTTGGAAAGATTGGACTTCACTGAAAAACATTTCCCACACTCAGGACAGGAATATGGCTTCTCCCTGTGTGAGATCTCTGATGTGTATAAAGACTGGAATTCTGTGAAAAACATTTCCCGCACTCAGGACAGGAATACGGCTTCTCTCCCGTGTGAGATCTCTGGTGTATTTTAAGATTAGACTTTTGTGAAAAACATTTCCCGCACTCAGGACAGGAATATCATTTTTCACCAGTGTGAAATCTTTTGTGCTCATTAAGATTGAATTTAGAAGAGAAACATTTCCCGCACTCAGGACAGGAAAATGGCTTTTCCCCTGTATGAGATCTTTGATGTATGTAAAGACTGAACTTCCTTGAAAAACATTTCTTGCACTCCGGACAGGAATACGGCTTCTCCCCTGTGTGAGATCTTTGATGTCTGTAAAGACTGGACTTCTTTGAAAAACATTTCCCGCACTCAGAACAGGAATGTAGCTTCTCCCCTGTGTGAGATCTCTGATGTGTATAAAGACTGGACTTCAGTGAAAAACATTTCCCGCATTCAGAACAGGAATACGGCTTCTCCCCTGTGTGAGATCTCTGATGTGTTTTAAGATTAGACTTTTGTGAAAAACATTTCCCGCACTCAGGACAGGAATATGGTTTTTCACCAGTGTGAAATCTTTTGTGCTCATTAAGACGGAATTTAGAAGGGAAACATTTCCCACACTCAGGACAGGAAAATGGCTTTTCCCCCGTGTGAGATCTCTGATGTCTGGAAAGATGGGTCTTCCTTGAATAACATTTCCCGCACTCAGGACAGGAAAATGGATTTTCCCCTGTGTGAGATCTCTGATGTGTGTAAAGATCGGACTTCTTCGAAAAACATTTCCCACACTCAGGGCAGGAATACGGCTTCTCCCCTGTGTGAGACCTCTGATGTATGATAAGTGTTGATTTTTCTACAAAACATTTCCCACACTCAGGACAGGAATACGGCTTTTCCCCCGTGTGAGATCTTTTATGTCTATTAAGTTTGGATTTAGAACAGAAACATTTCCCGCATTCAGGACAGGAATACGGCTTCTCCCCCGTGTGAGATCTTTTATGCACAATAAGCTCTGATTTCCACCATAAACCCTTCCCGCACTCAGGACAGGAATACGGCTTCTCCCCCGTGTGCGATCTTTGATGTATGTAAAGAATGGACTTCCTCGAAAAACATTTCCCACACTCCGAACAGGAAAATGGTTTTTCCCCTGTGTGAGATCTCTGGTGTGTGTAAAGATCGGACTTCTTCGAAAAACATTTCCCACACTCAGGGCATGAATATGGCTTCTCCCCTGTGTGAGACCTCTGATGTATGATAAGTGTTGATTTTTCTACAAAACATTTCCCACACACAGGACAGGAATATGGCTTCACCCCCGTGTGAGATCTCTGATGTCTGAAAAGATTAGAATGACCTGAAAAACATTTCCCGCACTCAGTACAAAAATATGGCTTCTCCCCTGTGTGAGATCTCTGATGTGTGTAAAGATTGGACTTCCGTGAAAAACATTTCCCGCACTCAGGACAGGAATACGGCTTCTCCCCCGTGTGAGTTCTTTTATGCCTATTAAAATTGGATTTATAAAGGAAACCCTTCCCGCACACAGTACAGGAGAACCTCTTCCCTGTTGGAAGGCCGGCCCGGTCCCTCACAGTCTGAGGTTCCTCAGGATACGAGGAATCTGATGGTCCATCTACACTGGGTGGTGCCGGATGGACATTGGAGGGAGCCGGGTTTTCTCCTGGACTATACTGTGTGATGTCCTCATCTTCTACTTTCCAGTCTGGAGACAAAGTGAGACAATCCTTGGAGGTTTTCCTCATCTCCCGGCCATGGACTAAAATACAAAGACAAAGAGGATTACTAGACAGGAGCTGATTGGTTCCCCCAAACCAGGACTCCGCCCACATCAGGCAGCTTGGTCTCTGAGGAGCTTACAATTCCACCCTCAAGGGAACTAGGAAATGGCTCCTCTGATCTCCTACCAGGTCATTTCTTTATTCATGGACCTTAGTCAGAGAGTGAGGAAACAACCAGAACTGTCTTTTATAGGAGGGACAGTGATGAGGGGATTATAGGACGAGGGGCCCCACCCTCTCTATCGCCATCTTCCCAACACAAGAAGTACTGCACTTCCTTATTTAGTCCATGATTTAGTCATGAAGAACAGCGGGGCTGAGCCCCACCAGAGGTCAGAGAGTGAGGATGGGGGGAGAACAACCAAGATGAAGACTGGACTGATCCTGAAGACCACCATCATTGGGGTATTGACTCCTCCCTCATTATCACTTTCTGTTTAAGGGTCCAAAGTTGGAGGATGTTATCACGTTATTATCACCATGTAAAAGTCTGAGCTCCAATCACATCATCCGATATAAAATGTCCAGATGGTAGGAAATGGGGGGAACAAAAGAGAATCCATATTATGTGTATATATAGCAGTGGGGGGAGGGGGAGAGCAGAAGTCAGGAGTATGTAATGTACAACAGAGTATATAGTGCAGGGGTCAGGAGGATGTAATGTACAACAGAGTATATAGTGCAGGGGTCAGGAGGATGTAATGTACAACATAGAGTATATAGTGCAGGGGTCAGGAGTATGTAATGTACAACATAGAGTATATAGTGCAGGGGTCAGGACTATGGAATGTACAACATAGAGTATATAGTGCAGGGGTCAGGAGGATGTAATGTACAACAGAGTATATAGTGCAGGGGTCAGGACTATGTAATGTACAACAGAGTGTATATAGTGCAGGGGTCAGGAGGATGTAATGTACAACAGAGTATATAGTGCAGGGGTCAGGAGTATGTAATGTACAACATACAGTATATAGTGCAGGGGTCAGGAGTATGTAATGTACAACATAGAGTATATAGTGCAGGGGTCAGGAGTATGTAATGTACAACATAGAGTATACAGTGCAGGGGTCAGGAGTATGTAATGTACAACATAGAGTATATAGTGCAGGGGTCAGGAGTATGTAATGTACAACATAAGAGTGTATAGTGCAGGGGTCAGGAGTATGTAATGTACAACATAAGAGTGTATAGTGCAGGGGTCAGGAGTATGTAATGTACAACATAGAGTATATAGTGCAGGGGTCAGGAGTATGTAATGTACAACATAGAGTATATAGTGCAGGGGTCAGGAGTATGTAATGTACAACATAAGAGTATATAGTGCAGGGGTCAGGAGTATTGTATGTACAACATAGAGTATATAGTGCAGGGGTCAGGAGTATGTAATGTACAACATAGAGTATATAGTGCAGGGGTCAGGAGTATGTAATGTACAACATAGAGTATATAGTGCAGGTGTCAGGAGTATGTAATGTACAACATAGAGTATATAGTGCAGGGGTCAGGAGTATGTAATGTACAACATAGAGTATATAGTGCAGGGGTCAGGAGTATGTAATGTACAATATAAATTATACAGTGTAAGGCTCAGGACTCATAATATTGGTATTCAGCAATCAGTGGAGGCCTAGATGTCCACATGAGACAAGTTGCAGAGGTCCCACACCGCTGCCTCCCATCTCCTGAGACTGAATCCATTGTTTCTATGTGTTTATCAGATGATGGGGGATCTAGGTGGATCCTCCGTACTGCTCTCTCCTTTACAATAAAGTCTCCTCTTACCCGGTGATGTGAGGGGCGGCTGATTGTCCATCATGACGTCCTTGTAGAGATCCTTGTGTCCTTCTAAATACTCCCACTCCTCCATGGAGAAATAGACAGTGACACCCTGACACCTTATAGGAACCTGACACACACAATGATACAGTCACCATCCAGACACATCCCTTGTCTGTTACTGGAGAATGCCCCAGAAGTCCCGGCACCGCTCACCTCTCCTGTCAGCAGCTCCATCATCTTTTCTGTGACTTCTAGAATCTTCTGTGTCTTCTGTCTTGTAGGGATCAGGGATGGAGGAGGGGGGATGGTGATGGGATTCTGGATTCTCGAGGATCTTGTGGTCATACGATGAGATCTCCTTCTTGTGTCATTGTCGGTAGATTTCTTCATGACTCCTGTACAGTTCTGTGTGATACAAAGAGGTCTTACCTGTCCATAATGGACAACAAGAGGAAGTACTTGGTATAGCAGAGTCCAATGTTTGGTGAAAGGATTGGTGCAAAGCTGAAGGTTTTGGTTCTGTTAGTCATGATGCCATCAGGTGGTCTGACATTGAGCTGTACAATAGAGATGGTCTGCATCCCTCACACAAGGGCGCTCAGCTCCTTACTATGGAATTTAGGAGGTTTTTGGACATGCATTTAAACTGAGAAATGGGGGCAGAGATGTCATTGTTGAGGATCATTTCTGTCCCCAGCAGGCTGAAACAAATGTGAGGTTGGTGTTGCTCAGGACGGGGCTGATGGGGTCACTTCAGTTACAGTTTCTGCTGGTAAACATAAAGCAGTAGATGGCAGTGCTTGTCATGTCATTGCACTAATGCTCCGAGTTTAGGCAACAAGATTTGTGAGCTGACAGCTCTTATGTCTAGGGACCACTTGGACCTTGTTGTAATTACAGAGACGTGGTTCAAGGATTCAGATGACTGGGAACTATACCAGGCTATACACTATACAGGAAAGACAGAGTAGGGGGGGGGGAGGTGGAGTTGTCATATATGTCAGACATAGCATAAGGAGAACATTAATTCAAACAACAAATGAAATACTGGAAACCCTCTGGGTCTGCCTTCCAACCAGAGAGGGATCTTCCCTTTGAATTGGTGTCATATGCAGACCCCCAGGACAGACTGAAGATTAGGAGGACTTCTTGATTGATGAGATAACTCAAATGGCAATAAAGGGGGAGGTTTTCATTATGGGTGACGTCACCACGCCTGACATTAACTGGAAATCTCAAACTGTTATTACAAGCAGTAGCAGGGATGTAATGGAAGCACTGAATGGGGTTTCTCTAAAACAGTAAAAAGTCCAACCCAAGGTGATCATATTCTAGACCTAGTACTGACAAATGGGGATCGACTGTGTAATATTGAGGTGGGAGAAAATGTGGGTTCTAGCGATCACCAATGTCTTCGGTTTGATATTACAATAAGAACTGAAAAATCATATACAAAAACAAAAGATTTAGATTTCATAAAGACAAATTTCGATGAAATGGGCGAATTTCTAAAAAATGAGTTGAAAGGTTGGAGTAAAAGGACCGGAGTAAGTAATCAGTGGGCACTGTTAGAGTCTACCATCCTGGAGGCAACTAGATTATATGTCAGGCAAGTTAGTAAGAATAAACAGAAGAGACAACCAATATGGTTCACTAAAGAGAGAAGTAGGATAGTAAAGGAAAAGAAATCATCATATAGGAGATTCAAGGAAACAGGAGGTGGAGCTGACAGAGAAGAGTATAAAAATAGACAAAAGGAGGCCAAACACATTATCAGCGCTGCCAAAGCACAGAAAGAGGAGGAAATTGCTAAATCTATGAAGAAAGGAGATAAAACCTTTTTTAGGTACATTAGTGATTGAAAAATACGATGGGATCACTGAAATGAAAACTGAGCACAACACCTATGTTGGGGGAGACCTGGATGTAGCAAACCACTTAAACAATGACTTTTGTTCCGTCTTCTCAGAAATAAATTATACTAACAATAATAAGTTGAGAAATCATATTGGTTCCAGTAATGATGGATCATTTTTAGGATTTCTGGAGACAGAGGTAGCAGAGGAACTGGCTCGGTTAAAGATTAATAAATCAATGGGCCCTGATGGATCATCCCAGAGATCTCAGAGAACTTTGAGGTCTAGTTGTTGGACCAGTAACTGATCTTTTTAATCAATCTCTTCTAACAAAGTCCCCCATGACTGACAGACAGCTAATATTGTACCGATCCACAAGAAGGGCAGCAAGGTAGAAGCCGGCAATTACAGGCCAGTGAGTCTAACATCGGTGGTAGTCAAGTTAATGGAATCACTCCTGAAAGGAAGGATCATTGATCATCTAGAAACACACAACTTGCTGGATCCAAAGCAGCATGGCTTTGCTGGGGGGTGACCATGGCAGACTCATCTGATTGGACCTTTTGACTATATCACCAATGTTTTGGACCAGGGTGGTGCTGTGGACATAGAATATCTTGATTCCAGCAAGGCATGTGATACAGTTCCACATAATGATCTAATACAGAAGTTGGACAAGCTAGGACTTAGCCCTTGGGTGGTTCAGTGGATGTGCAGTTGGCTAAATGATAGATACCAGAGTGTGGTTGTAAATGGGGTTCACTCAGAACAGAGAGCAGTCACTAGTGGTGTCCCCCAAGGCTCTGTACTGGGTCCTGTTCTATATGTAAGGGATAGAACTAAAGGGTTGTTGGGTAAGGGGATATCTCTTTGCTGATGATACAAAGGTGTGTAATAGGGAAGATATCCCTGGAGGTGTCTGTAACATAGAGCAGGATCTGGCATTGCTGGAAGATTGGTCAGAGAAGTGGAAATTTCAGTTCAATGTTTCTAAATGTAAAATAATGCACCCAGGGAAGAAGAATCCCTTGAGAGTGAACACCATCGGGGGACAGTGTTGGTCAGCACTACAGAGGAAAAGGACTTAGGGGTATTTATTACCTAGATGATTGCAAAATGAGCAGACAGTGTGGCCAAGCAGTGGGGGAATGCAAACAGAATTCTAGGATGCATTACTAGAGGGGTCCACAGAAGGAGGGAGGAGGTCCCAATTCTTCTATATAGATCTTTATATCACTAGAGGGGTCACCGGCAGGAAGGAGGTCCTGATTCCTATAAATAGATCTTTATAATCACTAGAGGGGTCACCGGTGGGAGGAAGGAGGTCCCGATTCCTCTATATAGATCTTTATATCACTAGAGGGGTCACCGGCAGGAGGAAGGAGGTCCTGATTCCTCTATATAGATCTTTATATCACTAGAGGGGTCACCGGCAGGAGGAAGGAGGTCCTGATTCCTTTATATAGATCTTTATATCACTAGAGGGGTCACCGGTGGGAGGAAGGAGGTCCTGATTCCTCTATATAGATCTTTATATCACTAGAGGGGTCACCGGCAGGAAGGAGGTCCTGATTCCTATAAATAGATCTTTATAATCACTAGAGGGGTCACCGGTGGGAGGAAGGAGGTCCCGATTCCTCTATATAAATCTTTATATCACTAGAGGGGTCACCGGCAGGAGGAAGGAGGTCCTGATTCCTTTATATAGATCTTTATATCACTAGAGGGGTCACCGGTGGGAGGAAGGAGGTCCTGATTCCTTTATATAGATCTTTATATCACTAGAGGGGTCACCGGTGGGAGGAAGGAGGTCCTGATTCCTCTATATAGATCTTTATATCACTAGAGGGGTCACCGGCGGGAGGAAGGAGGTCCTGATTCCTCTATATAGATCTTTGTATCACTAGAGGGGTCACCGGCAGGAGGAAGGAGGTCCTGATTCCTCTATATAGATCTTTATATCACTAGAGGGGTCACCGGCAGGAGGAAGGAGGTCCTGATTCCTCTATATAGATCTTTATATCACTAGAGGGGTCACCGGCAGGAGGAAGGAGGTCCTGATTCCTTTATATAGATCTTTATATCACTAGAGGGGTCACCGGTGGGAGGAAGGAGGTCCTGATTCCTTTATCTAGATCTGTATATCACTAGAGGGGTCACCGGCAGGAGGAAGGAGGTCCTGATTCCTCTATATAGATCTTTATATCACTAGAGGGGTCACCGGCAGGAAGGAGGTCCTGATTCCTATAAATAGATCTTTATAATCACTAGAGGGGTCACCGGTGGGAGGAAGGAGGTCCTGATTCCTTTATATAGATCTTTATATCACTAGAGGGGTCACCGGCGGGAGGAAGGAGGTCCTGATACCTCTATATAGATCTTTATATCACTAGAGGGGTCACCGGCAGGAGGAAGGAGGTCCTGATTCCTTTATATAGATCTTTATATCACTAGAGGGGTCACCGGTGGGAGGAAGGAGGTCCTGATTCCTCTATATAGATCTTTATATCACTAGAGGGGTCACCGGCAGGAGGAAGGAGGTCCTGATTCCTCTATATAGATCTTTATATCACTAGAGGGGTCACCGGTAGGAGGAAGGAGGTCCTGATTCCTTTATATAGATCTTTATATCACTAGAGGGGTCACCGGTGGGAGGAAGGAGGTCCTGATTCCTTTATCTAGATCTGTATATCACTAGAGGGGTCACCGGCGGGAGGAAGGAGGTCCTGATTCCTCTATATAGATCTTTATATCACTAGAGGGGTCACCGGCAGGAGGAAGGAGGTCCTGATTCCTCTATATAGATCTTTATATCACTAGAGGGGTCACCGGCGGGAGGAAGGAGGTCCTGATTCCTCTATATAGATCTTTATATCACTAGAGGGGTCACCGGCAGGAGGAAGGAGGTCCTGATTCCTCTATATAGATCCTATCACTAGAGGGGTCACGGCAGGAGGAAGGAGGTCCTGATTCCTCTATATAGATCTTTATATCACTAGAGGGGTCACCGGCGGGAGGAAGGAGGTCCTGATTCCTCTATATAGATCCTATCACTAGAGGGGTCACGGCAGGAGGAAGGAGGTCCTGATTCCTCTATATAGATCTTTATATTGCTAGAGGGGTCACCAGCGGGAGGAAGGAGGTCCTGATTCCTTTATCTAGATCTGTATATCACTAGAGGGGCCACCGACAGGAGGAAGGAGGTCCTGATTCCTCTATATAGATCTTTATATCACTAGAGGGGTCACCGGCAGGAGGAAGGAGGTCCCGATTCCTCTATATAGATCTTTATATCACTAGAGGGGTCACCGGCAGGAGGAAGGAGGTCCTGATTCCTCTATATAGATCCTATCACTAGAGGGGTCACGGCAGGAGGAAGGAGGTCCTGATCCCTCTATATAGATCTTTATATCACTAGAGGGGTCACCGGCAGGAGGAAGGAGGTCCTGATTCCTCTATATAGATCCTATCACTAGAGAGGTCACGGCAGGAGGAAGGAGGTCCTGATTCCTCTATATAGATCTTTATGTCACTAGAGGGGTCACCGACGGGAGGAAGGAGGTCCTGATCCCTCTATATAGATCTTTATATCACTAGAGGGGTCACCAGCAGGAGGAAGGAGGTCCTGATTTCTCTATATAGATCTTTATATTGCTAGAGGGGTCACCAGCGGGAGGAAGGAGGTCCCGATTCCTCTATATAGATCTTTATATCACCAGAGGGAGGAAGGAGGTCCTGATTCCTTTATCTAGATCTGTATATCACTAGAGGGGTCACCGGCAGGAAGAAGGAGTTCCCAATTCATCTATATAGATCTGTATATCACTAGAGGGGTCACCGGCGGGAGGAAGGAGGTCCTGATTCCTTTATCTAGATCTGTATATCACTAGAGGGGTCACCGACAGGAGGAAGGAGATCCCGATTCCTCTATATAGATCTATATATCACTAGAGGGGTCACCAGCGGGAGGAAGGAGGTCCTGATTCCTCTATATAGATCTTTATATCACTAGAGGGGTCACCGGCGGGAGGAAGGAGGTCCTGATTCCTCCATATAGATCTTTATATCACTAGAGGGGTCCCCAGCAGGAGGAAGGAGGTCCTGATTCCTCCATATAGATCTTTATATCACTAGAGGGGTCCCCAGCAGGAGGAAGGAGGTCCTGATTCCTCCATATAGATCTTTATAATCACTAGAGGGGTCCCCAGCAGACAACAGAGGAGAGCTGGTTGGATTTCGGGTTGATATTAAAGCGGATTTGACATATATTCCCTATAGATCAATATGGGAGGGGAGCGTGCACGCTCGCTGGTGGAGGATTCTTCCAAGTCACGTGTTTAATATTTGCTGATCTGAAGATTTTTCAGATGAATTGGTGTCATATTACACCAGATTACAGATCTTGATTTTTGCTGCATTTATGGACATTTATTCACAGACTGTCACTGTGTTGAGGGCTCAGCCGGGTGTTTAATGGAATATTATTATCTTTATATTTTGTCTGCTTTGTTATATATAGTATCTCCCAGAAGTGAGCCCCCCTCACATTTTTGTAAATATTTGATTTTCTCTTTTCATGTGACAACACTGAAGAAATGACACTTTGCTACAATGTGACGTAGTCAGTGTACAGCTTGTATAACATGGAAATTTGCTGTCCCCTCAAAATAACTCACCACACCACCATTAATGTCTAAACCACTGGCATCAAAATTGAGTCCAAATTGGGCCCAATTAGCCATTTTCCCTCCCCGGTGTCATGTGACTCGTTAGTGTTACAAGGTCTCAGGTGTGAATGGGGATCAGGTGGGTTACATTTGGTGTTATCGCTCTCACTCTCTCTTACTGGTCACTGGAAGTTCAACATGGCACCTCATGGCAGAGAACTCTCTGAGGATCTGGAAAAAAGAATTGTTGCTCTACATAAAGATGGCCTAGGCTATAAGAAGATTGCCGAGACCCTGAAACTGAGTGGCAGCACGGTGGCCAAGACCATACAGCAGTGTAACAGGACAGGTTCCACTCAGAACAGGCCTCACCATGGTCGACCAAAGGAGTTGAGTGCACGTGCTAAGCATCATATCCAGAGGTTGTCTTTGGTAAATAGACGTATGAGTGCTGCCAGAGTGCTGCAGAGGTTGAAGGGGTGGGGGGTCAGTCTGTCAGTGCTCAGACCATACATCGCACACTGCATCAAATTGGTCTGCATGGCTGTCATCCCAGAAGGAAGCCTCTTCTAAAAATGATGCACAAGGAAGCCCACAGTTTGCTGAAGACAAGCAGACTAAGGATATGGATTGCTGGAACCATGTCCTGTTGTCTGATGACACCAAGATCAACTGATTTGGTTCAGATGGTGTCACGTGTGTGGCGGCAACCAGGTGAGGAGTACAAAGACAAGTGTGTCTTGCCTACAGTCAAGCATGGTGGTGGGAGTGTCATGGTCTGGGGCTGCATGGTGGTGGGAGGGTCATGGTCTGGGGCTGCATGAGTGCTGCCGGCACTGGGGAGATACAGTTCATTAAGGGAACCATGAATGCCAACATGTACTGTGACATACTGAAGCAGAGCGTGATCCCCTCCCTTCAGAGTCTGAGCCACAGGGCAGTATTCCAACATTATAACGACCCCAAACACACCTCCAAGACCACCACTGCCTTGCTAAAGAAGCTGAGGGTAAAGGTGATGGACTGGCCAAGCATGTCTCCAGACCTGAACCCTATTGAGCATCTGTGGGGCATCCTCAAACGGAAGGTGGAGGAGCGCAAGGTCTCTAACATCCACCAGCTCCGTGATGTCATCATGGAGGAGTGGAAGAGGACTCAAGTGGCAACCTGTAAAGCTCTGGTGACCTCCATGCCCAAGAGGGTTAAGGCAGTGATGGAAAATAATGGCAGCCACACAAAATATTGACACTTTGGGCCCAATTTGGACCTTGTCACTTAGGGGTGGACTCACTTTTGTTGCCAGCGGTTTAGACATGAATTGCGGTGTGTTGAGTTATTTTGAGGGGACAGCAAATTTCCATGTTATACAAGCTGTACACTGACTACGTCACATTGT